>NC_133907.1:321221-637443 GCF_964199755.1 Larus michahellis | reverse complement strand
GAATTACAGCAATTTATCCCAGAAAGTGGGAGCTAAAAGGAAACGTACAGTCCAAAGCACCTGATTTTTCACAGCAGAAACATGGTTTGTAATGGCCGTTGAAATTGTCAGTTCCTCAGAGAAAGCTAAATTAACGAGTATGTTAATAACTTCCTTTATGCTGAGATGTTAACTCTTAATGTTAGATGTTAACTCTTAAAGGAGGATGATTCCTGTAAAGTGTGCGTTAGCTCACATGTGTAACTAGTTTGTCTTACACTCCGTTTTCTCTGGTTGTATGGCCGTCTTTTATTTTTGTCGCGTTGTCTGAGCCTATAAAGACCTGGGACTGTGCTTGTTTTTAAGTATCTGAACAGTCCTGTTAGAGCCAAGGGGCTTACTTGCGTGCTCAAGCTTGAGATACTTTTAGTATGCTTAAAGATTGTGATTTTGTGTGCTGGCTAGTGCAATGGAGCTTCTGTCTTCTCTGTACAAAATTGTAGAACACCTTGAAAATGCATTTATTAATAAAAGTCTACTTAACCAGATAAAAAGACAGCGAACTACGTGCAGAAATGTTATGTTCGGGCACAGTGGCACAGAATGATTTTAAATAAAAACTACAGTTGCGCTTTGCATAAGACAGGCGTATGAAAATATGAATAATGAGAACAGTTAAATCTTATTTGATGGTAGTTGCTGTCTTGCTCTCGGAGGTAATTTTTCGAGGAATATTTGGCTGTGCTTACAAGCTTTATAACTTTCCTTTCCTTATCCGTATCCCCTTCCTGATTTTTAGATAATCTGTAAAATGGCTTCTATGTTGAGCAGAACAACAGTTGAGCACATGCTACTTCCTCGTTTCTGTGAACTGTGCAGTGATGGGAAGTTGTTTCAAGTCCGAAAGGTTGGTGTGTTTTCAACCCTAAACCACTTAAAAATGAATTTGTATGTTGCTGTTCAAATGCCTTCCTGAATAATTTAGTCATAACTTTAGTTGATGAACTTTGAAAGAGTCTGGAAGAGAAGTTTTAAATTATTGACATGGTTCTACTTTCTGTAGTTCAGTAAAGGAACAGATTGCAGTCCTTGGTGAATAGCTTTGGTGTAGCAGTTAAGCTGATCTTGCACATTTAATAGTTTTGCCCAACCTTATTTTTAAGCTGCCATGCTTGGTTATAGGATGCAAACAATTTACCCGATCTCTGCCATCTTATTTCAAAACTAGAAATTCAAAAGTAATACATATTTGAGACATCCTTCCTTTAAAAAAAAAAAAAAAAAGTCCGAAAGGAGAAATCTCGAACATATAAGACTGATTTTATTTCACGTTGGAGTAAAAAAGGAAACTTGTGGCATGAGAAGGCTTAAAATATTTGAGTAGACTTAAGGGTCATGCAGAGCTTCAGCTTGGTCCTTAACATAAGCTGCATTTGTTGGAATTTGAGCTGCATTATAACCTTCTAAATAAGCATATATAATGAATAAATTGTATATTAACACGGTCCTATTTTATTTTATTTCAAATTTTGGCAACATCTTTTTCCAGCATGAGGGGATGTTCCTTTTGCCTTAATTATAGCATTTGTAATGTACTGTAAATGGCACTAACTTGAGACCTTGATTAAACTTTGCTTCTGCAAAGTACTTAAGCCAATCTCGGCCGTAGCAAAGATAGTTCTGTCAGTACACCTAAGTCCTGACCCCGGTATCGTATTTTAGTCTGATTTGGTTTTGACAGCTGCTGTTCAAACTAATTTAAACTTTCAAGTAGGCTTATTGTCCCATTTAGTGATTACTGAAGTAGATGATGCTTTTCATGCAGAAACTTTTATTACTACTGATTTCAAAGGCATGTGGCTTATGGACGCTTGCTTTAATGAGTCTTTGTTGAGGATGAGTTAATATTACAGGATGTAGTTACATGGCTGAAATTCGAATAGTCAAATGTGTGCAGTTGTTACATGGGATAAATAATGCATGGTAAAGTTGATAATCAAACTAATGCACCTGAAAGAGCCAGAATGTTATTAAAGAGTTTTTTTATTTCTTAGATTTGTGCAGCTAATTTTGGTGACATTTGTAATGCAGTTGGCCAAGAAGCCACAGAAAGACTGCTGGTATGTAAAAATCAAAAGCAATTTGCAAGACTTGTGTTTCTCAGTTCAAAAGTTTTAATAATGAGTTCTCTTATTGTCTTCTCTGTAAATTAATCTCTGTGCATGCATTTTATTTTTTTAATTGATTTGGCTAAATCTTTGGTTGCAATTATTTAGCAAAACTGGGAATGAATAGAAATGCAAAGTTCTTGTTTGGCAAAACATTTTTTTAAATGTAATTGACAGCATATATATACACACACTTTAGAATTACTGAGTCACTCTTTTTTTTTTTTTTTTTTTCCTTACCCTGAACTGGATGATCAGTCAAGTTACAATTTCAGGAAAAATAGGCCATTAATAATTCTTTCTGTTGTTTCCTAGTGCATAAGGTTATACATAAAATCCCAATGCAGTAAATGGGAGACAGCTGGTTTTTCCAATTTCTTCAATTAATAGATGCTTTTAACCTGTCCCTCTTTCTTCCGTTCTTCACTTATTTTAGTATTCTTGAGTTGTCATTGTCTCCAGCTTCCACACAAATACCTTGACAGTAAGTTGCTGCAGTCTTTGTTAGTCTTGGTTTTGCTTATTTTTGGCAGATTCCCAAGTTCTTTGAACTCTGTTCTGATAGTGTTTGGGGAATGAGAAAAGCTTGTGCGGAATGCTTTATGGCAGTGTCTTACACCACATCCCCAGAAGTTCGCAGAAGCAAACTATCCCCGCTGTTCATCAGTCTTATTAGTGACACTTGCAGATGGGTAAGTAACTTGCTCTGTAATTGATGCATCTTCCCAGGCAGATCGTACCACAAGTATGGGCAACTCAGAAGTGTGCTGTAAAAGGTCTCTAAATTAAATTTGCTGAGATTAGAGTATAATCTTATAAAATCTAATCTCCTCTAATAAGATAGTATGTTATTTTTCCTCTCTCTCTATCAACAGGGGGCTTCTTTATAAGTGCAACCACTCTCCTGAGAATAGGTTGCTTGTGTTAAAGGTATTAGGTGAAGTAGACAGTGATGTCCTTCAAATTTACAACTTCTAAAAAAATTTCCTTACTATGATTGTAGATACATGCTTAATATTCTAACACCCTTTGCTTACGTGTCACTTATTTGGTAATTGATAATTGGTTATATTTGGTATTAAGTGAAGCTGTTATAGTAATAACCAATTGATTCTTACAAAAAAATTGAATCAAATTTTTTCTTTTCAGCATTGACTCTGTGGGAGTTGCATGAATCTTGACTGTTGTCTTTATACTATCACAGGTTCGTCAGGCTGCTTTTCAGTCTCTTGGCCCGTTTATTTCTACCTTTGCAAACCCTTCAAGTGCTGGTCTTTACATTCGAGAAGATGGGACGCTGAGTATCCGACCATCAACGCAAGATGTGAATTCCAACTCCTGTCAGCCAAGCAACAATATAACATTAATGTCCTCCAGTACAAATGCTACATTGTCCAGGTAAAATCATGGGAAAGATGTGGTGTAGCAGAAGAGAGAAAAAAAAGATAATTCTTTCTGTTGCTCTTCAGGGCTAAAAATCTCAACTTGAGAATATAGTTCCAGCAAAGATATGAACAGTGAGATCACACTTGTGTCTATTTGAGTGTAGCCACTTTATTGAAAAATTCAGTTTGGCTTCTCAGGAGGGTAAAGGGAACACTGGTGAAGTAAAGCATAGGGGTAACATAAATTCTGTCTTCCTGCAGAGAAAATAAGTTTCTGTAGTTGATGCTGTCTTTTATGAAGTATTTCACTGAAAACTATTGTTAGAGTACTTTAAGTTTTATTTGGATAACTGTGTGTGTCTGTTACCAGTTCAGAACAACCAATGGAAATCAAACCAGAATCATCGAGTGAGGAGACTTCAGCTGAAGTTAATACAAAGCTCTCAGTTGAGAACCTAAATAAAGATACACAGGAAGAAAGTTCAGATTGTTGTACCAATCCTGGAGAAGATGTGTCTCGATTGTCTCAGGGTGACAGAGTTGCTGCTGGTGTCATAGAAGTCACTAAGGACAGCAGTTTTCCTGGAATGAACTCAAGGCTACAGTCTGCTGAGGACATATTTAATACTTTTCTATACTGGCGCCCTCCTCTGCCTGATATAAGTCAGGATCTGGAGCTGCTTCAGTTCAAGACTGAAAAGCACAAAGATAGCTGTTCTGTGCCATGTAATAACTGTGTTGCTAGTAGTGAAATAAAAAAAGTTCTAGAAAGCTTACAAGAGCACATAGATGATCCAGATGTTCAAGGTGAGACTCTGTAACAGTAAAATCATGTTTTCTCTGAGCAGGTTTTCTCCTGGCCTTTACAAAACCCTTGACTGCATTTTAATTGGCTTGGTATTCATAAGGTGATGAGATTACTACTTTGAGTAGTAAATTATTGTAGAAAGTTATGCAACAGCCTTTTTCACAAGACCCGAGTTATTTCTAGAACAGCTGGGGAAGTGTTCCTAGCTCCTGTTCGCATGAGAAATAAATTGGTTGTAACTACAAAAGGGAAAAGAGCTTGTTGAAATCTGTTAAAACTGTCTTGAATTTCAAGTACTGTAACTGAGTACTGTGGTTTTAGGGGCAGAGCTACCTGTTGTCACCTGAATTAATCTAATGTTTGGTTGAGTGAGAATGGCCCTAATTTCAGGGCATCTTTCCTTAGCCTCTCCATACAAGCCCATTGGTGAACATACTGAAGTAATGATAACCCGATAGTGGGATGCAGATATGTTTACTGGGTCAAATCCCTTGTGACAAGCCTGTCATCCATAGTCAACTCAGTTTCTTGTCCCACTAAGTCTCTTGAGTACTCTAATGAATTAACAGTTTTCATCTGCCTGTTTATTCATCCCTTCTCTGCATGCGAAGTCGTATCTGCAGGCACTGCAGCAGCATTTGCGTTCCTTACTGCAGCAATAGTGAGTAGTAAGACAACTGGCAGCGTGGCATATTTAGGTGGCTCCCCACGGTCGTTCAGAAAGGTATGAGGGAAATAAAAAATTCTTCACTTGTGAATGGCAAAGGATCAGAAAGAAAGGGAAAGATTTAAAACAGTAAGAGGTGGAAAAAAAATAAATTTAAAGTAGTAAAGGAAAGAGTGGAAACTGAAACGAACGAACGAAAGGAGAAAAAATAGTGTAAATGAGTTTTGTAAAGCAAAGGCAGAGAGTAAAAGCAAAAGGAAGAGAGCAAAAAAAACCCATTATGTAGAACTGAGACAAATGGCGAGATATTAGCTTGACAGCTCTACAGTGGGAAATGAGGGTTTGGAGAGGTATGGGAGAAAGCAATGAAGATTTCTGCTCCCCCGACCCCAACTTTAGCAGAACAGTCTTGCTTCCTTCCTCAGAATTAAGGAGATGTGGATGTTTAGTTTCTGTTTTCCTCCTGCTCTAACTGCCAAAACACTCATAAATATGCTTCTGATCCATTCTTCTGCCTTCTTAAGTTGACTGTTCCCCTTATTTCCAAAGTATTCTAGTATTCCTTACCTTTAAAGAACGCTCTAACGTTTCATCTTAAGACTGCACTTGCCATACAGTTGTGCAGATGTGGCTATCTCAAAGCTTCTGCATTCTGAACCCTCAGTAACGGCATGTTCCTAGCAGCAACGTGGTGTAATGTGCAAATACAGTTTGGCCTAGCTTCATATCCAGTGGTAAACCCGACCTTTTGTTTTCTGTCTGCTTCTGCACACCAGTTTGGAGGTGGTTTGACCAATTCACTCCTCTGGATAAAGACTTGCTCAGAAATGTTTTAAGTGTACGTTGATGCCTTTTCCAAGCCATAGAATCAATTAAAGAATATAGCAGAACAATTTATATTAAAACGTTTGTCAGTATGAAGAATGGGGGGCGAGCCAGTATGCTGTGGTACCTCATTACAGGGGATTATTAGAAATATCTTTCAGTAGCAGAAATTGGTAGAATGGTTCTGCTAAAATGTTAATACATCCAAACTGTTGCTCTTAATTTGTGATGGTTTTGTGGAAGAGTCATGGGCCTTTTCTTTAAGAGCGAATGTTTGCTAATGTACCATTTCTGTGCAGCTCAAAGTGGGCGCTTTTTTATCTTTTCAGATTAACTGATGACAAGTTTAATGCATTTAAGTGCAGAAGGGAGACTAAATAGTCGTCTTTTGCTTTATACAGCTCAGGTCCAAGTGTTGTCTGCTGCTCTCAGAGCTGCTCAGTTTGATTCTGTTGGTGACTATGAGACCAAAAAAATTGAAGAAAGCAGTGGCAAACTTCAGAACAAAACTATTTCAGACGAAACAGCTGTTTCGGATGCTACCTGCAGCCAGGTGGAGGAGGACACTCTTTCATCCCCTGCTTCCCAGGATGACATCAGTGACCAGTCTACCACCAATATACAGAAAAGCACAGTAAGTATGCGTTGTGCTGCATGTCTGAAATGAATTCTCACCTGCTGAAGTACTGTGTGTGTTCATGGAGTCCCTGGCATAATTGACACACACCTGATCTGAAGCCTTTGAACATCGCTACACCATAACTATCATATGCTACTTAATTAAAAAAGAAAAGCTGTTGGGGGCTATTATTTCTATTTGCACACAAATTACTTAAAAGTTTTGCTTTAGGTTTGCTGTAGGGTTTTTTTCAGATGAGATGTGCCGAGTACAGTCTCACCTCTTCCTGTAACGAATCTAAAATTAGACTTTTATCTCCAGACAGGAGGCTGAATCAGGTGGTGACACATACGCAGTTCCTTGTTACTATTTCTTGATTATAATGTACTGATAGGAGTAAAAAGAATTATTTGCCACAGTGTTTAATGTTGCTAGAGCTAATTGTGAAATATAAAGCAAAGCTCTCCTTGTCTGTCAATAAGAATTGCACATAAAACCTGTACAAACAAAAATGTAAAATAACTGTGTGAACTTTCGAGCTTTGTATGTTTTTGGTCTTTTAAACCTTTTAATTTTGCAGTTTTTGGCTGATATTTGGGGAGAGGTGTATGCTTCGTAATTTGGTAGGCTTGGGAGTTTTAACAGCAGTTTGTTCTGAAATAAGTAAAGCTTCTATCATGGTGTTGATTGCCTTGGAGCAATGGCTAAGCTGTCTTGTTCGATATAATTTAAATTCATGCCAAGAAGAAAAACTATTTAAGAGTATAGTAAAAGTAACCATCCAAAATCTGTATGAATGTTGGGTTTCTTGTGTTAAATTAGATTGCCTTTCTTTTTTAGAAATAAATCTAACTACTGTTCCCCTTGTGGCTGCTATGGTCTTAATAGCGTTTGTCTTAGTGTACAACTCTGTTGTTGTTTTGTACTTGTATAAACACACCGAGTAAGGCTTTGTCTGTAAAAGGTTATTCTGTATCTGAACTGGAGTGTGATGCTTTGAAATAACCCCGAATAGCAGTAAGTCCTATTCATTTCACTAGCTAATACATCCTTTTACAGGACTCTGAGGAACAACACAGAGGAACCAGTGTATTTTTAAAGAAAGAGCAAGAAAACAATCCACCATTTGAAGACGACAAGTCAAAATTACAGGTGATTAAAAAGACATCTAACTTGCTCTAGTAGAGTACTGGATACGGTTCATTTTACACTTAATCCAGTGATAGCTTTTGCAGTTGATCAGTTGCAGAATGTTAAGAAATCTCTGGGCATTTGAGGAGAACCCTATTTTAAATCAGAAAGCTAGAAAAATTCTGTTGCCTTTTTGGTGCCTTAGGGCCAATCTATGCAACCACGGTAAGCACTGACTATATTGTATTCACTGGATTTACTGTTTGTCTTGAGCAAAGAAGAAATTTTCAGTTTGGTTTGATGCGACATTTTGATAAAAGTAATAATTACTGTTCATTGCTGACTGCTCTGTCCCAGTGAGAGGACAAATAACTCTAGGGGTCATTTACCCTTTGTAAAGCTGGCCCGCTGCCGGCTGGTTGATAGCAACAGAACACGGTAGCACCACAGGTGCGTTTTCTTTCTCATCTTAAAGTGTGTGGTGCTGACGTACTGCCTCTCTCTGTAGGATATCATACCTCAACCGTTACTAGACCAGTACTTGTCAATGACCGACCCAGCTCGAGCCCAGACTGTTGATACTGAAATAGCCAAGCACTGTGCCTACAGTCTTCCTGGGGTGGCCTTGACGCTGGGCAGGCAGAACTGGCACTGCCTGAAGGATACGTATGAGACGTTGGCCTCAGATGTACAGGTAAAAAAAAAAAAAAGTTTATTAATGATAAATCAGAATTTTGAGTAGCTTTTTTGTTCAATTTGTTACACTGAAGGTATAACTTCGTATACTTTCTTATAAGGGTAGTTCAAAAGTGTCTTTATTTTAGTTATGGTGCCTAATCTAGTTCACTTCTTAAACCGTTTGCAGTGGAAGGTGCGTCGGACGCTTGCTTTCTCCATACACGAACTAGCAGTTATTCTGGGGGACCAGCTAACAGCTGCTGATCTGGTGCCAATTTTCAATGGATTCTTGAAAGATCTGGATGAAGTGCGTATTGGTGTCCTTAAACATCTGTATGACTTTCTAAAGGTAGGAAAGTTTAACTTAATTTCTCAAGATAAATTTTTTCCCAACTCCTTTATATTAAGAGAGTTTTTTAATGACATGTTGCGGGTATTAATATCTAATTATTTGTTTAGTTTTGTGCAATAATGCCATTTTGTCTGTGTGTCTGTTGCTTTTTTTAAGTTGCTCACTTCTCTTCTGTTTGATATCCCAACAAAATATCAAAACTGAAAGCCCTCTGTAAATGCTCCCAACTGTTGTAAAGGAATTAGTATTTTGTGCAGTCCAGGTGGAAAGTTGGACCATTAGCAATTTGTGTTTGGCTGGGAGAAAAGAGAGCAGATCCTGGGGGGCTGCTGCGTAATAAACACAAACCCTTAGTTTTCAGTTCCTCAGTTTATGCCCGGGGTGGTGCTTTGGCGGGATCCTTGCAGAAGTGGTGATGTCCTGTACTTTTTTGGATGTCAGTCCTGTGTATCCAGGCAGTCAGCTGGTTGTGTGCATTTTTAGTAAGCATCTTGCGAATGATCAGTTGCGTTCAAGTAGGAAAATGCACGCAGGTGTAATAGAGTAATACACCAGAGAACTGCAAGTATTGAATTTTATCACTTTTATACTAGTAACGTGTTTCCGTTAGTTACTTCATGCAGACAAAAGGCGAGAGTATCTTTACCAGCTTCAAGAATTTGTGGTGACTGATAACAGCAGGAACTGGAGGTTTCGTTACGAGCTGGCAGAGTACGTAATTTTGTTAACTTTTGATTTTTAATCTACATTACTAACTTAGAAATAAGTTAGCATGCCTTTAATTAGGAGCTAAAAGATTGCCACCGTTCTGTATTAAGGAACGGAATTTAAAAGCCACTGGCTGTTGGGGTTTTGGGGGGGACTTTTTGGGGGGCTTGGGGGAGAGGAGGGTTGACAAGTTGTGTTGTAATCAAGCGTGACTGAAACTTAAATGTCTGTGATTGTACCAAAATGTATGTCTCGTTTGCTTGCAGCTTGTGAAATATGACAAGCTGATAGATATTGTTTAGTGAGGTTTCAGATTTTATTCAGTTCTAGGCTGCCTTGTAAAAATCAATGAAATGTATGTACAAAGTCACTCTTTCTAATATGTATGAAAGAGAAAACAGTACTTAAAAATAGTTTATTCATTTGGTATTTCGCTATGACTGGGTGTATAATGGAGATCATAGAATCATAGATAGAGTAACATCCTACAATTCTTCTGCAAGCCCTGTTGATACTTAAAGCACCCAAAGAATGTTTGTAGGCACAGTTTGCAGCTGAAGTCTGACCTTTGTGTTTATCTCCCTGCTTTGTCTGGGCTGTTGAGGATTTACTCGCCCTTTGTAGTTTGGCACAACAAACCAGACCTCACCCTGCTCCTTGGCGTCTTAGTGGCAAGTTGTCACTTGGGCGTTGGTGTGCACACCAATGGTGTGCAAATCTATCCAAGATAGAAACCGCTTTCTGAAATGTATATTTCTACACCAAAGTGACTCTTTGCTTTTTACTTGACAAGAACGTACAGGGTATTGGTCTGAAGTTGCAAAGGAATTTCTCGTTGTACTTCTTTTGTAGTTATTTGGGAGAATTTTGATTCGTTGTTACATCTAGTTTGTATAAGAGTTTTTCTTGAACTCCTTGATGGATTAAAGAAAGCATGAACTTCTTTCATACGTGTGTGTGCCTCTGTAAAGTAAAGAGAAGAACAAACTGTTCAAGTGCTTTGTAATAGCCATGGTATTTTCCAGCCTCCAAATGGTCCTTCCCTACCTTTAGCAGAAGGTATAATGGCAGCAGTTAGTGTTGTGCTTGCTAGAGTTAATGACTTTCTCTGTGTTACAGGCAGCTGATCCTGATACTGGAGCTCTACAATCCCAATGATGTCTATGACTACTTAAGACACATTGCACTGACTCTCTGCTCCGATAAAGTTTCAGAAGTTCGGTGGATCTCCTTCAAACTGGTAGGGGCTTTAGTTCACTTCCTGGCAGGAGAGGAGGAAAGTGATCCTTGAGAGGGATACCTGAAATCACAATGTTTTCTTTCAGACAAGTAGGGCGAATAGAGACATATTTTGATAAACATGGTAAAAAATATGGAAAAAAATTAAATGAAAACTTTTATAACATATTTTGAGATGTCTGCCTTCCACAGATCTTAACATCTTTCTCTGTTGGTTGTATGTGAATGATAAATGTATTTTCACCTGGATGAAAACCAGGATATAGAAGATTTGAGAGACCTTCCCCCAGTTGTTTAAAAAAACCAAAATTACTGATTTTTCCTCAAAAACTGTATAATTTATAAACTTCATGATAACTCCATCATCCCATAGATGTCCTGAACACGTAGAAAGATTTTTTTTTTTCTTCTAATTTCTTCTTTTTCCTCATGGCACCATGGAAAGGGGCATTATTTTAATGGTTGCTTTAATTTCTTTTAGTGTTTTTTGTTTCAACTGAACAATCAGCTTTTTAAAGCTTAATCTTTCTTTTCTGCAGAATAAGCACAGTAATTAATTCTGCAAGCACAGCTGATGACACTGAATACACTTTTTGGTGTCCCTTTTTAGGATTTAGATGAAATGATGCTTTTTTAACATTCTGAGAGCTACAACTTAAGTCTCATCTTCCCCCCCCCCCCCCCCCGGCCCTTTCCTTGTCTTCACAGGTTGTAGCAATTCTACAGAAGTTCTATGCAAACAATGCAAGTGCACTGGGATTGAATTTCATTAATGAACTTGTAGTGCGGTTTCGTCACTGCTCCAAGTGGGTTGGAAGACAGGCTTTTGCCTTCATTTGTCAGGTTGGGATGTTCTCTCTCTGCATTTCTATGTGTACCTTGAATTTGGAGCCAGTTTGAGGCTTTACAGCAATGTGGGCAAAACTGCAATTTGGACTCTCAATTGTTTTGTCATTCTTTGGGTTCTGTGATGCTGTGCGTTGATGAAAGGTGGTGGCAGAGTTGGCCTGGTCTCAGCCCTGGCACATGGCTACCCAGTTCTGAAGCTGTAGTTCTGGTTTTGTTCTGTGCCTCCAGCTGAAGTAGCCGATCCTGGTACTTTTCTGGCATCCTGGTAGCAAAGTCAAGAATTAAGTCTAAAACTGAGATGCATTTTGTAATTCTTCACTGTGTGAAAATAAAGGTTCACAAGAGCTCTTCAAACTGCCAATGGGTGCTAGATGCCAGGAACTATTTCCCTCTTTTCTTTCCACTTACGCACCCGCCTCAAATGCAGCAATGAGGAGCAAAGGTTGTTTGTCAAAGGCAAAAGGTTGACAACAGGCCAAGAAAGCAGTATTTCCTAAAATATAATTGAAAGAAAGTTATCTGCTCCTGTTGGGTGATCTTCAGATGAACTTTAGAATGCTGAGACATGTTTTCATAACAGTATTTCAAAGGTTGTACTTATTTCAGCAACATAGGGTGTAGTTGTTCAGAGCTGAACACTAACTTTTTGTGATAGCCAGACTAAATTAAGGACAAGATGGAAAGGAATAGCGAATATGTATTGTTAACATAAATCTTGCTTTCTCCTGTTTTGTGTTTATCCTGTAGGCTGTAGTAGAAGAAGAATGTATGCCTGTCGACCAGTTTGTTGAACACTTACTCCCCAGTCTTTTAAGTCTTGCTTCAGATCCTGTGCCAAACGTGAGGGTTCTGCTGGCCAAGGCTCTAAGGCAGACGTTACTGGAGAAAGGTGTGGTTGTTAATTTCCTTTGCAAGAACTAATGGCTCACGAGGGCTGTCTGTCCTCTGCCAGCGCAGTTCTTTATGAATGGGCTCGACAAGGGAAAAGGCTGTTTGGTTTTGTTTATACTGAAAACAGAACTGCACATAGTAATTTGGGGTACTGCATTTAAATTCAGGTTTAGGAATATAGGTTTAGGAATGTATACTGTAGCGGCTGTTCTGTCTTAGACTATTCGATCATCATCCCTAAAGGGCCCGGCAGCGGGAGCGATGATCTGAGCAGTATCTTATTCTCCCGCTGGAGGGCAGTGACGTCCTTGGGTACGGCCTGTGCTGCGTGTTGCTGCCCGCCGTTATTTTGGTATCCACGGCGCATGTGGCAAATACGCTTTTCTTAAGCATCACATTAGATTATTTTGATATATTTCAAGCCTTCAGATGAAATGTTAGGCCTCTTTCTGAACTGGTTTGCTTTGTTGTTTTAGTTTTAAGCTAGCAGTTGTACTAGGAAAGAATGTAATTTTGGATGCTGCTACAATTTCCTGTGTTACAATTCCTTAGAAACAAACAAAAAAAATCAGATGATCTCTGATTATTTAAAGGAAGATGCACAGAAATACTCTCCTAATTTTTTTTTCAGAATAAAATACGGGGAATGTTTTGTAAAGCATTGTGCAGTGGCAGCTTCCTGAGCTTGCTTTTACTTGTTGATAGATTCCTATGCAGGGCTCAGCAAAAAGAATTTCTCTTTGAAATACTTAAGTATGTGATAAAATGAGTCAGCAGCAGCATATTTCTCTTTCTCTGTCAGCTTCCTTAGCTCGGTGCAGTTTCTTGAAGGAGCCTTATAAATTGGATGAGCTACCCCAGATGTTTTTGGAATTCTCTGCATTTCTGCACTACTTACACCCTAGGGTTTATTCTTTTGGCTTTGATTAAAATTGTCTTTTTCTCCCCTTTATTCTAGCTTATTTTAAAAGTGTTGGAAATCCCCATCTAGAAGCTGCAGAAGAGACCATTCTAGCCCTGCAAGCTGACAGAGATCAAGATGTGTCCTTCTTTGCCACCATAAAACTAAAACAGGGTGCCATGGATAATACAGCCATTGACAAACAAAACTAATGTGGTGTTCTGCAGTAAATGCTGAACATCAGAATGGTTATTCGCCTTGTGGGTACGGTTGGTATGAATAATGCGGACAAATAAGAAGGTTTTTGTTACCTACATGAGCTGGAAAGGGTCTGTTGAGAAATGTTGCGATCTTCATCTCATGGCCACCTTTCATCTACAGCTGTGTGTTTGTCTGATGTGCATGAGTAATTAATTTTGGTTTTCACTTCGTAAATGCGGGTGATAACTCTGATCTTGTGTGCAGTTAAGTATCGTATGTAAAGTCTTACACCATACGCAGTGTTTCAGTGTAATTGGAATTCATATTTCATTTTTTAACAAAACATTTCCAGTAGTAGAGCAGTCTGCTATAAGCTTAAAATGGTTTCTTAATCTTAAAAGCTGATTATAGCAAACTTAAATGAAGATATTCTTTCCTCACTTCTATTGTAGTTTTTGTATTGTTTCAAGTATTACATTTTAACTGAAAAAAAGTGTATATATGTGAATAGTTTTGAATTTTTAACAAAAAAAGGATGAAGAACTTAATTCTGTGTCAGTGGAAAAAAGCTCAAAAATCATTTCATTTTATGAAGTAGTTACTCTGCTAGAATTAAGGCATGGTTCATTTTTAGTTAATATAATGTGATGTTTTTCAAAGCACGGAGAGCTCAAGATTCTTTGTATATTGTGACTTTTCTATTAATTTGTTATTTCTGGGCTATACCCTTACAGCTGTTAACCGTGTCTGGTTTCGTTACTCCTGGCTCTGGTAGTGGTAGGTAAGCTTAGTTTCCCAAACTGGCCATTACTCGTTCTGCCCGAGCAAAGTTCACTTTGTTGAAGGGATTCAGTTCCTGCCGCACGTGCTGGATCTGTAGGAGGGGATTACAGAATTTTAGACTCTCGTTTTTGGTTGGTTGGGTTTTTTGACATACGAACATCATTTGAAAAACACCTTTTAACTGGTCCAACATTCAAAGCCTGAGCAGCCTGCTACTTTGTTCCTAAGAAACAAAGGACCTCTAAATTCTGAAAATCCCTAAATGACACATGCTCAGGGGAAAGGTGTTGCTGCCGCTTGCTCTGTGACTTCTGCTGGTTGCACGGTAAGGGTTGGGGCAAACAACAAAGGAAGGTCACTGAGAGCCTTACGCTTAAGGAGGATGTTTTCTGTGCGTTTAAACAGGTGTTTGGGAAGAAAGAAAGAATAAACAGAACACGGTTCTGTTAATAAAATCTGATAGCTTCTGACCAGTTTGAAAAATTATAAAACCGATACTTTTTGGTGGATGCTGTCTTCTGTTGTGTCCCAAATCCGCAGATAATGTGGGGCCTGGAAAATACAGAGTCTTACTTTTTTAGATTGTGGATTGGAACTTTGTCCTGTTAAAACCTAATGCTTAAATACTAAAGAAATGGTTTCATGGAATAACAGTTACTTTCTCTTTGTGAACACAATACTTCATCGTAAATAGACCTGTGTAAATATTTCCCATTATTTCACTGTTATACTAGTAAGTAGTTCACATGGGTGAAGGTTTTTACAGAAATTACTTTTTTCTTTTTTGTTTTGTTTTAAATCTAGCTTGTCTGCAATACAGCAAGTTGGTTCCTCGGCTGGGTTCTGTATTTTTGGAGGGCTCGGTTTTGTAGAAGTTTGTTTAATGAGTCTTGTATTATAATATGTACAGTATTTGTAACAAATTGTTTTCTCGTGAGATCACAATATGCTTTTGGAAGTTGCAGGCAGAATTATACCACTGCTATCACTGCTTTGCAGCAAACACTGTAAGCTCTGTAAACTCTGCAACGTTCTACGCTTAATCTTTTACAATTTTTTTATAATTTAAACCAAACACTTCTTCAGTACAGACTTTTTATGATTGCAGTTTCTTAACAAAAAGACCTCGCAAGTTAATTTTTTCTAGTTCTAATATCTTTTTCTAATGCTGGCATTATACTGGTATTTTCTAACAGTTCAAATTTTCTAAGGCCTTTCTGACAAGGTTTTACTTCTGTTTTTTATTATCAGTTAATTAAATTTCTCAGCACTGAAGAAATTTTTTTATGTGTGTGTATATGTAAGTATGTTTGAAATGTACTGTATAGAAATTAAATACTTTGAACATTAACCGAAGCCAGGTTTCTGTTTGCCAGATAATCTTAAATAGTTAACCTTTACTTGCAATAATGCACTGGAGAACACACGCTTCCCTGTGTGTTGGCATGTTTGGTTAGTGCTCATCAAGAGTTTTTCATTAGAATTTGTGTCGACAGTAAGCCACCAGCTATAAAAGTTCACTAAAAGGCTAAACAAAGTTTTTGCTTTTAACAATTTGTTGGTACCTCTCTGGCTCCAGAAATCACGTCTGCTCTAATGATACGATTCCAGTAGAGCGACCCAAAACTGGTGTTAAACCTCTATAGTTCACGCACGAATGGAGGCACGTCATGGGTTTGGGGTGGCGTTTTTGTAGGCAACGTGCAGGTCTAGTAAACAGATGTACCCTCTGCAAGGTTTGTCTTTTGGGTTCAGTTTTAAACTAGAAATGATTTCAGCATGACTAAAGACTGCACTTTACGTCTTGTACTAGACAAACGTATGCAATGATGAGTAAAGCGGTGTGTTCGCATACAGTTCTCTGGGTTGTTTAAATTATGCAAAAATACGTATTTTAAAAGACAGATGGAGTGAAGTTAGGTTGTTGATCCACTTCCACAACAGCAATAAGATACCACTTCTAAACATTTCCAGCTAAGGAACATGAAAATAACATTAGTGGGTGCAATACTGCTGTGATGTTACAGGAAATTACCAAGCGCTTGTAATCCAAAACCCGTTAGTCTCATTGCAGGACTCTGACCGGCCGGGATCCCGGGTGAGACGCTCGGTGCGGGGCAGGTGCCGTCCGAGCACGGCCGTGTCTGTACACGGTGGGTAGAACCCAAGTGAGTGGGGACACTCTGGAAGTGTCATTCATTTGTCAGAACAGAGAATCTATGTAACTTCCTATTTCTATTTATCTCAATAAATCCTGTGACTGTTTTATAAACCAACTTGTGGTAACTTTTGTCATAAGCGGTGGGATGTGAGTGTATTCTGTTGGTTAACCTCCCTGGCAGAAACACTGTCATCTGTCAAACCAGGGTTGAGCCTGGAATTCATCATACTGCGTAGTAAAAAATGCTACATGCCTGAAGATCTGAAGTAGCTCTTCCTGCACTTTTCCTTGAAGTGAGTGTGCCAAAAGTGCTTAGAAACTAAAATTGTTCTATCAGAACTGATATTCTAACAAGGTATATTTTAAATGAAGAGAACTTGCGCGTGCTGGGTGATATTCAGATCCTTATCTTAAATCCTTCCCTCTCCAGACTCCAGCCTGGAAGGACATTCTGGGCTGTTCTTTCAGTGTGGTGTTGCTCTTGGACATCCTACATTAATAACTCCAAGTAGTTGTTAAATCCTGGGGAATGTGTGTGGGGAATGAATAATTGACACCTGACTGCTTGGTTTTGCTTCTCATCTCAGGTGACTTCTCTATCTTCCGCTGCTGCAGTCACCCTTTTGGCTGTTTCAGACACTCCCTGGCTGCTCCATCCCGTGCTCCACGACTGCTGCCAACTGCTCCAAGGAGAACCCGGCCTCCCCCGTCTCTGCAGGACTTTGCTGGTACACAAGTGAGGAGAAGGGGCAGTCCCTGCACCCCTGGTAACGCCTCCCCCGACGCTTGGAGTTAGGGCATAAGGCCCTTATGTAGTAAACTGGAAACACGAATTAAATTGCCATATGCTCTTTTTTGATTACGTGTCAGACTAAACATGTAGACTGAGATCTAGACTTCAACAAAGAAAACACTGGCCATGCTGACTCCAGAGTAAGAACGGGACTCGATACACAACAGTACCAAAATCAAGAATCAGAAGAGATTCCCACTTCATCCGCTTTACCTGGTGCTAGCTTACAGAACACCTTGAGTTTGCTATCACGCCGAGGCTGATTAGTAAGAAAGCTTTGATTTTTACCGAGCAAATAGTTTCTGTGGTGCTTTGATAGAGGGCATGCTGCTTTCTTGATTTAGGACTGAAACGTTGTCTCAGCAGAAGCACAAGGCACTCTGGCTGATTGGTACTGCAAACCTTCGTGCCTGAACAGATGTGGTCATGAAATATCCTTTGGCACCTTTCATGAAGAAGCATTATCTCTGTTGCCCTGGCCGACTTCCAGCCTGGCTAATCCCATTCTGTTCCTCTGTTTCCTCAGCCACTGCCAATGGGTACCGCAGGGTTCTTTGCTTCCTTTCGTTAACTGGTGTGTAGTGTTGCAGTTCGCTGGCAAGCAGCTGTTCTGCCTTGTGCCACAAATGGCTTGCATTTTGCTATTGGGCAAATTGGTTTTGTTCGGTTTTCCACCATATTTTGAGTTCCCTGTGTATTAAAGATTCTTCCTACTCAGTGTAGAGCAGGAAACAGAAGGACGTGCCACAAAGAGAAATGGTCTCCTTTGAAATGAAAAGTGTATTGGCATAAGGGCCCCACAAAAAGCTTGTTGACGCTGTTGATTTTCAAATGGAAAACTCCGTTCTTTTTAAGAAATAACCATACAGCTGCTCTGATAATGTGCTTCCAGTTACTAGATGAGAAAACCATGGTGTGCTGTGGAAGATGCAGCCCAACGTGGAAATGGCTTCTCGAGAAGAACAGCAGCACAAGGCACCTGGAAAGTGTTCCTAAGAGACCTCTCAGCGGCACTTAGAACTGATGTGTTTGGGTTTATTACCCAAAAAAAGCTCCTTCTGGGAAAGAATGTGATACAGGACTGTTTCCTGAGGCAGCTTAGGTTTATGAGTTGCCTCCTGGAATAAAGGCCTGAAGTTCTGTCTGCCTCCCAAGGAACCTGGGCTTAGGCGGCCAGTGCTGGCTGGCCTTGTACTCTTTCCCCAAAAGCTCCAGTTTCCGACCTGGTTAAGAGAAGGATGAGGACTGCAAAGAGAAACAATTATTGGAAGATTTTGTGGTGCTTAATAACTACATACAAAAGGAGAACGCAAATTAATGTCCCCTCCGAGGGATGGCTATGGAGAAATACTATTACACAGCAGAGAACCAAGACGGGGCAGAAGAATAAGAAACAAGCAGGTGTCCTGTAGTTGATCTTGGCATGATTCATGCAGTGTGCAAGCATCCCCTAAGCATAGATATGAGACTGCGGATGCCTAAAGAGAATCAGACCAGTCTTTTGAAAGATACTAAAAAGTTTGTGTTTATTTTGCAGCCAGCCCACCTGGGAGTTACAGAGCACTTTGTGGGCAACACGCCACATCAGAGCTACCGGCACCAGGGCAGAACATGGAATGGGCAGCACACCCAGCTTTTGCAGCACTGTTTGTTGCCAGCCACAGAGGTCACGTTGAAACCGCCAAGTTTCTCCTGAGACATGGTAATATTCTTAGATAGAACAATCTTCTCTGGCTGTAACTGCACAGCATCCTGCTTACCCAGGCCGTAGAACTTCACCCACATGGCCTCACATATTCTGTATTTGAGGCGCAGAATGTATTCAGCGTGCCAGTTCTGAGGTAGACTTGGTGACAATAAAAACTGTTGTTCTTGCTAAGTGTAATGACTTTTGGTGTTAGAGAAACTCATGTGGGAAAACAGGATTCTGTTTTTTTACTTCCCTCTTTGAGTCTCATTTATTTATTGCCATCTTATTATTACCTAGAAATGCGTAGGTTTTTATCAGTCCTGTGCAGTGCTTTATCGGCTGGCCACTGAAACGCGAGATTGTGAGCACAAGTTCTGTGGCTCTGACATTCGGGTTTTTTTGTTGTTTTGCAACTAAATAAGCCTTATTTCCCTAGAAATCTGCACAATAGACAGTCCTCTGGGTCGGCTGAGGTCACTTGATTGCCCTGAATGAAAGGGCACGTGTCAGTCACGTTTGTTATCATCGAAAGTGAGTGCTGAGGAGGAAATCCCACCTTGTCTGCGGTGCTCCCTTCAGTCCAGGTTCTTGAGCCTGGCCTCCTCAAAGTTTGTCCCTGGCAGAGGACGTTGTCATCTCCCAATAAGTGAGAGCCCCCAGTGCAAAAGCAATGGCAATGCCCCGCTGCGGCAAAGCCAGCGCTGTCCCCGTGACTGGGACAAAGGATGTCCAGTCCAGTGTGCGAGCTGCGGGCTGGAGCATTGCTTCACTGGACAGGTTGGTTAATTCCACTGATTAGATGTGACTAAAACAAACTGCATCTGCCTTCAGAAAAAAATTGTGCGTTGTGGCCCGCAGGTGGCATTACCTCCTTTCCTATGCCTTGTCATACGGGACTGTGTATGATTTTTGGCAGGTGTGGGTTTGCAGGGCAAAGCCCCGCTGCAAGGACCATCCTTAAGGTCACGGCAGTGCCATTGGACCGAGCCGCTCCTTGGCGCGAGCAGTGAGGACTGACCACGGCAAGCCCAGAGGTTGCGACCACACCAAGGTTTGTCCCAGTGGAGGATGGGACCCCTGCGCTCTGCCACCCGCCGCCTGGGGGACCAGGCCTTGCAGCAGGCGTCTGTCCTACGCCCTGAAATAGGTACTGACTCGCCTTGTTCTGGGAGACTTCAAGGGACAGTCAGTAACGTTCCCAGGGACCCACACTTCAAATATAGGTCACTGGGTGGGATTTGCAGGTTTTAGTTATGAAATAAGCTCACGTACTGGTGATGCTGCAGTGAAGATGACAACTACTTGACAGCACAGCTCTCAAACACGCTCTTAATTTGTAGCTTAAGTATTTATAACGCTGTTCCCTAGCCAGACTGGCCATTTGGTTAATTCGGTTTGTAGGAGAGCTCGAGCCTGTCTGCAAGCTCTCTTTGGAATGCTCCGTGCTAGGGTAATTCCCTAATAGTTGGCAACAGACCAGGGTGATACAGTTTAATGGGTATTTCAGGGGACTGGAAATCCCCAGATCTTTAATGCAGTTCTGGCCCTGACTGGCTTTGGCTTTATTGCCTCTGGCAGATCAGCTAAGGGTTATTTTATAAGTAGGGCAGTTTGTCTGCCGCGGAAGGGCGTAGGCAAAGTTGATGTGCATGTAAGTGGCTAATCGTGATTGCCCAGTGCTTGCTTAGTGTCTCCCCCGTTTTAAGGCTCGGGGCTTTGAAGGTTGGGATTTCCTGAAGCCAGTGATGGGGTGAAGGGACTTGTCCATCTGCTTTCAAAGTTTCTTAGTATCCTAGATTCCTTACATGCTTTAGAAATAAAAATACTACTTGTGGTCTCTTTATGCCTCTATGATCAGTAGAAGGAAGCTGAGCTTCTGGTGTGTTTCCTGAGGGCTTACTAAGGACTCGGTTTCCATTGCTTTGCTTAAAGAGACATTTTTCCAAAGAGCTCAGCGCTTAACTTCCAATTAACCAGAGAAGAGGTGGTTCTGAGTGGGAACTGAGCACTCCTGAGAACTTGGCCCACTGCCTTTTTACTTGCAAAGCCCCCTGCGTAGCCAGGAGACTCTACAAACAGCTATCGTGAGTGGTTCTTGTTTCCTTGTGTCCGAGCATTTTTCTTTAACTGACACCAGGACTGCTACGTAAATATCCAGGTAACTAGTGAATTTTGGCCTCAATACTTAAGTTTGTGTTCCAGATCAATGCCTGGGAGTAGCGATATCCACAATGTGATAAAAATCAGCATCCTATGGTGCAGTGTTGTCTTTTATGAAGAGGTGAAATGTGGATCAGAAAGATGCTGGCTGTGAACTTGGATACCTTTAGTTTATATCCCTTAAGGGAGAGATTGTGGCTAATGATGCGGACAGAGTTGACTCGAGTGCCCCAATGACAAAGCTTTGCTTTGTGTGCACCAAACGAATGGAGGCAAGTTACAGAGACCCAGTTTTGTAGGAAGGGCTGCAAAGCAGGACTCTCTATAGGGCACACCTTTGCTTGGGTACTATTCAAGGGGATCTGAATAAAGTTCCCATGTATATTCCTTGTCAGATAGTCCCAGACAGAAATGCAGCATGTTGCTCACGCACGGTAAGTGTGACAGGACAGGTGTCCAGGCATGGGGCTGCCCAGCTCAAAGACAGATAGTTTAGTCTGTCCAGGGAATTGTTTCCCTGTGCTCACAATCCTCAGCTGCCTGGGAGCAAGTCCTTAAGCCTAGTTTCCATGTTAGTAAAGTTGAAATACTAACCTGGAATGCTTTCAAAATGCGGCTGCATCCCCTAAACACTTGCCTGCCTCGCTGAGGGTGGAGGGAGGGATGGGTGCCTGGTCTGAAAGCAGGGCGTTGTGCCTTCCGCGGGCGCTCCACTGGATGATGTGCTGTTCTGAGAACCGCGTGTGTGAACCAGGAATGGAGACTGAGAAATGAAAAACACAGACTCAATCTCTGTGCCATCGAAGAACGTCCCTTCAGCTTTTTCTGTAAACTGAAAAGGCTTTGGGGTGATTGCTTTATTTCTTTGTTGCAATTGCTTTCCTTTCCTTGAGTTTAAAAGATTGCAGCCTAAAGGGAGAATCCCCAGTTGCTGGCTGGAATTGCCTGAATTTGCAGGCGTGGGGAGATGGGGCAGTCGGCAGGAGAGGGCTCGCGGCGGGACGTGCTGCAGGACACGCGTGTCCTCTCATCCTCATTCATCACCCACGAAAAACAACCCATTTGCTTTTCTTCAGCCACATCTTCTCAGTTGCATCCAGTTGCGACTTTCAAAGGCAGCAATCCTGTATTCCTTCTGAATTGATATTTGTACTTAAAGTCTCTCAAATCTAAGATGATAAATACCTCTTACCTTTCAGTTCCTTATTTTAATCAAGTAATAAAGCAAGGTCCAGAACTTCAGGTTATGGGAAGTACCACATCTGAAGGCAGTTTCTGTGATTCTGGAGGACAGGTGGCAATGCTTACACACGTGACATCAGTCTGAACAAATGAGCGCGGAATTCCTTCGGTTTGAGGGGACACGTTCAAGGTATCGTTTAAACAAAGTTCACTCGAACAGGTTTTATGCTGATTATTAATTCTACGTGACTTAAATATATAGTGTAATAACTGCTTAAGAGAATGAGAAGATCACAAACTTTATCAAAGTGATCAGTAGACGAGATATAAAAAGAAGGTGCTTCTGGCATTTTGCTGAGCAGTTGAATATTGCAAGCAGATCTATACAGAAAAGTCCTTAGAAATCCTTTATTCTTTCTTCCTATTGTCTGTCTAGACTGTCTAATCTGCACCCAAGCTTCCAGAAAAGGGGAGAGGATCTGTAATTGCTTTTAGACATTATGCAGCATGCTGCATGGCTCTGGGAAAGAACAGCGAATGTCATGGAAAGAATTGGGTGACCTCAGCACAAGGATGCCAGAATGGCAGGAAATTATGTAGTATGTGATTATGTAGTTAGGGACAAGTATTAGTATCAAGGATTTTTTTGCTGGAAGCTGGAGACTCATCCTTTGGAAAAAAACAGAAGTCACCAATTGTGTTGCAGCTGGCAAGTGGATTTTTGCACACCAGTCCAAAACTGTATCAGGACAAATTAGAAGAGAATTAATGTCTGGGTGAGACAAGGCCTGGATCAATGCCTGCTGTTCTGGTTAGGCGAGAAAGGTGAACTGAAGCCAGCAGAGAGCCCTGCATTAACCAGGAGAGGAGAGAGCTCCCCTTCCTGCGAGGGCCAGGAGAGCAGGGCACAGCTGAGAGGACGGACCATGCGAGGACAGTGTTGCTTTTTATCTAAGGCAATAAATGTCAGGGAGGTAAATAAGCTATTTATACTGAAAGAAGCTGCTGGGATAATACGATCAGAAATCAGAATACGTTTTGCAGCTCTTGTTAGGGAGGAGGAGTGGCGCAAAGAGACTTAACCGAACGTGCGCGCCTTTAAGTATGCTGTTGTGTGATACAATGGTCTGGAAAAGGGTTGGGGCTGGATGGCAGCATTGCTGGATGCTGATTTTATTTGTTGCACCATTGTATTTGTTGCTTAAAGTTTCCATTCCAAGGAATAAAAGCTGGATGTAGACAAAGCAGATAATATTGCCTGTCTTACAGTAAGCAGCTGTGCTGTAGCATGCACCAGAAGTAAACACCAAGGGAGACCGCAGACCGAGATGCAAGGCTCAGGCAGAAATGTGCCTGTTGAAGAGACTGAGCCTCTGGATTCCTGAAATCTGTGCTCAGCTCTGCTGCTGCTTCGTATATATCTTGAAAATTTGATTTCTGTCTTAAATAGTACCAGGAATCCCTGTCAATGTTGTTTCTCTATTGCACTGGTGTGCAAAATCCTGTTCTAAAGGGAAGCTATAATAACCTTTTCAAAGAAAGGAAACACAAGCACGTAAGAGACTTGTGTATCTTGCATTACAACCGTTTCTTTCTCCTCTTTATGTTACAGCACAGGGAAAGGATCAGAAGACTTTAGTGAGGTCTTGTTAATGAACTTTGGGATCCACAGATAAAAAAAACAGGGAGATCATTATGGAGAAGAAAATGCATTAGAAATGCCTTGAGTTTAATTATGCCCAGGGCAGGACAAATGTCACAACTGTCTTCTAATATTAAGAAATCCAAAGCAACCCTTTTGGAAGGACTGTGGTTCCCTTGGATGCAAAAGGCAGTAAGTTAAATAAAGATGACAAGCACAGGAATAATTCATCACACTTTCCTATCGTTATCAGCTTATCCCCTTCCCTTGCCTGGGCAGACTCCCAGTATTGCTCGCAGCCGTCACGCCGACTGCCGCTCCCCAGAGCCTTGAGAAAGCGGAGGCTCAGCGAGCCTGAAACAGTGACTGGTGCCAGGGAGAGCCTGCGATGTCTCGGAACTGTCACCTTTCATGCTTTCAAACATGAGCCAAATGTTCCCCAAGCATCTCCCCTTTCTCTAGAAACGTTTCCAGTTTCACTTGAGTTACACCCCAGACTTGCTTATGTTTACTCTGTCCCTCCAAGCTCCTCCCGTACGGATGCTGCACAAGAGAAAAGCTTGGTACTGTTGCTAAAAGTGAGATGCTACGAGGACGTGCCTAGTGGTGACTGGATGTTTCTAGAAAGGAGTACAAGTGGAGCAGAGGCTTCGTTGCAACATGAATTTCCAGGCGTCTTGCTGCTTCATATCCCAAGGCCTGCAGGCGAATGATGCGTCTCGCTGGGTAATGTGCATTTCGCTGTAGGGAGCCGACGAGTCTCTCCCTCTGCTCCCAGCTCATAGTTCTGGAAACTTCTTTGGTATAAAGTTTCTTTCAACATAGACAGAGATGCAATTTCTTTTAAAATGTGTCATTTATTGATAGAACTTCCATACCTGTGGGGTTATGGGCCCCTCCAGGCTTGGGCAACACCTGAGTACAGTTTTGTGCTCATGTGTTTTATCAACACTCCTGGAAGCATAATGCCACTATTGATCTTACCGTACTTGTGAGATACAGCCTACAGCAGACCTCCCTGTGGAAAATGAATATTGAAACTTGAGAGCAAAGACCCGTCATTACTTTGGCATTGCACGAATAACTTGTTAGCTCAGTGAATTTTTAAATAGAAAAAAAGGGCAGGCTTGTTGTTTTACCTGTTCCATATTTATCAATGGACAACAGCAGTGCAGAACACTGTGGCAATCACTGCATTCATTTCTTAAAGTGAATCAAATGAACAGATATCGTTAAATGCCAGAGTACAATATAGCTTATAAAACCCAAGAGATATCAGGAAACTTGTACTGATTGGGCTCTTAGATGTTGTTTTCCTCTTGCTTAGGAAAAAGAATTGTAGTCAGCTTGCAATCTCCTCGACATTGTTCATGACGGAAGCAGACAAAAAGTACCAATGAAACAGAAGGGCTGCAATTTAGTTAATTTTATGCAAAACACAATCAGCATTCAAACTGGGAGTTACCAAGCAGAAATGTATTAACAGAGAAGCCAAAATATTCTCTGCGCATAAATCGTGAAATATTAAAACAAAATTTCAAAGAGACTCCTGGAACCCACATAACTATAGGCCAGAGAAGATGCAAGGCTGAAGTTTGAGGCTATCAAAGTCACGAGGAGTTCAGAGAAGCCGTGATCAGATCCCGACACCCCAGGCCATGCCTCTGTATGGCAGGAACCAGGGCAGCTCTGGTGTGACAGAAGCCCCTGTATCCGTAAGGAAAAACAGAATCAACTTTTTCAGTAGAGTGATTAGAAGAGAGGGTGATCGCTTAGAAAAGGTGGTTGCAAAGGATCTACGCTAGGGAGAGGATAGAGCAGGAAGAGCAATAAGGAGGTAGCAAAGGACAGAGAAATGGAAAGCGCTGCAGATCAGCTGGGGAATGTAATTATGAAGGTGACAGCTGTGCGGGGATCTGCCTTCTAGTCCTGGACATCCCCAAATTGATGATGGGGGACACTGGTCTCCCATTTTGCATTTTACTTGGCATGATAGACTGCTGTTAGCATTGAAGTTAACTAAGCGGGCGCAAAATATTTTTGTACAGAACATACTCCCTTTTTTCCCAAACTTCATGCACTCTGCTGAAATTTTCTTATTAATCAGTCTTTGTGCCTCAAATCCCTGAAGGCTCCAGTCCAGTGTGCATGGTCTGTCTCTGTCTGTAGCAGAACCCGTGTGTGTATGCTTTCTCTGCCTTCATTTTTTGAATTTGCAGTGCTCCTTGAGTTGTAACCACCAACCGTGTTCAAAGACAACCGGAAGCCGGTTGTGAGCCATGTCTGAGGATCACGCTGACCACTGACGTTTAGAATGGATAGCGGTTTGCCGAGGGAAGCCAAAAGCTATTCACTTTCTACTGTGCTTCCAGCATCCCGTTTAGGTTGGTTTAATGCCCAACCTAGGCTGCAACTGAGGTTAGTGCTTTGGTTTTCCTTCAAGTTCCATTTCTCCATATGCTGTTCTGTTTGCAACGTTTGCTTGACATGATTGTCTGGTATGGTTTGATGGTGTTTTGCCAGAATTCCTGTGTGTACAGAAGCTAATAAAGGAACCGTCAACTCAGAAAGCCCATCTTAAAATGTGGTCCTACTGGCTTGGGATAAGAAACGCAGCGATCCCTTGCCCAAGCCTCTTCCGCGGAATCTGTGATGCTATTTCAATTCCTTTAGTTTCCAGTAACCAAACAACCACTGGGTCAACCAAAAGTCAAGGTGTAAAAATTCATCGCTGTGAGCCTCCTTTACCTATAAACTGGTTGTATGTTAGAGGAATGATCTGGACCGTAGCAGTTGTTTTACATCTCTTGATGAGTATTTGTATGCATAATTAAAATGTGTGTGTGTGTTTGAATTCCAGCTTGTATTGATTGGATTGGTCGGTGATAATAAACAGTATAAATAAATCTGATGGGAGTTAAAGCATTGATATGCTGTATGGGGGGAAAAAATTAAATTTAGTGCAGTGACCTTGAGCAGAATGTAATTTCGAAAGTGCTTTAAATATGCTGATGACATAAAATAAGGCTGAAGAAGTTGGAGGGGTGGGAGGATAGGGGGCAGAGGAACAAAACAAACTCATTCAAAATTATTTGGATTTATCAGGATTACAGGCAGATATGTGGCTTAGGCAGTTAATTGTAGGGAAGGGTGAGGTAATGCGGCCGGGGACCAAAAGCAATCAGACTCCAGCCAGAGCGGGAGCAGTGTGGAATACAGATCAGAGCATGGCGAAAGGGCACATGCAGCACTGGGGGAAGTCTCGTCTAGGGTGAACAGCTGTCTTGATGCTTCGTACGGAGCTCAGCTCTACAGCTGCGCTTGCTGCGTGGCTGAGAAATGGCTGGCCCTGCTAAAGACGTTCTTGTTCAGCGCTGTCAATCCAGGAACCGGCTTGTAAACGAGAGCTGGGTTTAAAATGACCTTTCTCTTTGAAGATCTCCAAATACAGTTGCACCTCTTTCTGGGAGGAAAGCAAGTAAAGCAAAGAGGAAGATGGAGGGAACATAGCCATGCCAGCGTGAATTAGAGGGACAGAATCAGGCCTTATCTGTTGGTGTAAAAACACGCGGGAATCCTTTCATGCTGGTTTGACCAAGCCAAAATCCTTCAGAGGCTATAAGATGCACGGCTGCTTGTTGCACATGAATAGAGAATCCAGCTTGTAATGTTACAGGAAACATGATCTGTAATTGAGCTGCCTAATAGTTCATCACACTGACTTTAGACTAGAAAAATAAAAAAAATATTGTTTTGGACTAATGAGCACCCTGTTGGGCCACAGTAAAGCAAAGAGAAATTGGTGAATCTTTCCAGTTGACTAATCTGGAGGTAGATTCCATGGCTTTGGAAGTACTTGTTTTATTCTCTTTTTTTTTTCCTTCTTTTTTAGTTCTAATGTCTATTTCCATTTTTTAAATGTTTCATTCATTCATTAATGTCTAGAAGCCATAGCTGCATGTGTTATGCTTGTCATAGTTGAGTAAGGCAGTGAGGAACTACAGGGAAAACTGGACCGGGAAGGACAGAAGCTAAGGCAAGTCACAAATGATAACTTGATCTCATACCCTAATCCTTATGCCGTATCAGAATTGAGTCATAAATGAAGAGCGGTGAAAGAATCCTTGGGGAAATAAGAGATGCCCTTGGAATTCTTCCTTTTCTGAGTCTCCTCAGGCTTTTGTGGCCCCTGGTTAACATCTGCCCAGTTCAGTGTCGTGCCTGGGATGCTGGACCCATGCAGGATGTGCTCTGGGATGCACTCTGCCCTCACCCAGAGATGTGTCTGTTCCGGTGATTGCTTATGTTGTCGCAATAGTAACAACGAAAGAACGATGATCTCCACGTACTCGTACCCCATGTTTCTGTTACCCATTGGTTCTCCACAGCAAATGGTCAGTCTTAGAATCTGCATCCTTGGAGTTTTGTTGCTAGTTTGGGCTGTTGTCACACACTTTAGCTAATACCCTCTAGTAATTTTATTTCTTATTCACATGCACACTTAATGTCCTTAGTCGTTAGCCTGAAAAATGTTAACCTTGTCATAGTTAGTGACTGGAAGCAGAAAAGTCCATTTAATTCTCGGGGGAATGAATTCTAATTTTCTGCTTGTCAGAAAGTGACATTTTACATATTTTTCTCTTTTTTTTTCCCCACCAGTTTAGTGCTAAATTTAAATGTGTGTGTCATAGGAATAGACTTTTTGTCTGTGCTAAACACCCCAAAAGCCTTGGCAGGTATCCAACGTGTGAGACTCTTGACCAATAGCTGCTGCTGGAGCTCATTTCATGCACTGAAGAGAATGGGAGGTGAGAATTAAAAGTTAGAGATAAGAGGTCGTCGCAGAGGGCACATCAGCATTGTACGTCAGAATGCATATTTTTTCCCCTGGAAGATATGGATGAAAAGCAGCTCATCTGGGATAAAATATCCAACGAAGAAACAAATTATGTTAATGAAGCAGGCTGGTACTACTATTTGTCATTAAGATGTGACACCTTCTTTTTAATGTCACAATCTACTGTGAGCCTTTGAAAAATGTACTGGTTGGAAGGAAGTTGTCTGCAGATATTGAGTTCACTGATCTATGAATGGGAATAACTTGTGTGTCTTGAAAAATAGATGGCATTTATGGCAAAGAGAAATAATCCTCCCACAGATTACAGCTGTTCACTGCATTGTTGTGCTGGTGGTCTTGTCTCATCAGTGGATATTTTATAAGGATTTTTTTTTTTCATACATATCCATAAGGCTGTTCTGAGGAGGGCATCGTGTGCTGGGAGCTGGATGCATTTTAAGAAAGAGACACCACTACAAAGAACCGAGTCTAAATTGCGAAGATGGATGAAGTAAAAATGAAGGATGGTTATTTTGCTTTTTACAGATGGGAACTGAAGCAGGGGAGGATGACTGTTGTGGCCCAAGTCACCCTGGGAATCTGTGGAATTGCATCCTGATCTTTGAAGTCCAGTTCCACTATCTTTACTATATATTGTCTTTCTGTTCCCTTGCTGACGAATGTAGATTTAATATGCACATGTGTAATGAGCCAAACATGTTCTGCATATGTTTACCCAAATTCTGACCTTAGGGACGTGAGGCAAGCTCTCTCTCATCTAGTTAGGAGTGCTTTCATGGCTGGGCTCAACCCAAGGACTGCAAAACAGTGTTGGCATTTAGTTTATGAAACTAAAGCCCCTCCTGGGCTTGACGTTCAATTCATCTGCCTGCTTGGTGTTTGAACAAAGTCAAGCTTCTCTGTGAAGTTCTGGAGAAGAGATGTCAGGCCAGTGGGTAACAAACTGCATGGCTGATTGTCTGACCTCTTGTACTGTCTGTGCACCAGATGCTGATTAATGATTAGCGTGTAACAAATTAATAAATCAATACCATAAACAAATATACCATCCATTGCAGTGGCCTGTCAAATCTCTCTCTCCTCTGGGAGAAGAGAGACTTGCAGGCATGTATGTGAATGCCTCTGGACTACGTGCTATCTTGACACCTTGCAGATTTGATGTACAGATGAGATTAAGTGTATTCCATAGGTAATTTGATATGTACTGAAAAAAACATTTTGAAGTTTCCTTGCTTACTTTTGTTCTATGCAGATGTTCTTGAAGGGAAGGGTGAGTGGTCAGCACAGTAAACGTGGGCTCAGGAGGAGCAAGTTCCTGTACAGCCCAGGCGTCTTGCCTTGAAGGGGTAATCCACACTAATTTCAGACAACTACCTTCGGAGTCTAAAGATAAAACCTTATTGCCCAAGCTCCCTCTGCAGCTTGCTGGAGAAAGCAAGGATACCATAGTGTATCACTCAAAGGTCTTAATTTGGATTCCAGTCCTGAATCATCATCAGAGAAGTTTAAAATTAATCCCTGTGAAATATCAAACATTTTCTGACTTTAGTCTCTCTGTGCCACAATCAAGCAACAAAATGAGTTACTGTGTTGTCATCAATAGGCTGTTAGAATCACAAAACCTTTTGTGCATCTGGCCTTATTTTTCAGAAATAAAAACCACTTAAAAGTGTTGTGATGTGTTATGGAATACAGCTAATTAATGCCCTTGTAACAATCAAAGAGAGGTTCAGAGGTGGTTTCTGAATCTGTACAAACACCTCCAAATCCAGAATGGGACAGGGGCGTAAAGGATTCCTGATTGGCCTGACTGATATTTCCATTCTCCTTAAACAGGAAGCGTGTATGTACTTCTGTGCAGTTCTTTGGGCATAATTTATATATTCTAAAAAATACTAAGTACATGGGTCCATAATTAGAAGGGACAATAAAGAAAAGCAGTTGATGAAACTGAATTATGCATAATAAAGCTGCAATTTTATAGAGAAGTCTGTACTCATCAGGAGATAAAGTGAAGCTTGCTTGTTTTATTGATGGTGTGAAAGAGCTGAGCTGGAACTACAGTCTTAAAAGCTTTAATATTTTCTGGTGTCTCACTGTATTACAAAGAACTTATTTCGTAACTCTTTATTTCATCCATTTGTGGGCCTTTCCTACAGCAGCATATCCTGCCCTGCACTCTACTCTTACTGGCTTCCTCTTCTTTTATGCTGTGCTGGCTCTGCAGGCCCTGGCTCAACTGTTGTCTGTGTTTACTTTAAGGAGCATTTTTGATTGAATATGGCTGTAAATCTGTTCTCTGCATTTCGGACAGATATGAGTGTGCCTCACGTGGCAAGTTGATTAGAGGATCCGGGAGTCAGCTGAAGTCTACGTTCAGAACCATTTCTTAGCAGTACAGACTGGGGGAGGTTCACAATCCAGTCAAGTGCTGCCAGACAGTAGGTCTGATATATTTTATGTCAGATGTCCAAAACCCACCAGGTTTAGGTGAGACCAAGTGAACAAAACAACCTTTTGGAACCTGAGGTATAGCACGAACTCTGCAAACTGGCTGTCACCTGGCCCTATAGGGACCATTCAGGAGGCAGGCAGAGGCTTACAAGGCAACAGTGTGTATTTATCTACTTTTTCACATTAAAAAATGTGAAAATCATCGCTACAGAGCCCTTCTTCAAAACAGAAAGAGATGTGGCTCATTAGGTTTGAGGACCCTTTCTCATATTCGGATGTTTTTATCACATCCATGACTATTATCTGCATGTGCATTATTCAGCTCCAAAACAACTCTAGCAAACACTGCCCCATACACACATGAAATGAATATAAAATACATTCCAAATAATTGCAGTATTTATGTAATTTGGTGTCTTCTGTGTTCCTCAAAACCTGAACAGATTATTAAGTCCAGCCGAACCAGCGAGCCAATAGGTGCACGCAAGAGCGCAGAAACCAGCGTGAGCAGAACCAGCCTGGTAACGCCTGTCACTATCGACAGTTAATGACTGATTAGCAATGACTCCAGCAGCGCAAATGACAGGAGAATTAAAAGCAGATTTAGGCAATCCTTTCTCCTTCTTGAGTCCTGTAAGTGTAAAATACTGCACAAATGCGTGAGAGACATTTTAATTGTGATTTGCTGAGTATGAAGACGACCGTTCCCTCTCAAGTTAAAGAGCACTGACCTAAGGTGAAGGAGTTAGTCTCAAGCTGTCCATTGCTGGTGGCTATCCCATTAAAATGCTTATTTTCTCAGCACTCCTACATTAATCAAACAAAAGGATGAACAAGCACAGTGAAAAACCTGTTTTGGTCAAAACTATGGTGAGAGCTGGTGAAATTTTTCTCATTTGCATACAAGTAACTGAAATCATTAAGGACAGCTTCTAGGACAACAAAAACATCAGCAGTGCTCCTTGAGAGCCAAGTTTTTGTCTAGTTTGCACTGCAATGTGCTCCCTTTATCCTGGCTCTGTGACCTGCTCAAAGCTGGCTCAAGACCCCCCAGAAGGGTAGGCTAAAGTGAATTTTCCTACCTTAAAGATTCAGGGCCCATCCCCCGGTGCTCTGCGCTGCAGGAAAGAGCAGGGGCTGTCAGAGTTCCCCCTCCTAGCAGCCCCTCACCCAGCAGTGCCACTCCTCACACGCCCCAACTTTTCCTGCGACGGCAGCAGCGCAGCCAGCCTGACTTCTCAGGACTCGTGCCTAAGCAAGAAAGGGCTGTTTTGTTGCCCCTAAGGATGTGTTGCCACAGGGAGCTCCCAGCTTTGCCTGTCACTGCAGCCAGGAAGGAAATGAGGTGGGGGACAATGTCTCTCTGCCCAAGTGAACAGTAAAGTGTCCCTCTGTGCTTTCTCTCCAGCCTGCGAGCTGTATCTTGGCTTCTGCTAAGAGACTGTAGATACCTGGGTTTTGTTCATTAAGCAAGTACAACTCTAAGATGGAAGCTGTAACGCACGTGATGGGGAGTACAAGAAATTACTACAGCTTTCATTTAAACAAAGAACCTGACTGTGTTCTGGCAATAAGAGCAGAATGGCTGCTTGATTTTTCCAGACAAGGACTGTAGCTCACTAGGGTTTTTTTGGACTCTTGCTTTGTTTTTGTTTTTGCTCCAGCTTTTAAGGATGAGATTGTTGTGTCTGACGCGTGTCAGCAAGCAAAAAAGATTCACTTGCATAGCTGGGTTCGTGTTGCTCCCCGGTGTGGAATAAAAGCATTAGCCGTCTCTCACTTAGGGAGGAGATGGGGGGGCTGTTTTCAGGCTGCGAGATGCGAGAAGGCATTGTCAGGTCTGGGTCAGGCTGGAGCAGAGGGCTGCGCGCCGCTCTCCGCAGAACGAATAGTGGGTGTCACACGGCAGCCTGGAGGCATCGTTCAGAAAAAGCAGGAGACAGAAGCGTGTATGCGCAAGGGTGGGGGGGTGAGGGCTGCCATGTCTTGTTTTGGTGCAAGGCTGTTCTTTACAGCGATGATCTTTCTGGAAAGCAGACACAGAAAAAGGATCAAATAAAGAGGCTTTACCAAGGAAGCAGAGAGAGAAAATGGCCACTTCTACACTCCTTACATTAGAATGGCAAATAATGCTTTTATCAGAGCTGTTAAAAACATTACTTAACAAGAGTCCTGCCCAGCCACGTTTCGTTCCAGTCTGGTACCTGCAAGGTCTGATCGCGCGGTCAGTTGCACCCAGAGAAGCTGGTGTCAGCAGAGCTACCTAACTGAAAAGGATGGACTTGGCGGGGAATGAAGATTCTTTCTGTTCTGTTTATTTCTTCATGGTTGCATCTATTTTTGTGCTTTGAAGTTCTCGGGTTTATTTCAATCACTGCTTCTTTAGTGAAGCAGATAAAGCACAGAGGGGGAAAATACGAGGGAAACGGCCAAATTCAAAGTTGAGTCAAACTTGGGCAACACACACAACCCGCAACCATAAGGTGTAATTTACATTAATGAAAACACCTTGTACTGACTAATCACTTCAAAATTTCTGCCAGATTTCAATATAGGTGTGTGACTGCACCGCACCTCTATCAGGATGCATAAGGTTGTCACATGATATAGAAACAGTAGAACTTGGAACAGAAACCTGGTGAGCTGCCTCACAATAAAAATGGTAAAACTGCATCTCCGTTATTATCATTCACTTCCTGGACTACAGTTCTACTGATGTAATCCCTTCTCTCCATTCCAAAACAATTAAATGAATACATGCAAACTTGAAAATCCCTAAAACAGTAGCTTGCCTCATTATTGCAATAATTTACAATGGCCATGGAATGGCAATAGATTTAAGATCCTTTGACTTAGGGTGAATTCAGAGCCAGCCTTAGCAACTTCAGTTGGGTAAATGCAATTTTTGCCTGTGTCTGATCTAAAGTTTGGATGGGCATCCAAGCATTCATCGGTCTGCGTGCCATAGGGCTTTAGACATGCTTCAATATGGTTTCTAGTGCGACACTGAAAATGCCTGAGGGACACATAAGGAACCCTGGGATGCTGCTGTCTTCCGGGCCTTACAGAGACATAGGAAAGTAGGACTGAAAGGAATTTCGAACCATCTGCCATTTTAGCCCTCTGCCTCTGGCAGCATCGGCTTACATTTGTAATATCTTTATGTTGCTTATTTTTAAAAGTAAACCTAGTATTTGAAATTTATTTATTTATTTATTATGGATAATTTTAAATTGTGGAGAAATGAGGAAAAACTTGGACAGAGTTGGTTTAGTTTGTTACTGGGAAATTAGGAACTTAATATTTACTGAAATGAAAAAAGAAATGCACCACTCGTGTGTGAAACAAGGTTACCTTTTTCTTACCTATCCTTAAAATCCTGAGCTTTGTTACTGACACAAGTCAGGAGTAATAAACTTAAATTCTATAAAAGATACGACAGGTAATTATCCTCAGAGATACTCTCTAAAAAAGGTATTTTAATGTATTGTACTATAATGCACCTAGCACATCTCTTCAATAAAATGTAACCTCTATTATGCATTTACAAGGAGTAGGAAGCGTGCTTATTCTAAACTCAGATTTTTCATATGCTCTTGTTTCTTGAAAACGAAAAAAAAAGCACCAAGAAGTATCAACCAGCCTTTGATCTATAATTTCCTGTGCTGTTGCTAAAACAGTGAACTTTTTGTATTTTTAGAAGGTTTACTAAGGCTGTGTAATGTTACTTTTGAGATCAATGTGCTGATTTAAGAATAACTAAAGCGTTAAAGGTTGGAAAAATCTTACACTGGGGATCAGACGTAACGATGCGTACTGCTAACCTGCTTTACAACCTTTTGAAGTGGTGGTGTTCTGAAGAGTATGTTGCCTCGTGTCCAGCCAGAATTTTGCATGTTATAGTAAATACAGCTGCATTTGCTTAAATGATAAGGAATTAAATTAACCCGCTATGTTTACTTCTATACTTACCAGATGGTCTGACCCCATCTCATCCTTCTTCTCTGAACATCTGGTGAGCCGCCTCCCTAAATGCTGAAATGCTGTCCATACGCTACAGCGTTGCGTGGTGGCCATCTGAAGCCATGGCAGTTTGTGGATGGTGCAGAGGAAAATGCAGATGCTTCAGAACAATCGCCCTGAACACAACCTCCAGTTTCTCTGCAAGCCTTGTGCTAGATGTCCAGTGGCTTGCCACCATCCTGGGCGGTAAGCCTGGGACCCTGAAAAACCCAGTGCTCAGACTGGTAAGTGTATCTTCCTTCAAAGGTGCCAACACTACGCCTTTCTGCACTAAGATGAAAAGCTGCCCTGTGGTACTCTTCAGGTTATATCAGAGAATTTCCAGTTGGAAACAAATCCACCACTGAGGCATACAGGAAAGAGCACTCTTTTAATCTCTTTGAACTGTTCTTCCTGTAACAGAGCAAGTCTTGAGATGTGCGTGAGCAGCCTGAAACCCTACAGTCAAAATTATCTCAAATTCATCCAACAAAATAATGACCCTTTCCAGTGTTTTGTTTCACTGGTGCAGCATGAATCAGATCTGTGTTATTTTCACAAAGTTTCTGGTTTTGTTTTGAATTTATTTCTCAATGCTGCTGGTCTTTTCCTTGTATGATAGAGCAGACTGAAGGGGCAATATTTTGTTCACTGGCAAACTGATCAGTTTCACAGCACAACGGTATCATTTTCCAGTACAGCTAAATTTATTACACTGTGGTCCTATGAAATGGTTTGACACGTTTTCAACTAGTTAAATAACAATTTGATGGGATGTGAAAACCACGGGAGTCAGGAAGAAGGTAATAGTCTGTAAGTGGGCCTTATCTGTCTTGCTACGCTGACACTCATGGTTTCAAGGGGAACTAAATACAAGTCATTTAGGAACCTAACTCAAGAAGTGACCTGAGTTGGGCTTCACACGGGAGCAGAGATTTCTGGTCTGGTTGCCAATGACTATGTTAGACTAGTGTTTGTCACTTTGGTACTTTGTAGAATGCGGAAGAAACCACAATGAATCCTTCACCAAAAGGGGAAATGATGTGTGTGAATGGGGAGCCGTAGGTCTCTGAAAAGAAAAAAAATAATCTACCTCTGTTTTGTAAGGCAAACGATCTCAGAATTGAAGTTACTTCAGGCTGACAGAGTAGCCAAGAACAGGAACTGGAGACAGTAATTTCTGCATAAACTTAGGACTGCGGTGGGTATCCATTAGGATAGTCACAGCATGTAACTTTGTAAAAATGTCTCATGCAGAACAGTTATTACATTTATTCTCTAAGGAGCCACCTTTTACAGCAGTCACATCAATTGGCTATGCACACGCTGTGGTTGCTTTCCATTTTGCTTCTTTCAAAACGTACAGCAACATTTGTAGGGTGACTGCAATTTGACTAGTGCTACTTATTCAGAATCACCATTTCGCTATCATCTAATCAAAACCCTTTATCTGCTGATGCAAAATGCCTTTTAAATAAAGAATAATCTTCCAACTCTGAGCTCCTGGTAAAATACATTAATGAAATTATAAATAGCAAGTGCCGGTTCTACGCCAGTTCTAACAGCACAGAAAAGAACACATTGTGAACGAAAATGCACTAGGTTTTTGACACCCAATTTTGTTGTTTATAAAGCAAGTACTTGCGAGAAAGAGAATTCTGATTTCATAGTTCTTCAAGTTAAATACACACCCAGGAAAGTATATGCAGGCACACATCCATGGTGACAGAAGATGTATGGCTGACCTATTTTCATGTCCTGCTGTGGTGACTCCGTATCAAATACAGTAAAATTTTTGCATATGCAATTCTGAAAGCATCATCCATAGTTCCTCTTTAAAATGTGCCTGTTACCAAAGAACTAGTTTATCTGAAAACAACTGTCAAAATACAAGATGGCTTCAGTTTTCTGACAAATTTTAGTCAACTAAGGAGGAATTCATATGTATACCACTTTGCTAATGTGAACCTTAGAGCACTAAAAACTGTACAAAAGACTACAACAAATTAAATTTAGATTGAAGCATAGAAGACATCTAAATACACTTGCATCTTGTTTTCGAATTTTGGTTAAAAATAAACTGCACAACTTTTATATATAAAGCTTAGAAACATCCCATTCTGCTCTGACTTGCACAGAAGCACAGGGCAAAGACTTTTACATAGAATTAAAATTGTCTTGACTTTTGCTGCATTTTTGAAGCGATTTCCCCAGTGTGTGCACTAAGTTTACTAACACTATCCTGACCTCGAAGATGGAGTGATATTTTACAGCGTGCAGTGACATTTACCTGCCCAACCTGGCTCCAATAAATACGTTAATTGCCACAAATTAAATGCCATGTTTGAAACATTACAAAGTGATTTAATAATTCTGTATTGGCCTTTTGGATTCACAATTGTGGCAGCTGACTGGGCAGTCCTTTGTCAGCTACAAATCTACAACTTCTACATACTGTTTTCAGGTATAAAGGGTCAAACTAAAAGTGTTGGGAAAAGAAATAGTCAGGTTTATAGTTTCATATATTCTTGAACACTGAAACCCCAAATACAGAGATCAATTAACAACCAACAGATTTATGCTAGAGGAATGAGTTCAAATTTTAGACAATACTCCTTACACATCCCAAATTAGGCTACATCCAAGTATTTCCTGAAGTAAAGGTACCTTAAATGATGGGAAGTATAATAAAAAAACCTTATTGTTAATATAGAGTTAATATTCAGACATTGGGAGTAAGATTTAGAAATCTCCAACTGTAGATGCTGGACAAAGAATTTATTTTGGTTTTCAGAATCAAACTATGATTCATATGGATTTGGATTTCACTTCATACAAACATCTACTGGATATTAGGTGCCAGCTTTGGTTCTTTAATATAATATTTTTTTAAAAAACAGTGGTCTTGAAGCTCCCCTTTCATTTGGCCTGAATTCATGTAATTTTGTTGCTACTAAATTACATATTAATCTTGACTATACCTCTTTATAGAAATCAGACCAGAATAAGAGGATCTATACGTGACCTTAAACTGAAGAACCATGTGATTAAAATAAATAGATACAAACCTAGCAATGACAAGAAAGCACACCGATTTAAAATATTGTTCTTAAATTATCTTGCTTGTTCGAAGAACAGTTTACACACATGATAGTTAGTAGCTAAACTGCAATTTAGTTTAAATTTCCAGAGTCTGATTCCAAGTTATTCTTTATTCTGGTTTTTAAGTAATGTGTCTGAAGTTACTTATGCTATGTATTCTCATTCTTGGGTAATCTTTCCAAAGGATATGAGTCACTTCATTATTTGTAAAGAATATGGAAAAAGTAAATATTATTATTTTGTGGGCATTTGGAACTGGATGTAAAAAAATAGGTGGGATGTTGATCATTGTGAGTCATTTCTTGGGAAGAAGGAAAGAACAAACACTAGCTGTTGACCTACTGCTAAGAAAGCCAAGGACTTACTGCTGACTCAAGAAGTAGATACTGATAGCTGCAGAATACAAAGGAGATCTTGCAGCAGGATTAAAGAGGAAAGTCTTTCCTCTTGAAGTAATAAGGAGTTAGAAGGAGCTGCCTGTGTTGATTTCTTGGAGGCTCTTGTTTAAACAATCTTCTATTTAAACATGTTAGCCAACTAGAACTATATCTTGCAAATAGTTGCTACAACTAAATGAGTCTCCTTCTGAGTTTCCAAAAGCACTGGCAAACCTTCAGGTAGGTAATGGAGTGCAGTGAGATAGCTACACCAGTAACTCCCAGTGCAACTTCTGAGTCTTTCACCAGTCCTGGTTGATATAAATACTGGTATAAACAAATTGAAGCAATGTAACGCATTTGCATTCTGATCAGCTAATTGAAAAAAACCTGTTTTGATACCAAAACTGATTTTTGAAAGTGACTTTGTGTCTCTGTGGCCTTTGTATGCTTTATTTATACCAATCCAACAGCTGCACTGGGAACTACTCAATTACTTATGTGTGTAACTACACAAACTTCCTGTAAAGCACACAGAACACTTTTAATTAATTTTTTAAATTCTTTTAATTAAGAATGCTTTTAATTGTTATGACTTAACTATACTTGTGATTTACCTGTTTTTTTCAAGCTGCAGTGGACACGCTATGATGAAGCCTGATAGTTATCTTTTCTGCAGGTGTTGTTTCTTTGTTTTGCTTTTTAATGAGGAAAGCTTATTTACAAAAGCAAGGATGCAGTTCTACAGCAGCCTGAGCCAATTTAAGTCATCCCTGCTACTCTTCTCTGCCTCTTCTCATTCTCTTTCTGTACAAAAGAGATGCTTTTGTTCTAGCACAGACACTTGAGCAACTCAACAGTGGGCCAGCTCAGAGTGCCGATTGAAAACTAATTCTAAACACAGATTCCAATACTGGTAAGTGATGAATTGGGAATGAGCAGCAGGGTAGGACTGTCAGGAACACGGCAGTCTATTTATGTTTGAAAAAGCTGCTATGAAACAATCTGAATGGAGGCTTTCATGGTGAAACAATTACATAAATGTACTCTGTCCCTACAAAACAAGTTTTTTAAAGACTTCCAATAAATATTTTAAAATCATAGTCTTACTAATGCTAATAAAAGTAGTACCTGCTCTGTGATCTTTATATGAGTTTATTCATCATTATTTCTAAGTCAACCTGAAGCAGTGTTAACAGCATGGATGCCACAGATTTAAAAAAAAACAGTAATAAGTAAAATGCTACATCAAAATTGTTCGCACCTTACGAAAATGATTGTGGATGTTTACATAAATCATTTTTAAAGCATAAATGTTTAATGGTACAACAGCTCTCTATAAAACGTTAACTTAGGGATGCAAATCCATCTGTGTGCCTAACTGTTATTTCTCAATGTCAGTCCGAGGGCTCACATGGCCACTTCAAATCCTTAGAAAAGGTACCTTTGCAGCTTTGGATTTGAAAACCACATTCAAGTTCCAACCCTGGAACAGCTGATCTCCAGCCAATAAATCCCTGGGTAGTCTTAGGTACTGGAGGAGATGGAATCACCTAGAATAAAAGTAATATGCAGAATTCAATGATTAAAAGGTTTTTGATTGTAATTTCTGTCATGCAACGTCCTCTTTTGTGCTGTAGTGTGGATGGGAATGAGAAATTATCAAAAGTAATGGTTTTAAATGCAATCTGATGAATTAATATCCTAAACACACACTGACATTAATGGAAGGAAATAAGAACTTCAAAAGAAGCCCAGTTGCATGTAAGTTCTATTTATAATACAGGATAGTTTATAATTTAAAAAGTCATCAGAATAATTTAGGTCCCATTCTATAGCAAGGCACAGGGAAAGACAGAAATAAAACGGCCAAATTCCAATGAAGTAACTAACTTTCATTTACCACCTTTCTTAAAAAAAAGTCTTTTAGTGCCTAAATTGGTACGTATAACAGGAAATCAAAAAGCAAGGTTATTTTTTAGTAGTGTATGTTAGCATACTTTTTTTTTTTACGGTTTTGCTCAATAGCTTTCTAACGGCTTTACTCGCTTCACATTATTAGGAGAAGAATTTTATCTTCAACTTTAGCTTTTTTCCTTACAGTATAATAATAATAGTCTTTAAAAGTAGTTAACTTCTCTAAACAGGAGAAATAGCATTTTATACTTGCTGTAATGTATTTGGTAGCAGTGCAGCTATGAAATAATATTTTTGTGGCCAAATGCTAAAGATATCACTGCCCAAGATGGCTTCTGCATCAAGAACTACTTATTTGTTCCACCTTCTTCCTGCTTTAAAGATGGGTAAGAGTCAAGTTAATCTGCAACTAATCTAGCTAAAAAGGAAACAAAACAAAAGCCAACAGTCTCTGTTCACTGACTGCTGTGCTTACTTTGGCTGAATCATCTCAGTTGGGCACGTTACATCATTTTAGCATCTGGGGACTTAGTAGAGGAATACACAGCAAGAGAACAATGTTTCAGTTCTCTTGCCAGAGTTGCTTCACTTTGTTCTTTGGCCAAGATTAGAAAATGTTTATGATATTTAGGTGGAGCGGTTCCTCTGAAGAGATAATTTTTGTGGCCAAAAGTGCCACCCACTGAGCAGGATAATGAAAGAAATCATGTCTCACTTAAGATCTGGGGGAAGGGACTACGAAGAAGCAATCACTATTCTAACCTAGAGAGAAGAACAGACACAATGACTGTTACCATGAAGGTAAACGTGCAAAGACACATAGTCTGAATAGGGACTTAAGAAGCTTCACTCTGAATATGTAAAGGGTGACATAAATCACAGGTAACCCTTATCTTTCTTATCAAATAAAGATTCTGAGGTGAAACTGAAACTCTGTTCCCTACTTCAGTGTGCAGCAGGCAACATGCTACTTTAGCAGCTGATAAGTGTCTGCATGATTTGTTAACACACATACACCCTCAAAGTGCTGAGCAGAGGTAAACTTGACTGAAATTGGAGGCTTGAGACAAAATCGAAGAACAAGTAGCACTAATGGCAGAAATGCTGCCATTTCATTTCTCTGCCACGCTCGGCAGTAGCTCTTACTTTTTGTTTCAACTTAATCTCAGTAAGAGCTTTTACTACTTCCTCACCTTATCTCTCCACCCTTTGAATCCTTTGAAAGCAAGCTAGTCCAGCAAGCAGGAATTTCCAATCTCTTTTGTTTCCTTAATTTTCTCTAAGTGGACTAACCTTCCTTTTTGTTAGCATATTCTGCGTCCCCTTTTATGAATATGTTCCTCTCCCAATGTCACTGATTTAGCTGCCTGTATAATAATCCTATTCCTTGGTGATTCTGACACTGTATATTTATACATCAAGCCATCAGTCACCTTCCACTCTCATTTCCAGCTGTTTGACAACTTTTAGACTCTGAATATGTGAATATAAATCATATAATATAAAATCAAATAGTTATGAATTGGCTCATTAGAACTGGCTTCTTACTAATTTGTGCCACTAAAGAGGACAGTGGCATTGTCTCTGCCAAAAAGAAGGCTGTCTTAAATAAAGCTAGAAGAATGGCTACATCCTAACCAATAGTTAAACTGAGAGTTGAGGTTAAGGTAAGTCTTGAATAAGACACGTGAGCCATGAATGGTCAGCAGTGATAAATGGCTGTGAGCACTCTTCTATACTAAGCTATACAGCCGACTGTTCTGTTACTAGATGTCACCGAGGAGTGCATGGGGGAGGTGCCTTACAGAAATATGATTATGTACAGTGAAAGCTCTGTGAACTAACAACCGTATCCAAAGGACAACTCCTTTTAAAGCCCTGCTTGGGTCGCAAATACGATTTACTCTGACCTTTAGTTAAAGGCCCATCTCTACAAGACAACTGATTTTTAGAGCTTGTGTGGTTTCTTAAGACAGATATTGCTGTATTGCAATTTTAAAATCTAATTTTCTAACCTTAATGTATTTTTCCACAGGTGTCACAGGTCGAACCTGCAGATGTTCTGGAAGCTGTATCTTGGGCTTTGTATTTTCTTTCTTTTCATCTTCAATCAACTAAAACAAAAACATCAATGTTAAAAATTGGACTCTCCATCTTTTGAAATATGCTGTAACATCTGATATCTGCGCCATTCCCCTCATTGTTGCATCTGAACTCCCTGTTCTTTCCATCTAAAATAGGACTAATTATTGTACTGCTTTTGAAATTATTGTAATGTATTTTTTGGTTTCAGAAAGTGATATAATTCTGAATTTCAGATGGAAGGCTAAATATTGCTGAGTGATTCCAACTCTCTTAAATACATCACTGGTCTAGATAGCTAGAAATATATCTACATATATCTACATATTTATCTTATATGACCACAAAACAAAGATTAATAAATGCTAAATACACATGGTCACCAACTGTAACAATGCGTAGTTTGTCAACTTTTCAGATGTAGATCTATTAGTACTGTGCAAAGGTGGTATGCATGACAGACCATAGTTATCAAGGATGGATGTTGAAGCCTAGAGCTAAGTTTTCAAAGGTGAGAACCTGGGTGCCTGCAGGAATTTAAAAAAAATCCTAGAACAGATTAAGTACTTCTAGCCCCATGGAAAGTACATTTATAACTATTCAGCGGCTGCATCAACCCTGTTCTATAGCAACAAAATACTGTGATTCCAAATGTAACATTATGTGCTACTATATTCTAATATCTAAACATCACTAAGAATAGACACCTCTCCAAATATTTTCGTTTGTTGTAAATTCCCCCACTGAAAATTTAATTAGCTAGAACCTTTTCCCCTAGATTTTTAAACTACCATATGGGTAGACAAAGGGGAAATATTTTCCTGTCAGTGTGCATCTAGTACTTGTTAACACTATTGGGAGTCATGTTTCTTCAAAGAAATATATCAGAATATGCATAGAGCATAAATTACCGCTTGCTGCGTTTTATTCAGAGGAAAACTGAGACTTTAAACCCATCTTAAAAGTAGTGCACTTGTTACCTCGAAACCTAGCTTAGTAAAGCATGCTCACTACTTTTCTAGTCTGCGGTACTCTCACAATTTTGTGTCCAGATAAATTTGTGTAGAAGTAAATTTCATGTGTTGCTTATATGCCATTCAATTTTACCTCTTCAGGTGGTGTCTTCAAGAATCCCCATTTGTGAGACCATCTCCTTGCAGCTTCTAGTTCACTTTCAATGTATTTTTTCCTGAAACAAACAAGAGAAATATTTAAGATGACTTTGAAAGCTTTCATTAAAAAAATACACAAACCCAACTACTAATGTCACAAAGCACAGCACTTCAGCATGAATCTTTATACCTTTACCTCAAAACAGCAAGTTTATGCATGAGTAAACAATTGTCTGACTTGGAGACAACGGGGAAGTATCTTCTATAGGATGGGAATGAAACAGTACGTGTGAACGGACTGCGTTGCAAATTTTATGTTAAGAACTGCAGGAGGTCAAAAAGGCTGCCCAGAGAGGCTGTGGAGTCTCCTCTGGAGATGATAGTCAAACCCGCCTGGACGCGTTCCTGTCCAACTGCTCTGGGTGACCCTGCTCTGGCAGGGGGTCGCACCTTAGGATCTTCGAAGGTCCCTTCCAACCCCTGCCGTTCTGCGATTCTGTGAAATTTGCCACATTTTTTTAAAAACTTGAAAAGTAAGCACCGATGGCCTTTCACACATGCTGCTATCTACTACGGACTGATGACTCGCCCTGCCCGGCCCTCTCCGTCCCTCACACCCGGCGCAGGTCGCAGGGAAGCGGCGGCTGCCCGGGCCTGGCGCGCAGGGCCTCGCCGGTGCGGCGCGGGGCGGTGCCGCTCACCGGTACCGAAAGCCACGCGCTTTACAGACACACGTGAGGCGAACGCAGGAACTAACTCCTTCAGCCTCCGCCCGCCCGAGAGCGGGCGCTGAGCCGGGGAGGCCACTGGGGCGGATGGGAAGAATGCGGTGCGGGGCTCCGGGGCCGTTACCAGCAGTCGTCTCGCGCTACGAAGTTGCAGGACTGGGCCGGGTGGGTGCGGCGGTGCGCCATGTCCGCCGGGGCCGGGCGGGGCCGCGCGGCGGCGGCGTTGCTGGGTGGCGGCGGCGCTCGCGCGGGCGGCGGTGACCGAAGGGCGGGAAGGGCTGCCGCGCGCTCCCTGAGGCGATGGGGGTCCTCGGCTCCTTTGTGCGTTCATCGTCGCCTTCCCGGAGAGGTACCGTAGCGTGTCTCTCAGGTGAAAGGCTAAAAAGCCCGTTCTGTGTTTTCTTTTGGTCTCTTAGAAACCAGGGGAAGCACACTTCGTGTTGTCAGTAGCTTTTTGGGGGTGTCTTCGTATGTTTTCTTTTTTTTAAATGTTCTTCACTAGGAAAATGTGTTTGGATTACGCTGACCAAAAGCTGTTGCCTTGCTTGAGGAGTTAGCTGTATTTCAGAGGAAGAGGTGTTAATCTAAAGTCTACAAATTGCCTATTAGCCAGGCTCCCCTTAGCAGAAGAGAAATAGTTGGACACCTTTCTGGATCTGAGTTGTTAAGAGTCTGTCTTAAACCTGGACAAGGGAGTTGTTCAAAGGGCAAAAACTTGTGGTATTTTTTAGCCATTTGTAAGGGATGTGAAAAATGGTTGAAGGATGCTGGTTTTTTTTTATTCTGCTGAGAATCAGCTTGTTAACATGCCCAAAGCTCAGACCGTACATGCTATGACAGGCGTGCGTTGGTTTCTAGTTTTTTAACCTGCTATCTCCAGTTCCTCTTGATATACGCAGAAATTATCTTTTGGTAATCATAGTGGGAAATAACATCGGTCTTGTGACATACAGTGTCTTTCTGATCCCTTTTTCTGGTAGATGTTGTTTTTTACAAACTACATGGTAGTATTAGAAGCTCTGAGAAAGACCTCAACATGCTTTTTATGGGTTATATGTAAAAACACAAAAAAATATTTAGAGCTTGTAAAAAGTTCACTGTGTTCCGATATATTAATATTTTTGGCTCTCCATCAGTTTTTTGGTAGTTTTATATTCTTGCAATTGCTTTTTAAAAGACTTCAACAATGAATGTAGCCAACTGGCTCTTTGCCCTTATGGGTTTAAATAGTTTCCTGACCCCTTTCTTTTTGTCTGGAAACTGGCTTGTACAAACACACTGTAAATAGCTAATGTGACTTTTTCACACCATTGGACAGTTATTATGCTTATTATAACAGAAACGCAGAAAGGTTTTGACCTAAGCTGAGTGGTTTATAGGTAGTGTGTTTGAATGCTTAATTGTTAGCTTTTTTTTTTAATAGATCTAAAGGCCTAAATATTTGAGTATGAGAAGCCTGTATATGCATTTACTAGTCATTTTAGAAGTACCAAGAACATCTATTTCAGTAAGAGGAGAAGAAAAACCTGTAGTCCTAAAATAGCAATTAATACTGCTCTTCTGGGTCTCTAAAAATCATTAAACTATCAACAAAAAGAATATTTCACTTACGTGCTATTTCTTGATTCTCTAATTGGTAATTAGACTAGCAATTAAATCAGCTGGGTCCCCTATCACACCCACAAATGCTTACTCATTGTCCTACTTAATTAACTCCTGCTGCTTAGTCACATTTATCTCAGGAGCCCTCTTACTACAGCCTTGATGCTTTCTGAGAAAAAAGTAATTTGTTAATGAACACAATCAAATTAATAGTTTACTATGTGTCAGGATTTAAACTGCAGTAGCATCTGTCAAGACAGAATGAAACTTCTTATAGTGAAAATAGGACTTTATAATGGTCAGTCTTTCTTTTTTTCTGAATTATTTTTCAGATGAGGGAATGCAGTAAATAAGTAGTTTGGGGTCTTATTAGGCTCTTATGAGCACAGGATAATATTAGAGCTGCACTTGCACTATGAAATAAGAAGTGGAATAGGATTTTAGTGAGCTAATAACTATACTGAATGACTTAGGGCTGGAGGTCCATTGAGATTCAGAAGTCATTTGCTCAAAGTCTGGATCTTGCAGCTACGTACAGTACCATTTGTCATTACATAACGAATGTTGAAGCAGATAGTACATCACTCAAGATACACGTTTAAATAGAATCAAGTCTGAATACTTGGTGCTTCCAAGCAACATTCAGATGATCTAAGATGGGTAAATTCTAAGCTGGATGTGGCCATAAATGACAAAATCCTAATGCTAACGCTTCCTGTCCTCTTCCAATTGGGAATTATCCTGTTATTCAGGTGCCCAGTGGTGCTGCTGTTGATCAAGTGGCCATACTTTGAGAACTCACAACTGTTCTTCAAGAATTTACAACCTATATAATTTGAGAGTTGTAGGTTAGTATCTTGAGTCTTAGAGATTTGAGCTGGCTTGGAGCACTACAGCACCTAATACTGTGTGTGGGCAGAACAGTCCCTGAGAAACTAATATGCTTGGCTGGACTTGGAGGTCTCAACCATGTAAGGACTGTCTCAGGTTTTTGTAGACTTAGGTGTTTAGCAGTTTAAAAGTGCTTGGGAGACTCTTCATCCAACTCTGTCCTCATCCCATAGTATAACAGTGTACTTTATCATAAACTGTAGTAACTGTCACGGTCAATGGGAAACCAGCAATGCAATTGAAAAAGTATGACTGTTTTTCACCTTTCTGATCTAAAAGCTTCCAACTTAAGAAGTATTTGTCCCTAAATGAAGCCTTGAATTGTGTACTTGGTTTCTGAACACTTTTGAAACAAGCTAGCAACTGTTGAGATCTGGTATAACAAATATATTTTCTCATTAAGAGATGGGCATTATAGATGGTAATTCTTTCTTCATGGGAGCAGTTATAGCACAGGGGGCTGTGCGACTTCTATTGCTTTGTGTCCTGCTGGGACAGGTGTTTGTAAATGTTGTTTTCTATCTGAGAAGTTCAGGCAGTGCCATGTAATACATGTGCCATGAATAGCACACACTATTGATTTGGGGAATTGTCCCAGAGTTGTGTTGCTAAATAGGATATGACCAATAAGTCTCATACATTCTTGCTGTGCTACAGCTTTTGCCAGATGTCTGGCAGCTCTGTAGAGGCAACTGTGAGTGCTCTGACTAGTCTGTCTGATGGCTGGGAAAATAGAATAAATGCTCAGCACTGACGGGAGAGGAGAATGCTAACATCCCTAAGGAAACCCACAGTGGCATACACCGGTACATGTTCTCTGGTTTGTTTCTGAAGGCCTGCACTTCACGCTCTAAGCACTGCTATCTTTGCATCTAAAACCGTGAGAAGCAGCTTTGTTATTTTCATTCAGCTACACTGAGCTTGCTTCTTCCCCTCCAATTTCAGCAATTCAGAACCTCTGAAAATGAAGCTGTTTGCTGAGGTTGTTTGTGTATCCGTTTGTGTATCTGTGCTTAGGCTCTTGCACTGAAAATGTTTACCAAGAAATATTAATTACTACCAGCAGTTCTGTGCCTGCTGCCCCATTGTTTGCAATATTAAGTGTGGAAGTCTAACAGAGGAGATTGTAAACGTAACTTCACTGTCTTTTGCTAATGTTTCTAAATAATATTTCAGATGTAGGCAGCTTGAGTGGTAGACTGCTTTGTTATGATTACTGTGATTTAAGTAAACAAAGTCCTATTGACACCGTAGACTCTGGCTTCATTCCAGAAAAACCTGCTAAAGTCTATCACATCAATAATATGTTAATTGGAGTTCCTGAATTTCCATTTATGAAAGGAACCCAATGGCCTGGTTAGAACCATTATATTTTGTAACAAAATTTAGAACTGTCATCTTATTATGGCTGTAGTTATCCAGTGACTTTTAAACAGTGAGTGGCGTGTCTGTTTTCCCAACAATAAAATGTTTTATTTTCTCTCCATGAAATGGCACTTACAGCTATAGCTTTATGCAGATTTCTGTGCTTGAAAGGCATGAACAATATTAATTGAATTTAGATACAATTCAGTAATTCCTGGAGGTTTGTTTTTTTTTTTGAGCAGATCCATTGCTTTTTGTTCAAACTAAGGATTTGGATAGAATCATAGAACAGTTTGGGTTGGAAGGGATCTTAAAGATCATCTTGTTCTAGCCCCCCTGCCCTGGGCAGGGACACATCCGGCTAGACCAGGTTGCTCAAGGACCTATGCAGCCTGATCTTGAACACTTCCAGGGATGGGGCATCCACAGTTTCTCTGGGCAAGAGATACTTCTTTACATTACACCTGATGGATATACTTATATTTGTATTGTACCTGGTGGAATCAATATAAATGCTCTCCAAATAAAATTACTTCTGCTTCTGACATGGAGGGCTTTGCCACTTTCAAATTGGAGGACATGTTTGCATTAAAGTTCCTCATTAATAGGCATTGTCTCTGAGCACTACTCCACAGCTCCAGTTGCAGAGAGCTTCCAGAATGCTGCCTTATTGCAATTTCAAAAACCACGGAACATGATCACCACTTCTAGCTTGCTTAGTGTGAAAATTTCTTCTAAATGTTGATGTGCAACACTTATAAGAATTCTCCCCTTGATATTTGCGGGGATACCTAGGCACACCATGAATTAAAGATAAAGGAAAAAGACATAATTTTGAATTTTGTTGCATTGCATAAACTGAAATAAAACTCTTCATGGTCTTTGAAAGTATTTTTATTTCAACACAGTGCATGTTTCAAATCAAGAGTCACCTTTTTTCCTTTTGCATGAAAGGCAGGGGGTCTAGGACATTTTAATAGCTTTCATGTCATACTCTGCAAATATATTATTCCAGCACAATAGTTTCTTTGCATGAGAATTGCTTACATGATTCAAAATGGATTGAAAAATATATTTGAAGTTTTAATTTTATGCACAGAACATTAATGAACAGTGCCCCATAGAGACTTGCTGTCAGTTTAACATATTCACAATAATCTCAACACAGATGTTATTCCATCTAAATCCTTTTAGAGGGAAGAAACTAGTAATTTTTCCTTGGAGAACACCAGAAAATATGTTATTGTTGAAATTACATTTTGATCCCAGAATGCTATGTAAAATATCATTGGTAGGAAGAATAAGTAGCACATTGTTTCTGAGGTAAAGTGCATATGAAACTTTTTTGAGCCTTCTGTAAATTTTAAAACAAGTGAACATTTTGCTAATCCCATGCAATTTTGCTTCCCTTGAGAGTGATTATAGGCAATGATGGATATCAGCATCTAATTGTATTCTAATTTAAGAGGGTATTGTTATTAGTTCAGATTTTTCTATTTGCAGCCGTAATGTGGTGAAATTACTGTCTTTCGGGTATGTTTCTCTGTGCATTCTCTGGGCACATGCATTAAAACTACTCGCTATAAAGAAATTACACACTTACAATAACAGTTTTTTGTTGGAAAATAACTGAAGTACTCTTTCTCGTTTATGTTCTGTGATATTCCTGTGTGTGTGTTTTTCTGCTTGTTGCATGCATGTTGTACTTTGCTCTTATATTTATTTTGAAATACCTTTTTTTTTTTATCAGACTAGTCTTACCTGAGTACAGCTTTGACAGTGAAGTTATGTTGATGCTATAAAAGTGGTAAGGTTGTAAATACAGTGTAAATATTACGCTGCTCAGTATTGGAGGAAAGCTTTCTATTCCACCTAATGTTAACCAAGGTTGATCTTCAGTGGAGAAGCTGTAACTAGTGCCCTTTATAGACCCCAGCCATACGTAAGTGGTGTACAGGTAATGTGAAAGGGCGTATTTAGGAAAGTGTTGGATGACTTAAAGCAATGGTTCTGTGTTTTTTCCCAGATTCTAAGAACTCTTCTCGGACTGCATAAATAAAAGAATAATACTTCTAGTTGTTGATAGTAGAGTATATAGTGCATGATCAGTTCTATGCAAAGGTAGCTGATTAGAATAAATCCCATCAGATTTTTCAGAAGTTTTTTGAAGGAGGAGAGGGGTGAAAGATGAGGGTGAGTGAGGTTCACACATCACAAATAGCAGAAGGAGAATTACCAGTTCTGGTCAAAGAATGATCCAGCCCCTTCTTGGGAAAGAACTGCAGCTTCCACAGCCATTTTGTGGGGACTGTTGACGGTAATAAAAGTTGCAATAATAAAAGTTGCAAAAATAACATGTAAAGTGAGATTTCAGTTTCAAGGATGAAGTCTATTTTATGAGCCTTGATGCACAAAATGGCAGGGCGCGATGACTTGCTGAAACTTCAGGATCGTGCAATGGAATATCCTTTATGAAGATGTATTTATTTTGCAAAAGCAGATATCTTGATGTAAAATAGTTGTTCATTTCTCCACTTTGCTGTTAAGAATGCTAAAGGGAAAATGACTGTTAATATGATGAAAGCTGGTAAAAAGCTAGTACCTGGTTTGTTTCAGTACATCTTAATCACTTCTATTGGGCCGATGGGGTTTTTATTACAGTACATAAATTTAAATTTTGCAATAGATACACTTATGAAATAAAGTGTTTCTTTGTCTATTCACTAATAAACCTACTGCATTCTTCTTTTGGCCTGGGAGCAGGACATAGTTTGATCAGTTCAAAGGATGGGAAAGAAAATAGATAATTCATTAGTAATATTATGGGGAAAAGCTATCAGATATAGCAGGCTCTGTTTATACTCCCAAAAGAAAGCATTGGAAGCAAAACTGTATTTAAATTCCCTTGGACAAGGGTCAGTTGTCCCTGTGCTGTGAGGTTTTCCCGGAGAGAAGACTAAAGTCTTATGCTAAGAAGGCAGTAAATTTTCGCCAAAAGCATGATGATTTTATTTATCATTATTCAAGGAAACGAAAAGGCCCTTTCTAGCTATATGAGATGGCTGTGTACATCTCAAAAAATGCTGTTGTGTTTCCAGAGTGTGCAAAGTAGAGGGTGATTTTTAGCAATTATTATTAGCTCTTTACCTTACCGCTGATAAAACTGTAGACTGGTCTGTGAACGATGTGCTGTGAAAGATTCTTCTCTTTTCAAAAAGTATTCTCAATATTAATGTCTGGAAGGCTCTTGGGATACGCTGCTGCCTGGAGAATGAAATTCAGTTCTTCAATAGAATACAAAACCCTGCCTAGAGAATGAAATTCCATTCCTCTGTAGAAGGCAAAGAGAAAGAAATGCATTCAGCAGCAATATGTTTTGGTTTTTTTTTTTATAGTAGCTGTGGGAGGTCATGGGATTTAAAATATTTACACTGTCATACTTACAAAATACAATGAACCTAGACATACTTCGTTGCAGTCAAAAGGCTCAATATTTAGACATATGCTCTATAGGTAGTGTTGCCATAGTGAAGAATAGTTGCACCGTGACTGTAGTAGAAAAGAAATAATGCATACATCAACTTAGTATTGATATTGGTAAAACATAGGATGTTGGTATTGAATTTAGGTTAGGATTTTGCTGCTTTTCTTTATCCTGAAAGTAAAAATTACTTGGTTTTCTTTACAAATTTGGAAAAAGGTTTATTGCTATCAATTACTTTATTCAAGGTTGGGCAGCTTTCTTTGGTCAGATTTGCTATTTCTTATGTAAACTGTACCTTTAAACATAACCTGAACAAGTTCTTTCCTGTAAAGAAAATGAGTGTTTAACTAGGTGCTGTAATAAGATACATGCAATAAAAAGGCAAATGATGAGGCATCTTAATGTAGCTATAAAATTTGGCTTAATAGATCTTTGACTAACCCACGTTATGATACATAATTTAACACATATGTATCCCAATTCAGTGAAAACGTCTTTCAGTAGCATGCTAAATAGTACCCGCTCAACGCAGGCTTTCACATTACAGTAATTATGGGGGAGGGGGGGAATGATAAGAACAGAAAGAAAGTTTACTCTTCGTCTTTATAGTGAAAACAAATGTGTTTTTCTCCAGAATCTGCCAAGCCTGTGTTTTAATGATTTAACAGATGGAGTTGGCACATGTGAACCTGGAAGATGCATCTGTCTGATTTTTCCAGTCTGAGGATTTTTTAACTGCATTAATGGCACAGACGATGGTAAAATATCACCTCCCCAGGCTGCTTTGCTCTCCTAACACATAATGTCTTTTAAGGAAAAAAAAGTGGTAGGAGACTGGGGTGAGGAAAAGGCCAGAGAAATGAGGATTTGAAAAGTTTAATATTTTCTGTCTTCACTGCATTAGGCTTTTAAGCATTTCACTTTGAATTTCCTGTGTGTATGGTGTGGAAACAGAAATTCTGCCAAAGAAGCATTATCTGTTATCTCAGGCTTCTGTTAATTAATCACTCTAAATAAAGACCATTTAAATAAGGAGACCAATAACCTCTAGTGTTTTGTCCTTTGTAATTTAAATGACTGTTTAATTTCCAATTTGATAATTTTACTGGTTTTGTTAGTTCTTGGAAAGTTTCTGCTGAAGTATAACTTCAGATTTAGCAATCTCGCAATCTCACAATCTCCTTTAGTCACTTGTACTGTTCATTCAAGCAGGCATGCAGCTGCTTAACTGTTTTAACTGTTTGGAATGAGGGCCCTATAACTCGAATTACTTTATTTTTGAGTGGAATCCTTAGCGCTCACCTGGACTTTCTACTGAAATCAATGAAATGACTACCTGTGTAAAGATGCTGAAGGCTATCGATTAAATGCCTCAGTAGTGCATAGCAGTAGATTAAATTACAGGCTAATTATACTTCTGCTTCTATCTGCTTCTGTGGATATTTCTATAAGAAAGTCCCTATTCTAAGGGAAGTATTTTCCAAGGGCCTGATCAGTACTTACGTAAGTTATCCAGCTGGTTGGACTAACACTACAGCTAAGCTGCTTGCTAGGATATGGAAGGACTCTTCATTCTGTTTCTAAACAAAAATGTGATAAAATTAAATTAATTGGCAGTGGGCTGTGAACTGTCCAGTACTTGCTTTAACAGCACCGTACTTTTTGGCTCCCTTGTTGTGAGTTTCTGAAACCATAATAATTTATTGTCGTTTAGACAATTATTCTATCAACTAATGACCCCTCCCCACCCAGGAAGAGGAATCGGGGTGAAAACGAGGAAACCTGAGGGCTGAAATATAAACATATTTAATGGGATGAGGCTAGGTAATTAACATTAATAACACTAAAGAGCCAGTATTGATCCAGATGCCAATATGAAATATACAAGGATCATACTCAGCCCATTCTGTCAGCAGGAACCTGTGCACTCCCAGCAGCGTGACACTCTGGGCACTGCGAGCGCTGCGGCGTCCGAGGGCAGGGAAGGGCTCACCGGGGCAAGGAGTTCTCAGGATCACAGCCATTGAGGGAGAGAGAACTTTGCAGCAAACTTTCTAATTTATATTGAATGTGATGTTCGTGATATGAAATGATCCTGTTGGCGAGCTTGGGTCGAGTGCCTGGGTCTTGCTCCACCTCCTCCCTGTACCTGGCTAAACTTGAAAACACTGAAGCCTTGAAACCCATGTAGCGTAGCTGGCTATAAAGTAAATATTTTCACAAATTCAGACACTGGAGTCTTCTAAAGTGCAGTCTTCCCAAGCACTAAAAATTAGTCCTGTGTTGCTCAAACCAGGACATCACGTCGGCTTTACCTTAGTACTGCTGAGAAAGAAGAAGACATAAAGATGAACAACTGTCATTGTTAATGAAATTAGGGCAGATTTCTCTGTCTGACATACTAAAAAAATTTAAAATGACAATGAAAAGGGCAGCAAAACTATTGCAAATGCTCCAGAGCTGTTTTGCTGGAGGGAAAGGTCTAGTCATACAGCTGCACATCAGAAATGACTGTGTAGTCGCATGTTTCACTTACATGTGGAATAAAACATAGATACACAGACAGCACAGTAGGATTTACTAATTGGTCTAATGAGAGATAGTACCTCTGTCTATGAACTTTGTCTTGCCAATGTTATTAGATGATTATGGCTGAAAGAACAATACCAAAAATGTACAGTTACATATGTTTTCACTTCAGAAAATCTATTTGAAGTTGATGCAGATGCCCCACATTCCACTTGTTCTAGGCTATCAACCATCATAGGATTCACCACCCTTTGGAGGTACCTGTTTTATTTGATAACAACAGCTTAAACAGCCAGCTTCAAAAAAATTCATAACTTCTCGTTGAAGTTAAATGTCTTAACACTTCTTTTGCTATCTGTCGTAAATTAAGTACATAAATAGGAGGGTTTCAAAATGCCTTTGCACAGTTATAAAAAAAAGACTTGAGCTACTGCAGAATCAAGCACACTTATTTCAGTAGTCTTATCCTGATTCATGTAGATATAATCAGAAACAGAATGATCCTCCTCATTTTTAGTGAATCAGAGAAGAGCACTAAGAAGCTTCTTTCTTCAGAAGCACCTGAATCCCGAAAAGAAGGTGCCAATTTTTTTGTAAACCTCATACACTGGAAATATCATTGCATTAACCATAGCAAGTAACACTAGAGCTGTTTGTTTTCCTAATGCCCTTTTGTATTTTAACAAATGGCTGTAATAATTTTCTTCACAGTTTTAAAGTTTGATTAATCGGTTCATTGTGTTCTTTCTTCAGAAGAAAACATGTTACTGATATCCCTTGGTATGAGTGACATATGGGTTCTAGCTGAAATGATAGAAAGTCCTTTAATTTAGCAAAACAAAAATATGCTCAGCATTCTTCTTCTTTGCTACTATTCCAGCCAAATATCATTTGTAAGAGTGATGTGGCTTTCTTGTCACTGACTATGGTGACAGTATATCATCTGGATGGGATTCTTCATGCTTGTGAGGTGCAGCCCACAGGGTACTCGCAGTAATGAGAAAGGTGACATTTCTTTTGCACTACTGTCTTCTGCCAAAGTTTTTAATGTTGCAGCTCAAGTCAGCCAACAAATAGAAAAGGATGGAAATACCTTAAAACATGAAAATACCCGAAACTGAATGAGTTCTTTCCTTCCTTTCTATGTTTTCCTTTCAATTTTTCTGGTAAGTATTTTTCTTTTAAAAATTCTGGGGTTTTGTTTGTTGTTTTTTTTTGTTTTTTTTTTTTAAGGTAAAATCTGTACTAAGGGAGATTGCCTTGAAATGCCGCAAGGGAAATCACATACTCTCCAGGATTCAAGCCAGTTAATAAACTGGATGATTCCAAAGTGCTTATATGTGCTTTACCGTATGTGAGAAGGCATCCACTAAGATGATCCATTTCAAACCAAAACCTTCTCTCAACACATTGAAACCTATTACGAATGGACACGGTACTTTTTGGTTTGTATGATGCAAACTGTTTATTCATCGTGTGCTTGTCAGAGCACTGTTAATTATGGGTGAACATTTTAGGAATCTTTTGAATGACATGTACGTTTTACCTCTCTAACAAATTCCAAATGGCAAATGTGTTGCAAGTTGAGGAATTTTTATTAGCTTTTAATTCATTCTTCCATTACTTTTTTTTCTGGACAATGATAGGTAGCATACTTTATTAATTTACATTGACAGCAGAAAGAGGAAAAATGTGCCTTGTCCTTAACAGGAGATGCTCATTCAAAGTCCATTCCCTACCAAGCTGGCTGTAACCACTCTAGTGGTACTACAGTTTACGCTAGCTGTAACTGTTACGGTAACAGTTGCAGTGCTGGTTACTGAACAGGCCTAGCTTCACAGGCACTAGGTATTTTGGTCTACTCTAGTATTGTCTTCAGTATGATATTAAGGATCTAAAAAGCATGTGAATATAAGTGACTTGCTGAGCAGTCTTTTTTTCTTATTATCAAGACTCCATTTGAAAGGCTAGGTGTACCAAAAACACTGAATTTGTAAGACAGAATGAAAGAACAGATACAAATGTGAGAAATTTTTGGTGAACAACTTCCAAATAAATGCTGCAGAATGCATCATCCATGGAAGTCAGGCTTTCTGTTGATAAATCCATAAGTATCTTCTGTATCTTCTATAGTAGATCAACTGTAGCTCTCTACTGTGTAACTGAAATTAATTCCATCCTTCAGAGAAAAGAATTTCTCCATTATTGGAGAAATATCCCTCCATTATTGAGGGATATTCTCATTTAAAAATATTAACTGCATCATGCAAGCAAAGTGCAGAACGTACGCATTTAATGTCCAGTCTAAGAAAGTTGGAGTTTAAAAACTGTAGAATACAGGTGGCTGCCTCCTAACTCTAAATTGCCTTGTTTGGAACTTATAAGCTTGACATTTGAATGCCTGCAAGCTGTTGTGCTCAATGCCATTAATTCCTAGAAAATAAATGAAAGCTAATACTGAATGCACCATTAAAAAAAAAAATCATGTGGATATTTTTATACTGGCAATCATGATCATTGGTAGTTCTGATCACCAGAACCTCTTTGCATGTCTTCGCCCCTGTATGAGGAGGGGCTCCATTGCCAGTTTTAAGAAATTTCTGAGATCGTGATTCCGTATCGCTGTATGTGTGTGTATGTTAGTGGTGGTTGTTGTTGAGAAACTGTTTGTACTCAAGCATGGATGTAGAATTTTTTTTTTTAGTAATCCATTTATTAATTTTTTTCCAAGGAATAGAACAATTTGTGCAGAAAAAGAAAAGGTTAGTCAGTGCGCAAACATAACGACCAGCTTCCACAATCTTATAAACATCCAGTTATTTAACAAACCATTTAGAATGATGACTTGGCAAATACATAGCCCACACTTACAGGATTTTTTTAGAATAGCTTACATCAGCTTTAAATAATCCATGATTCAAGAATTAAAATATAGAAAGTAATAAAAATTCTTAAAACAGGAAAGATCAGAACAGAAAAGTAAAATGGAGTTCTAGATGAATTCTCTTCCTATCCTGATTCTCAAATTTATGATAGAATTAGGCTTAATTTAATCTCTCAGACAGCAGTTCTTCTCTGTAACCTGGAAAGAAAATAACATGTCTGGAGAGAAGAGAGCATTCTCTATTTGCCGTCTAAGTTTATCTGGAAACAATGACTACATTCTTTGGAGGGTTAATGTTCTGTTTGAAGCGGTTGTCTACAGTGGGAAGTTAGAGCATGCTAGGCAGGGAAGTCATGCTGAATAGGGCCTTAACTTCTCAGTCTTGTCCTTTTTATTTTCCAGTGACCAGGCATATCCTTTGCAAACACAGTGACATAAGTGGATAGTATTATTCAGGCCTTCACATACAGGCCAAATGAACACTGCTTTCTAGAAACCTAGACTTGTTGCTAAACTTCTCCTTTGTTAGTTAAGCATATGCTCTAGTTTTAGAGTCAACTGAATACCTATTTGCCCATCCCTCTATGTGCACCCCCCTCCAGATGGTTCTGCTTGCATAAACACTTTTTGCCTTTCTCTATTGGGAACCTGCGTTGATATTTCAGCCTTACTAACCTGGCCTTTAAGGTAGTTCCTTAGCAATTCACAGTGAATGTCCTTAGTAAGTCTTGCTTTGGTCCTGTATTACCTGCAGTCCCAATCTGTTATGGATGCCACTAGCAAAGTGTGATACTGTATTTTCTCACCTAAAGCAAATCATTAGGAATCCATATGTAAGGTAAGCTCACCGAATAATAACCCCTGCAGTGTATGTGGCACAGACAGAAAATTAGCTTTGAAAATGAAGTGCTTGTAAACTAGTGAAAAAAATATATAAATACAAGTTATAACAACTCTTCCAAAAGTTCCTTTGCTATCTCTAGTCCCCACTATGATAGGGAAATTTAGAAAGTGCACAAGTTAGGGGTTTGGAGTTTTTTTTTTTTGTTGTTGAAGGTTTCTCTTGCTTGGCATCTCTTCACATTTGTGTTTTGAGTGGAAGAGTTGTTTTGCACCTAGATCATGGGTCTAGATCCCATGGGTCTAGCACAGGGAACCTGAGAGCTCTTTGGAGCTTAGACAGTGAATTGCTGTATTAGTCTGGATAAATTGTTGAAGTTTTTGTTTCTCTCTTGCGGAGAGAGGGTATAACAATACTTCCTTACTTCCATGTCATTTATCTGGTACCTTCTTAGGTATTCAGGACAGGATCTCTGTCTCAGTCTGTGTTTTATAAAATCTAAGACACGAGGAATCGGGTTTCAGAGGGGACATTTAGGTGTTACTGTATAGTATTGATAATCAGTAACAAATAAACCAGGCACTCAGTTTCCTAATCCTCACACTCCCTCGAGTGTTTGTACACACAAACACACAAACTCGAGTGTTTGTAGTTTCTTGTTCTAGCAGCCAGGTTATAGTGAGCCACAGCAGCTTACTCCAGTTCAAAGATTTTTTTGTTGCCGGTTTTGGCAGAGTGGACAAGGTCATCAGGAAAACGCTAATCCACAGAATGTTGGATATTTTTCTGTCATAGGAAATGAGGTTTTCTTTTAAATAGTGTGGTAATTATAGTAAAAAACTATTGTTTGTGATAGCTTTGAGAATTTACACCAAAGCAAGATAAACTTAGTTTGTATCGATATTTGTAAAAGTATGTTAAAGCACAGTCACTATGACTGGAAATGCCCTTTGGCAGCTTATGTGAGAAACTAGTGGAAGAATATGAGGGCCACACTGACCCAATCTGTGAAGAAGTCTTTCATCAATAATTTGAACAAGATTTGTCTTTCACTGTAATCAACAAGCAAAAGAAGAGAGTCAGCTGATAGAAGCTTTTAGTAATAAAGTGTAACTGATGTGAGAGAAATGAACAACTCTTTCATCGTGACAATGTTGGTTGCCATCTCTGTAGTGCTAAACACTCTTAAAGAGAAGACAACTACTCTGCAGCACAAAGTGTGACTGAATGCCTTTAAGGAATAGAAAGCGCTAAATGACCTTTCATCACTTTAATCACTTGACTGGGTAGAAGAATTTTTAATGAAGGTAGTACAACTGGAAAAATATCATAGATGATAGTGTACGTGGCACATTCTTGACTATTACATGCTCCTCCTTATTAGGGTCTTTCCCAAAAATATTCTTTGCAGCCTTTGTCGTTTTCTTTGGAAGATAATACTTTATCACAGTAATAGTAACAGAATCCCAGTGTACTGTGTGGTGTCAGATGACAAAGACTGGTGATTCTTTAAAGCAGTGGCTGGTGTAAAAAATAAGAATTTAAAGACTTTCTGTGTTGATTGTTTTTATAATTTTGTTTGAATGCCTTTAATCCTGTTCCCACTGGGAGAAATAAATCACTGGTATAATGACTAGTGCTTCTAAAGGCTGGTTGTGGCCTTTAGAAACTGGGCCAGAGAAAACAGTGTCAGTTTGAATGTACACAGCTTTTTGAAAATGTAGTGTCTTTGTTGGATTTCCTTGTGAAGTAGTCAGGAACTGTAATCCAGTTACATCTAGACCTTACACATAGGTTGTTTATCCCTATAATGACAATAATTACACCTTATAATGACAGCAAGAAGCGTCCCGGGTGATTTTTTTGTGGGCATGAATCAGGTGATTCTCTGGCCCCCATTTAAAACAAAAAAATGTGATTGGGGGAAAAAAGACAAACAGCTCAGTTAAGAGACTGAGCTTTCATAAGAGGCTGGGATGAAGCCATATAATAAATTTTAGGCAGATGACCTATTGAAGACAGACTTGGAAGGAGAGTGGAGTTCAGAGGTTTGGCCTGACATCCAAGCAGAGTTGCTCAGTGTAATCACATAGGGAGTAAGTGATTGCTTACAAGGGTATTCTGGACTGAAGAAAATATGATATATTGAAATTATGTTAATATTTTTATTTTGGAACATTAGCTGGACATGAAGACTTTGCCATCTCCTCTAACTATGAAAGTTGAAAGTAAGTTTATTCAACTGGTTGTTTGTCAGTTGTGTTTTATAGAAAAGCAGTGAATTGTCCGCTACTGTCAAGAAGATGATAACCAAGAGTAAAATATAAATCACAGGTTAAATATTTAAGAGTAACAGATCTAAGGCAAGATAACATTCTGTTTTGAGAGATGTTTGAGCTCGTTTTTGTGCAATTCTGCATCTAGAAATACTGGGAATCGTAGTCCTGAGACTACGTTGTCTGCTGGTACATCCTTGCAGCGCTGCTTTCCCCGGGAGCACTGGCATGGGTCAGTGTTGGTAATTCCTGAATTTGTGTCTGATTCTATGGTACATATGTGCCTTATGGTCTGCTATTTTCTGATATTCTGAGGACTCAGTTTACATTTACACTTGCTCATTTCAAAAGACTATGTGTACTTTAAGACTCCTTATACTGTAATTTGAGAGTTGCTTTGTTGTTCCTTTTCTAATTGGTGCAATGAAAGCAGTCTGCAGAGACATCAATATTAAACATCAGAAGACGGTTTTCTTAGTAGAGCATGCGTCTGATGAGCCATGTGAGAGAGCTGCAGGGAAATAAGTCTATGCTGGCATTAAAAAATAAAAACAGCCCGCCTTATTTGAACAGAGACAAATGGAACATTTGCATCCATGGTAATTTGGATGCTGGCAAAGAAGCCTTGTTTGTCAGTCCTTTGACTTCAGACACTGTCATATAATTTTCACTCAAAAGAGTATGTACCAAAGAAAAAGGAAGGGAATGTATGTTTATTTCTTTACATGTTCAGCAGGAAGCCAGTGATTTGTTATTCAGATGCATCACATTGTTATGCTACACAATGCAATACCATGAAGTGCGATAGGTCTTGAAAGATGAAAATGTCTCTGTGGGACACTCGGTCTTGGGGTGTACATCTATCAGTTTGTATCGTGCCTTTCCAAGTCAAATCAGAGCAGCAAAAATCCCAACATCTGTGATGTGTGCTCTTACTCTTTAAAAATCAAGTATAAACTTAAACAGAAGGAGTCCTGTTCCTAAGATAAAATATATAAGCTTTGTCATAGTGTCGTTAATATATTGTGTTTCTCAGCACATGCTGACTGTTGCTCTGTGATGCTTCGGATTTGGGCTTCAGAGGAGTTTGTGCAAATGTTGCCTTCAGTTTCTGTGTTATGTAAATTGGTTCCTTTTGCATCACTTCTTTTCCTCCAAATTTTACTATCATTTGTAGTTTCCAGTGGATCCAGTCTGAAAGTAAATTGCAACTGGAGAAGTTAAATTTCTATCTGGTTCTGCATGAAAGGCATGTGTACACATGAATTTTACAGATTCAGCACAAAACCATAAGGCCTTGGAATTCACTTAAGCAGGCCCAAGTCACATACTTGCAAAAAGCTCTGTAGAATTTAGTGAAGTCTTTTTACTCTGAATTTGTCACCTAATTTGGAAGTTTAATTACACTCATGAAAGTGCTGATGTTGTTATAATTCACCATGTTTCTTTAGCTGCAGCTGAGGCAGGGGTAGACGGCAAAAAGAGTCGTTGTAAGGAGACTTTTACTTAATATGCTAAGAGATCTTTGTTTCTCTCATGACAGCTTGCCTGCCAGTTTACATTCCTAGGCTTCAAATATCACTCCAAGCTAGACATCTCTTGAAACCCGATCCATTTATTCCATTCCTACTCATCACATTTTGGTGAGGAGGCTAGGTTCACGTCTAACTGTAATCTGCACAGGAAAAAGCTAGAGAAAAACACAACTTTTATAAATTTTCATTGACAGGGAAAATTTGCCCTGCAAACTGGAATTTTTCTGATTGAGCGCAATTTGTTCAAATGTAGGGTGCTGCAAGTGATGAGCATGAGAAGAATGCAAGAGAAATCAGTAAGAACAAAATTCGCACTTTTATGAAATCTGCTCTGTGGCGCTGGAGTGAAGCAGAAAATTCTTAATGCAAATTAAAATCAGGTCCTAAAACCATATCGAGTTTTCAAACTCATTTTCTGTTGCCTCTGACCTTGCTGATGCTGTTTTCTATTTCATTGTTAAAGCTGAACAGTTCTATATATGCAATCTTCATGAATAAATGTAAGCTCTCTTTCTATTTAAAAATTTGTGTATTGTCTGCACTCTTGACTTTTCACAAACATTTTAAAACTAACTTTTACTTATGTTGTAGTAATGTCTGGGAACCCCTAGCAGTGGGTCAGGATTGTAATGTCCTAGATGCCTCGTGAACACAAATGTCAGCTCTTATTCTAAATAATTTACTTTGGCCATAGACACAATCAACAGGTTATATTTGGCTATATTCTGTGGAGCCATTTCAGCACATTAAGTGTAATGTTATAGAAAACTGATGGTTTCTAGATTCAAACTTGGTTAGAAGTTGTGGTATGGACAAGTCTAACTATGTATTTTCTACTTTAATACCATGATGATTTCAACATACTGTGTTGATGTCATTATTACTTTTTTTTTTTTTCATACTTGAGGTTTTGCTCAAATGTTAACCTCTTGAATTCATGTGATAGTAGTTCTAGTTTACCTTTTAAACTAAGTTTCTAGCCTGTATGGCTGCTGAGAAGCTGGAAATTCAGCTGGAAATAAACATAACATTGTTCTATTTAAACATTTTAATAAAACCTGATCATCCTAAGCATCATGACTTCTGAATACACAAAAGAGCTTAAGAAAATCTCACTGTTTTGTGTAAGAAGGTCTTCAGATTCAGAAAGAGCCTGTTGAATGAAATTCTCTCAAACCAGGACAAGCAGACATCCTGCGGAATGTATCTGTATCAGTATGCATACTTGAATGAGCATGTAAGTAGAGGGGATTCACCATCCCTGGAGGTGTTTAAAAAAAGGGTAGATGGGGCACTTAGGGACATGGTTTAGAAGTGGCTCTTGTCAGGGTAGGCTAAAGGTTGGACTCGATGATCTTAAAGGTCCCTTCCAACCTCAACAATTCTATGATTCTATGATTCTATGATTTGTCTAGCTGTCTCCACGTGGGTGAATTTTATCTACTCTGTGCATTATCCCAGAAGGTAGCAACAGCTGGTGGTCTTATGTCATAGGATGGAAGGTAACTTCAGAGACTCAGAGTCACTCTCCATCTTCAAAGTCAGATATGTAAGACAGATGAGGGAACAGCAGATTGCTACAGATCAGTCTTTTATTAATATCTCCTGGGCTGTTCAAACAATTTTACAAACTCGCTGTACTTCATTGATGAGAACAGCATGTATCTTATTTTTATGCCCAGATCTCACTGAAAGCTAATGCCACCTGGCATAGATGCTGCTGTGAATCTTTCTTGTTCAGTTCATTCAAGGCTTGATTTTGCAGCTGCTGCTGTTTTGAGTGAGTCATCCCCCCCCCCCCCCGTCCCCCCCCCATTTCACTGTTTGCAAACTTATTCTATAAACTTCTCTTATGAACTGCAGAAAGCAATGCTCCCAAAAGGAATAGGATGGCATTTCATGTCAGAACAGCCCTCAGTAGGATATTGGAAGGAGCAGAACCTAGAGGTTCCTCTTTAACTTCACATCTTGTTCTGTAGCTTCAAAACCAGTGTTTGTGAGAGAATGAGAATGATTTTACATGCCCCTCTGACTTCCCAGGGTGGAGTTAATGTAGTTCTGAAAAGAATTATGGTAATCTTTGAATTACAGGATTGGCTTATTCTACGTAAATTACATTTTCTTGAGGTAGCAGCTAGGACTAGGGGGAAAACGCATTGCACTTGCTTCTTCAAATTGTACTATTTTGGCTTTTTGGCTTGTTAGATGATTTTTCCTATGAGCTCTTTTATTATAGGACTGCTCCCTTAGCTGGGGGGCCAGTCTAACATGTTCAGCTGGGTCATCTTTTTACATTATCATATAACAGCTTTGCCAGTGGAATAAACTGATAGTTTTCTGGTAATAGGTATGCTCTTCCACATCTCACCTGAAGGCTGGACAAATAAAATGGCATTAGTAATATTATCTGATGCAACATAACGGTTTAACAGCAAGTGTGATGTGGTTTAACCCCAGCTGGCAGCTAAACACCACAGAGCTGCTCGCTCAGTTCCCCCCAGCAGGATGGGGAGAGAATCAGAAGAGAAACAGTGAGAAAACTTGTGAGTTGAGATAAAGACAGTTTACTAAGTAAAGCAAAAGCCACACACACAAGCAAAGCAAAACAAGGAATTCATTCCCTTCTTCCCATGGGCAGGCAGGTGTTCAGTCATCCCCAGGAAAGCAGGGCTCATCATGCGTAACGGTTACTCGGGAAGGCAAATGCCGTTACTCCCAACGTCCCCGCCTTCCTTCTTCTCCCCCAGCTTCATGTGCTGAGCATGACGTGATATGGTCTGGAATATCCCTGGGGTCGGTTGCAGCCAGCTGCCCTGGCTGTGTCCCCTCCCAGCTTCTTGGGTGTCCCCTGCCTCCTTGTTGGCAGGCTGGTATGAGAAGCTGAGAAGTCCTTGACTGCTTAGCAACAACTAAAATATTGCATTATCACACAATAATACGTACACATAATTGTGTATGTTACTGTGTTATAGCACAATATGTGTGATACTGTGATATATTTGTGATAACACAACAGTGTTATCAACATTATTCTCATCCTAAATCCAAAATAAAGCACTATATGAGCTGCTAGTAAGAAAATTAACTCTGTCTCAGCTGAAACCAGGACAAAGTGGAATATCTCTTGAATTTTCAGTTAGTGCAGCTGTGTTGCAGCTATTATGAAAAAAACACAAGGATTTTCTGTAGGCAATGTGAACAGGGATGGGTCTTAAATTTTGCCTTCAGGCGTAGTCCAATTGCCACTAAGAAATAAAGGTCAGTATAGAAACTGGAGTGAAATACGAAGGCTAAATTAAGAAGAGAAAGGTCCATGGGCAAATAACAACACTATTCTGGCTATCTGATGAGGACAGACAGAAGCATGCCTATATGCACACATTTTCTTGAAGACTTGCTTTTCTGATCTGTGCAGTGTTTCTAAGTGAGTCTTCAGTTCTCCTAGGAAACCATTATTAGGCTAATTGAAATGCTACTTGTACATTTAAAAGCAACAAACGTGATGATACATCCTTAGTGCCTTTCAAACAATTGCATTATATTCATGCTAGGAAATAAGGTACAGTATACATAAACATTTCAAATGTCATGAAATAAACTATAAATGTTTCCAAAGCCAGACTTGCCTTGTGTTTTAAACAGAATATTTTAATGATTTTACAATGTTACCCAGCAAGATGAGGGTAGAAGTAGGACACAGTCCCAGAGTAGTGACATTTTTCTAGGGATTATTTAGCAATGGGAATTCTTTTCTTCTCTTTAGAGAGCAAATGGTTCACAGAATAGTTACTATCACTGGTAGTGTATTCTCGTCAATTGAGATAATGTTTCATTTCAGCCAGATTCTCTAGTGCATACGTATGCTTTAGTGGAAGATAATGGATGCATATGTTAGAAATAAATTTGACCCACAGTGAGGGAACTTTGCTGAAGTGGGTGATTCTTCTTTCCTAGCAATAACTGAAAAATATTTCTTAACAGTAGCCTGATACAAGTTTGCCCTCATGGTGGTACAGGATCTGAAAGGATCATCTCACCGTTTCAGTGAACACTGGATCGGGCTTGAATTGATTTTCTTTATTTCTGTGTGTTTTTCACCCCCTTTTTTTTGTCAGCTGCATTCAGTTACCAAGAACTCTTTTGCAACAGTTATTAATTACTTCACTTCTTACCCTCCCACCTCCAAATCATTATTTTTCCTGTGTAATACTTTAAAAAAAAATAACAGGACATTTCAGACTGTTTTTCAAATTCTTGCTGCCTCTATATACTGCTCTCTGTGTGACCTGCTGGAAAATAAAAATATTCCCTTATGTTTCCTTTGTGTGTCTCATATATGTAGGAAATACATAGGAATGTGAGGTTGTGTTTGTTGATTCAGTTTTACATCTATTCTGTATGGATGCATACACAGACTTATGGTGTATCTGCATTGTATGTTACAGTAGATGCTTGCTTTACTCTCAGAGCCAGAATCTGCATTGAACGCATGTGAAGTAATAGACGTGCGTCTCAGCAGTGTTTACTAGCTCAGGCTCAGTGCCATGTTCATGCAGTGTTAATCAGTTTGCAGTCTGCGTGGAATTTGCTGGTATCTCCTTGCAAAGTACTCTCTAGCATCATTGCTAAATAGCTGTTCAGTATGTTGCCCTTTCTTTGAGTACATGTATGATTTTTGTGCTTTTCTGAACAGAGGGAAGTGAATGGAAGAGAGAGCTCAGAGTGAGGTGTATGAATTGTACTGAATGTGCATTCTCATTAAGTGCACAAAATACCTCTTCAGAGTTCAGTTAGGAGTGCTGTTATACACCATGGGTGATATTGTGCAGCAAAGTTGACCTTTTAGTGGTAGTTGGATGGAGATAGTAAACATCTATTGAATATGGCTGTTGAGTATCATTATCTGTGCATAAAAATTACTAATCATTTGTGAAGAGAGGCTTAGAATTTTCTTAGTGAACCTATGAAAGTGGTTTAATAAACAGAATAGTCTGTAAAGTGTCAGCTGGGTAGTGGTGATCTTACCAGGAAATTTGTTTATATATTTACATTTGAAAAATGAATGCTTGGCAATTACTTTAAAATGCTATTTTTTAGCAAAGATGAAAGATTGTCCAGTGCATACTAGTCATGAAGCTTCAGCTGTCTGCCAGAGAGTTCATTTTCACACAGATACTTCTGGCATGTTTCTAGTATAGTCTGATAACAAATTCAACAAATGATTCACAAGGAGCCACATGGAGAAGACGAGGCAACAGGAACAAACTGCCCCAGGATAGGCTTCATCTTGATATAAGAAAATTTTTTACAGTGAGGACAATCACTCACTGGAACAACCTCCCCTGGTGTGTGGTAGAGTCCCCATCACTGGAGATTTTCAAGATGCAATTGGACAGGGCGCTAGATAATCTCATCTAGACTCTCTTTCCCATGAAAGGTTGGACCAGATGATCTTCCAAGGTCCCTTCCAACTTGAGCTGTTCTATGAATCTATGATCTGCAAGGCCCCCCTGCTCAGAGTTCACTGTTGGCATTTCTTTTCAAACAGTTGCTTTCTGACTTCTGCTGTTTGCATTGTGCAGGAAGGTTGGAAGTACCAAAACTGTGATGTAGTAGTGCCAATCTGTCAGGTATGTAATATTGTCACCTTCTTGAATACAGCTAGGTTATAGTTGCAGCTGTAGATGAATGTTGAATCTGCATGGACTATTTCAGAATTATAACTCATTTGTTAGTTGTTCTGTGGACATGGTCATGCTTTAGTGTGGTGATTGGTCTGGACTAGCTACAAACATTAGGTTTTTGTAGTTACAGGTGAGCTTCCATTCATGAAATTAATGTTTGATGTGACTTTATTATTTTCCTATAATGGTTTTATATTAATCATGGGGAAAAAAAGCATTTTTATCTTCCAGTCCCAAGCATGTCAGCAAACAGAACTAAATGTGTGGTAAACTGGGATGTTGGACATACTGCCATTTTGAAAAGGCTGGGAAAATGAAAGTGCTTCACTGTTGAATATTTCCAGTACACATGCTTATTTAGATAAGTATTAAGCCAAATTCTTGACTGTTGCCAGTCAATGTAGTTCCTTAAGAACCTGAGAATTTACCCAGCAGAGATCTGGCACCAGAGTGTCTATCACTTAGCATCACATGAAGTCCTTTGGAAAATGGAAACTGTAATTTACAAAGGCCAGAGTGTCTGTAAGTCTGACTCTGGACATAGCAGGCAGTTGTTGTTAGAGGATGGCTGTTGGGGACAAAACCAATCAGGACCCACTTTGAAGTGTGTAAAGGCTCAGTTACTGCTGCCAGTGGATAATTTGGGGTTTGTAGGCTACAGACTACTGCCCCTGTGAACTGTTAGAGGTGATTAGTGTAGCAAGCCTTTTGTCTTAGCACCTTCTCTCTTATTGTGGGATGGGAATGACATTGTCCTTCTTGAGACAAGCAAAAGTCCATTTGGCTTGCTCTGTGTATAAAATGTGAGCCTACTTTGAAAATTAATGTATTTACTCTCTTAGAAAGTAGGAACTTTTGCTTAAAGCCTTGAAAATAGAAACACATTTTAATGAAATTGGGTCCATTTTCTCCTACAGATGGTGCTGTTTTCCCATGAAAAATCTTAAAAGTTTGAAAAGTCAAATGACTTCAATGCAAATTTATTTTTAGCCCAAAATAAAAAAACAGGGTGTTGCAAGGACTATTAAACAGAATGTGAAGCCGTATTGCTCTGGAAGTGGATGAAAATTAAATGGAGGCTCCACAGTAAGCTCCTCAATGCTGTCCCTCTCAGTTTTGCCCAGTCACCCTCTCAATCTGAGCTATGAGATGCTGTCATGTACTGGATAGATTCATATAGTGCTGAAATTTATTTTGGTGAAATTAAGTTTTATTATTAAGGGTTCACACATACAAACAAGCAGAAAATCTAGCTTCAGGAATGTTCCAAGTTGGTGTATGTTTCTGCATCTAGTTTATCCATCCTTCTTTGTCATGCCTTACACTTACTGCTTTTGAAATATCCTGTAGTCAAAGCAGGGGAGTTACTGGAGACATCTTAAGTGTTCATTTACCAACCCAGGAACTAAACAAATAATGGAATCATAGAATTGTTTAGGTTGGAAAAGACCTTTAAGATCACTGAATCAAACAGTTATCCTTACACTGCTAAGTCCACCACTAAACCATGTCCCTCAGCACCACATCAACATGTCTTTTAAATCCCTCCATGGTGGATGGTGACTTAACCACTTCCCTGGGCAGCCTGTTCCAATGCTTTACAACCCTTTCAGTGAAGAAATTTTTCCTGATATCCAATCTAAACCTGCCATGCCGCAACTTAAGGCCGTTTCCTCTTGTCCTATTGCCTGTTACTTGGGAGAAGAGATGAACCCCCCCCCCCTCATTACAACCTCCTTTCAGGGAGTTGTGGAGAGTGATAAGGTCGCCCCTCAGCCCCCTTCTCTCCAGGCTGGAGAACCCCAATTCCCTCAGCCGCTCCTCACAAGACTTGTGCTACAGACCCCTCACCAGCTTCGTTGCCCTTCTCTGGACATGCTCCAGCACTTCAGTGTCCTCCTGTAGTGAGGGGCCCAAATCTGGACACAGTATTTGAAGTGAGGCCTCACCAGTGCCGAGTACAGGGGGATGATCACTGCCCTAGTCCTGCTGGCCACGCTATTCTTTATACAGGTCGGGATGCTCTTGGCCTTCTTGACTACCTGGGCACACTGCCAGCTTCTATTCAGCCAGCAGTTGACGAACACCCTCAGGTCCTTTTCTGCTGGGCAGCTCTCCAGCCACTCTTCCCCAAGCCTTTAGTGTTCATGGGGTTGTTGTGACCAGAGTGCACGACCTGGCACTTGGACTTGTTGAACCATTGGCCTCAGCCCATTGATCCAGGCTCTCCAGATCCCTCTGTAGAGTCTTCCCACCCTCAAGCAGATCAACACTCCCACCCAACTTGTTGTCTGCAAACTTACTGAGGGTGTACTCAATCCCCTGGTCCAGATCATTGATAAAGATACTGAACAAAACTGGCCCCAGTACTTCTGGGGTACACCACTTGTGACTGGCCGCCAACTGGATTTAACTCCATTCATAACTCTTTGGGCCTGGCCATCCAGCCAGTTTTTTTACCCAGCGAAGAGTATGCTCATGTAGGCCATGAGCAGCCTGTTTCTCCAGGAAAATACTGTGTGAAACAGTGTCAAAGTCTTTACTAAAGTCTAGGTAGACAACATCCACAGCCTTTCCATCATCGACTATGGGTCACCTTGTCACAGAAGGAGATTGGGTTAGTCAAGCAGGACCTGCCTTTCATAAACCCATGCTGACTGGGCCTGATCACCGGGTTGTCCTGTACATGCTGCGTGATGTTAATGTTCTCTGGAGATACAACTTTTATGTATTAAATACAGTAGAGAGAGACCCTGTATAATACTGACAGTTTCAGAAGTCTCATGCTGCTCAGTTATTTTCACTCTTCTGGTACTACCTTACAGGATTTAGGTGATGGTCAGCCTGATAATCTGTTCTGAACGATGCATTCTTACTACCTTGTTCCTTCACTGCTGACAGATCTTTGATTCGCTCTATTCCCCTTAGAAAAATGTCTACAGCTATTTCTAATGTGTAATGCAAAGTGACTGATCCAACTTGTTTCATGGGATTGTGACTACTGGTATCTGTCTTGGGCAGGTATAAAATTATACGTGAGGACACTGCTTGTAATAACAGCCAGTTGCCCCATTCATGCCACTCATTATTTTTTGATTTTTATCTTGTCTTGAGTATACAAGTGGAATTTGCAGTCTCCTAGATTGCTCCTCATAGAGAGGGCATTAAAAAGCCCAAGACAAGTGTTTATAGATTTAAAGTCAAAGTAAATTTAAAAAAGGCAGCAACAGCCCATATTGTGTTTTCTGTCACTTCCTGAAAATCCCATTCTTGGTTGTGCTGGGAACAGGTCTTGTTGCTGCTGATTCAGGCTCAGGCTGAATCAGAAATTTGTCAGGAGAAATTTCTGATACAGAACTTGAAATGTCAACAAGGCAGCACTGATATTGTGAGGAGTTGCCCTTCTCTGAAATCACACAGTGGGACAGCAGAAAGGAAATCGCATTTCTTCTCATTCTAAACCAGTCAGGGTTTTGTTTTGGCTTTTTTTAACTAAATGTGTGTCATGGGCTGGCGCAGACTGAATGTGTCCCTCTGAAGACAGTCGCTGCTGGAAACAGGCTGCTGCCAGCAGAGTGTGTGACCAAAACAATAGTTTTCTTTCTTTCCTTTTTTTTTTTTTCTCTTCAGAACAACTCCTAGATGATCTGTATACTGGCAGGCAGGAGGAAAAGAGACAGATGGTGTGACGGTGGGAGAACAGTCTATTTTATCACTAATAAAAATGAGATTTGAGATCCATGTATGGCAGAGAAATTATGAACTGGGAATGCCAGGCATAAAGCAAGACAAGCAGTGACCTTTCAGTGTTACAGAGCTACACAGTGATGTTTTTTCTTTTGCACTTGAAATTTACAGTTTTAGTTTCTCTTCCTGCAAAATATGAATCAAACCAATGGTGTTCCTTAGGTACAGTTTAAAGCCTGCTTCAAATAATAATGAGAAAAATATAATTTGGTTGCAGAAAATAAAATATTCTCGTGTTCAAAATAGGCTTTTCCCACCTGCATCACTCCTTCAGCTGCTTGTTTTGCAGATTTCCTATTCTTAAGTATCAAAAAAGGAATAAAAATGGATATTCCCCCCATTCTGTGAACTCCGATGAGTTTGTGCCAATTCACCTGTCTTGCAGGTGTAGCAGTTGCTGGGCTTGTGCAGGTCTGAGGAGGTAATAATAGCTGGGAAGGAAAGAATCCTTTGCGATTCCTGCGGGCATTCTCACTGTATAGCTGTGTGTTTGATTTGAGGTTTTTCCCCTTTAGCATTAGTTCATGTTTTACTCTGAGGGGATGAGTAAGACTGTAGCATGGACTCTTGTGGAAGGAAAATAATGGGATTTCTTGTTTAGTCAGTCATAAGGTCTCACCTCTTCCTTTGCAATGAGGTTCCTATAGCCCCAGGGATTTTATATCAGTCTGCAAAGTTGGTAGCCATCACTGCTGGAGGCGATAAATGAAATTAAGCTTCCTCTTGGCAGAGCGTTTACAGGTCAGGATAGCTAGTCCTCTCTTAACTGTTTTCTCTGAAGGAACCCACTTTAAACTTTCCGGAAATTGGTGCATCTGGCAAGAGGGAAGGAGGTAATGATGCACACAGGCAAGACTAGATGAGCTGCTAACAAAGTACTCATTTCTGCTGGCTGATGCCAACAGTCTATCCATCTCCTCATTGGTAGGAAAGAAAAATATTTCACACCTTTTGAAATATAAACACAGCTAATTCCCTGTAGCTCTCACTTGACATCTTGCAGATTTGACGTCTGCAAACTGCTTTAATTAATATTTGGGCTACCTCTCACAAGTGTATAGCACTTGCAACTTACAGAAGTGGCAAGCCTTCAGTTGATAAAATGAGTTGTTTCCAGAGTTGCTAAAGAAAATTGTCTAATTAATCCACCTTTTCTGTTTGTTTCTGATTTAGTGATTTAATTCTCATACTATCACCAAGTATTGTCTGAGGAAAAAAAGCACTATCAGTTTTCTACACTTTTCTCAAAAGTATCATCACTTGCAAAGAAATTTCTGACTTTTATGGACAGTCCCATCAGGGTCAGCAAAATTTGAGATGTTGACAGAAACAGCATGGATATTCTTATAAGGGTGATCTCTGGCATGATTCTGCCATGCTTTGCCTGCAGAGATCCTGCAGGCAATGTTTCCAGCACTTTTAGAATTTTTGTGCACTGCTCTATTAACTGACTTGTAAGAATAAATGTGTGTTGTATACCACTACTCCCAAACTGTCTTGCTTCTTCAAGGATGGAACAGGGGGTGTAAAAGAAATAGTGTGGAAGGAAGGAAGCAACAGAAGCCCAACTGAACTCTACTGAAAGTCTACAGGAATTTTTCCAGCGACTTCATGGGAACTGAATTAAATTGTTGGTGAGAAGCCATGTCCAAAAAAACTCCAGACCTCCTCTTCTATTCTACATCTCTACTGGATCTGTTGAATTTATTAGGAATAAAAATCTAGCTTACAGCATGTGGAAAATAGAGGGGGTGAAGGTTATGAGAAAACCCCAATTTATTAATGTGGGAGTGGAAAAGTCCTGCAAAATAACCTTCCAAATATACTAAAAACATACCCCCCCAAGCACACAAAGCCTTCCTGCATTCATAGTCACTGACTTCATCAGTTTCACAGCATTACTTTTCAATCAGCAAACATCATAAAAACAGGAAGGCAGATTTATGGCTGTTTATTAGCCAGCACCATTACTGTATTTACTGTAGTGTGAAAAAGGAAATCAAGGAAAAGTGCTATAAATCTCGGTGGCTGCAACCCAGATGCATTTATTTACTTACTGGATACTTCACTAGTAGCTTAGCAGATGCCTGCTAGTTTACACATATATTTTGAGCATATCAGCAGAATGCTGTAGAGGGATGGGTGTTAAAATTCTGCTGGGGTCTGTTGTGGGCGCTGCTAGGAAGAAGCAAGTGAAATGTGTTCAGTTGAAGTAGCTAAAGTAGTTATTGAAGAAACACCAATGTGTTAACCAATCACTGCTTGTTTGAAGGGAGTGCAAGTATAAAGACATAAATATAAAAATAGAAGTATATAATCTTGCAATAAGAACAGAAAGATAAAGATCTATTAAAATAATAGGAATAAAAGCAACATATTCTCTGTTCAAAGAGGAACCACAGTCCTCATAAATCTCATCCAAAGTCCTGGAGCTGTAATATTCCACTTGTTCTGTGGGGTGAATGGTATCAAACATGGAGTTCTGTTTCCTGCAGGCCAGGCCCAAAGGTTGTACTTTATCATTGTAGATGTAATTTATCCCAAGACAGTAAGTCATCTGACCCTGGATGACCCATTTCTTTCTGCAGGCAGAAAAAATGCTACCTGTGAATATGGTTGTGCTCAAATGAGCATAAATACACAAGGGCCTTGTTTACAGAATACATCTAAGCCAGCAGGTGGAGGGAGGTCATCCTCCCCCTCTACTCTGCCCTAGTGAGGCTGTGTCTGGAGTACTGTGTCCAGTTCTGGGCTCCCCGGTTCAAGAAGGACAGGGAACTGCTGGAGAGGGTGCAGCAGAGAGCTACCAAGATGATTAGGGGACTCGAACACCTCTCTTATGAAGAAAGGCTGAGGGATTTGGGTCTCCTCAGTCTGGAAAAAAGATGACTGAGGGGGGATCTCATCAACACTTATAAATACTTAAAGGGTGGATGTCAGGAGGATGGGGCCAGGATCTTTTCAGTGGTGCCCGGGGACAGGACAAGAGGTAATGGAACTTCTTTACATTGAGGGTGGCAGAGCCCTGGCACAGGCTGCCCAGAGAGGTGGTGGAGTCTCCGTCTCTGGAGACATTCCAAACCCGCCTGGACGCGTTCCTGTGTAGCCTGCTCTGGGTGACCCTGCTCTGGCAGGGGGGTTGGACTAGGTGGTCTCCAGAGGTCCCTTCAACCCTATGATTCTGTGATTGTTCAGAGAAGTTCTAACACTTCTTTAAAGCGTTCTTTAAAGTAATGAACACTTCTTCACAACAGCAAATGTTGCATTGGCTAGGCCTATTGTTTACATATTCATTATCTAGAAAGATCTAATTAACAAATGGAAGTTGAATTGAATGTGTTTAAGCCTCAAGTGTGTCTGAAAGTTCTGTTTCATTTGTCAACTTTTCAATAAAAGCTCTGCTTGTTTTATTTTATTCAATTCAGATTTGTGGTCTAATGCAAAAGGCTGGATCTAGATTTGTGTTTAAAGTCCAAATATATTTTTCCTAAGGAGAAATCATGAGTCCAGTCAAGGCAATTGAAATATTTCCATTGATGTTTACTGAATCAGGAAATAAGTTCATCCCAAAATGTGAAGGGTGCAACATCTCTATAAATCATCTTGGTTTTAATTGTTACTATTGGTTTTTTTCTACTTAACTGTTGGCAATTATTGTTAATGCTGTTTTTAAATTGAACAGTAAAATGCAAAGAGTATAAATTATAAATGAACAGTTTCAATGAGCCTGTTGATTGCAATGACTGAAATCTAATTAAGCAGTTTAAGATCTAAGTGATATTATTATTAAAGAATTATGTTAACAGAGCATTTGATCAGCTGCTTAATTTGTTTTATGTGAATTATACGTATGAGATAATGCGATTCTAAGGGCAAAAAGATCAATTCTTTTTCCTTCCTCTTTTTTAGGGAAAACTAATATGCTATATTTAAATTGAAATAAATTGATAGAGTAGTCTCTGGGAAACAAAAGCACTATTTTGGCATCTTAACTTACTTTAACTGACCTCATGTAAATACTAATGCTGACTACTTTTTTTGGTTTTTGATATGACACTATATGAAGTACTTTTAAAACAGGAACAGAAATAAGTGTGCAGATGGATATATGCAGATACATGTACGTTTGTACACAGATATGCTAATTTCTTATGGTGACAAGCTTATTACCACTAGCCAGCAGAATGGTTGTGTGTGACACTAGCTTTTTGCCTGTGAAATGACTGTAAACATCTAATCTGCATACATATATTTTTTCTTTAAAATATAGGCAGTGTCTTTTTAAACCAACAGGAGTCTATTGGGATGCACATTTACTATTTAATTTACAAGTACGGTTCGTACAAGTGTATGAACAGATTGGATTGCTTCCTGTGTGATGCAGATTCATGGGGACTACATGCTAGATAAATATATCCCTTATTTTTGGAAGTGAGGTCTACTCTTGGTGACTCTCTGGGAGTCAGTAGTGGTAGGGTTCTAATTAACATTTGTGCTCCTTCTCACTCTCTGAATTCCATCAGTCGTCTTCCTCAGCTGTCAAGTACTAGCTGAGCATCAACTACAGAGTCGATACACAATTCATCATAGCTGAGGTAATTACACATTACGCTTTCTTCTTCGTTGTACAAAGATGTTGTCTGGCTTAGGTTTCCCTAATTTCAGTGTAAATGTATTTCTATAAGCAGCCTTTCCAGCACCTCAGTGCCTGCTCCCCTTGCCTTGGATGCTGAAGTGGTCTCTGAAAGTTTAACAGTGTTTGAGTCCAGAGAATGTAAGTCTTTTCCCATCTGCCACAGAGGGACTGGAGGCATTTTGGTGGGCCCTCAAAGATGAGGATGCAATTGAAGGAAGAGAAAAAGACAAGAGAGAAAAGGATCATCCTAAATCCAAGTGGACACCAAGAATTAGCAAAATACCATATTTTTGTACGGATTGCTTTTATTTTTACTCTGTAACTCTTTCAGTTTGTTCCTTGGTTACTGTGAAAGGAAATCAGGCAGGATTTCAGTCTATGGAAATCTCAGTGTAGTATAACTGTTCGTTTGTTTGAAACCAACTGTTATATTTCAGTGCACAGCCTGACTAGTAGTACCCTGTGGAAATGGGCAGAATTCCAGGGGGACAGTCCTATTTCCAGGTTATATATGTTGTTCCTCGGTTGCTGCTGCATTGACCCTGTTTTGAATGAAAGGACCAGATGATCCATGTAACAGATTACCATTTCCTTGTTTACCCCTCACTGCCTCTCTCCCAATACCTGGGATTCTTCAGTCAGCTCCTGGAATCCTCCTGATAAACGGCTCTAGTTCCGCTGCCCTTCCAGTTTGTGGACATTCAGTCATTTTAATTTAGTTGAAATATTGTTTCAAGGAATTACTTGTAGTAGATGGTCCCTGGTACACATTTATTTTTAAACTTTCAAAACTGCACAGAGAGGTGGGGAGCAAATGAAGGGGAAGACTGAGATATGATGCACTTAAAATACAGAGGAGGACTGAGAGTGCCAAGCACTGCAGAGGAAAGAGAAAGTAATGAAACAGAAAATGACACAACGAAAGGAAGCGTGACTGGTTGATTCAGTCTTTTGCTGTGCTATTACTTTGTGTGTGTTAGGACTCTCATATGCAATAACCAAACCCTTATGCCTAACTCTCTGCCCTCTTAAATTTATTGTGCCTATTCTCATATTGTTCATTCTGCATCATTCCTTGAAGACAACCTCTAATGAGCAAAAATGTGCAGTATTGTTTTTGAATACATTCTTGGTTTTCTTCTTATGTCTAGAAGGGTAGAAAACTAATTTTGCTCTTGAACTGGTTCAAAATCTTCCTCCCACACTGTGGAGCCTGGATGTGATGTTGGAAGATAGTATTTTCTGTCTGCAAGCATCAAAGTGAGATCCAAAGGGCAAGCATCTTTAAATATTTAACTACTAATAATCTGGTTCATAAAACTGACTGGGTGTTTATGGAAGACAGCAATGCTACTTTATGCTATTGATCTAACAGATGCAGTTAATCCTGTATTTTTAGAATATAAAAATGTGCAAAAGTCATTCTGGATAGATAAAAAGAAATACTCAACTCAGCAAAGTGCTTTAAATGTTGATGTCTCAGCAGCCTTGCTATCTGTCATTAGCGGATTTTTTTCCTTTATATCTTAAATTTAATCAATACTTTTTTTGAGGTTATGATCAAGTAGCATAAAACATTTTACAAGTTCTGTTTGCATATGATATATTTTGTGTTCTCTGAAGGCTTTGTGTCTAATAGGTGATCCAGCAGACATAATTAGTAACTGCTGACAGACTATGGCTTAAATTTAAAGGTGTTTACACCACTTTTGGTGTTTCAAGTTTTATGCATTAAACTAAACATACTTTTGAAGAGATTTAATTTTCAGTGGTCAGAACTGAGTTCTTTACAGAAATCAGGCAACCACTGAGGCCCCTAAATCAACTTTTTCACTTGAAATCACAAGATTCCCATAAGAATTTTAAAGCTTACTGTTTCCAAAACACCTTGAGATTCTTAAATTCAGGTACAATAGAAGAAGAATTGTTTTATTAGTATGTAAAGTGACATGTTGATAGATAGGTACCTCCTAAATGGCGTTTTCAAATATTAAATGATGATTATCCAGAGCTCCAAGGCACTGATTCTTTGAAAGGGCTTTCAATATTGTGGGAGTAGAATGACAGGAGCCTGATTGCAGCTAATACTGAGCTAGTAATCTGTACGCTCTTTTGTTCTTGACAAATAGTATAAATTAAGTCCTGTGGAAAAAGGGCCACCCTTAAATTTGAGACCAATAGATAGCCTAGTGGAGTAGGAACTTGTTTCACGTGCTCCCTTTCACATGCCTTTGCTTCCTTGAGCATCTCCCAGCTTCAGAGACACGTTCCACCTCTCTTTCAGCAGCCTATGGGGGGAAACTATTGTATGTGCTCTGTGTGCAGACTGTAGGAGACATCCATATTGTAAAAAGCATAGGATGTAATTAGGCAAGATAGGCAATGTGTGAGAAGAAGGAACTAGAATTACCTTTGTTTATTGTTTATACAGACAACATATGATACACCCACTGTCATTAAAAAAATGTGGAAGGATAACAAAATTTCTATACTTACAGAGTCCTAGGGTAATATTCTAACTATTTCCACCCTTTCTGTACCTCTTATTTCAACTAATGTTGTCCTGGCGATAACAGGTAAAATAGTAATTTGTACAAACAAAAGAACAACCCCCAATGTGACCACAGTACAGCTTGAACTTTTAATTTTTGTTTTTACAAAAGCATCAGTCAGCTACACAATCCCTCTCCATTTTTCTTCCCTCTAAAGGTCAGGTACCACTTGCTCTTCATTATCTTATCTGGCTTTTATGCAAGCAACTCCTGCTTGAAAATTTTCATGTATCACTCATACATCTGTAGAGCGAAACACCTCTCCTAGGCATCTATCACTCGCTTGCAGCTGACATATAGTCGTAAAGGTGACCTATTTCATATTAACAATCAATTTCCTCTCATTGTCACCACCAGGATATGTTCTGCCATTTGACTTTCCTTGTCAGAAGTGTAGACGTAGGGGTCAGACTAAATATTCTTTGAAGGTAAAAGGATGATTGATTCTATTCGTCACTGAATTCTGTCAATTTTATTTTAATGCTGAGGAAAAATACCCAAACATTGCTTTCTGACAGAGAATAATAGAGTCATACTTAAGTATCAAACTTTATATGCAATCTTGGTAAAATTGTTTCCAGAATGCAGTGTTATATGAGTCTCAAATTTCAAGGCATAATAGCTTGTTATTGGAGTTCTTTGTGGGATTTCAGTGCTTTATGTCTTTTATATTACTTGAATTATGGTGTTGAATCATGGAAAAATTAATTTAAAAAATGCATTTTAAAAATAGATATACTCCTGCATGTTACAGCAGTCTGTGTTATGCAAAAGAAATAGTATGCATAAACCTACCAGGTTCCTGACATCTGTTGGAATTGTTGAGCAAAACAGTCTGCGTTTACATTTTAGGGGACACAATAATTGACCAAAAGGTGCAGTCTGTCTTTGGGGAACCCACAGGTTTGTCAGTGAATTTAATTATCAATATGAGGCATTTTTGTAGAGAATAATTTTTACTACTTATTCTAGATTTATTTGAACACAAATGATGTAGAAAATCAGTTGACCATAACGTTTGCCTAATTTGAAATACTTATTTTCCCCTTGCTTTATTCTGTGTAGATAAACATGCAGAAGGTGATTTGATGTATATTTTTCTCCCGGTAAAAACCGTACCAATTTAATGTGGTTATCTGGGATGTGAGAGATCCAGTCAGGTCACTGGCATAATAAATACTGTATTTTTTCAAAGAAAAGTGGAAACTGAGAAAGTCCTGTTGCTAGAACAGAAAAAAATTACCTTAGAAAATTCTCATATACAGAAATTTCAGGGCTTGGGAAATACACCTCCCATTCTTCACCTCTACTCCTTGTGCAACGCAGATGGAGTCTAACATGATTACTCGTGTTGTGTGCTGACTTCATGATTCGTTCCACCATATTCCACTGGACTTCTCAAGGGCTAATTTACCATTCGGATTGAGTTAGCACACCAGAAACTGAAACAGAAATATTATGCTGAGGTTTGGCAGTCTTTTTGCTGGAAAATCCCAATTAGAAACTTCCAAAGAAACCTTCAATATTGTTGTGAAGTATAAAAATTTGCATTGCTCTCTGTTTCTGACAGTATCGAGACATAGTTATTAGCACGTTGGTCCTGAATTATCATACTCTTAGTTTTTAGGTGTTTTTAGCTGTGACATTGACAAGATCTTATGAATCACTTTGTTTTCAGTTCCGTGAATTAATCTTAAAATTATGAAACAATAAACAGTGTGGCAAAGGACAGTACATTTGAGAGACAAAACAAAAGAATAAAAAAGCTAACAGTGGCGGAAGCAGCAAAGCAGCCATAGAAGTGTTTCACCAGTAGTGAGATGAGAAAAAATGCCTAATATTGTCAACTTTCTGAAATCAAAAGAAAGGGAAGAAAATACTTCTAAATCCATAAGATGTATTGAAGAGTCTTTTTAGGCCACCTGCAGATATTCTGAACTTCCTAGCTCTAATGCGGAAAGACAGGGAGTCACCTGGAGAGCGGAGAACTAGAATACCTCACATTTCTACACTTGCACTACTGTACATTCTTTTTTTTAAATTGACTAAAAGCTTACTTGTATTCATGACCTGAAGATCTCAGATTAGATACTGTGGTGTATGAATTAGTAACTTTAATTTATAATTTAAATCAAAATTTGTATAGATGACAGAGATAATTATTTCTGAAGAGTCAGAGAGAAAGTTCCTGCAAAATTATTTTTAATATCTATTGGGCTTTCATTAGCATTTTCTTGCATCACTAGCCTAAAGCACAACAGAATTATCTTAAATTGAAAATGTTCAGACTAGGGAATTTTAGCTGTGAGAGACTACATCTGTCTGAAACAAGAACTATCAACTGTCTGGACACAAAATTCTGAACAGTTTGTGCTCTTGCCTGAGAAGTACTTCATGTGTTCATGGAACAGTTTGTAGAAACTGAAGAGGACTGTCTCCTTTGCAGGAAGGATATCATCCTTTGTGCTGCACACTAACAGCATATCCACAGCCAATATGAAAACAGATTAATAGGACATAGGGATGAAAATAAAAAATTCAGATCATGGTAAAAGTGGTATATCTTTGCCATTGCTAGTCCATGTATCCTAGAATATTTTAGAATATCCAGTGTGGGCTACAGTCCTTCTAAAGCTGAAACAACTGTTAATTCCTCTCAAAATGTTCCTAGTCAATGCATGTTTTGCATTTGTTTTTCTAGCTCTGAGAGCTGTATAACTGCAATGGTTGGCTTTTAAAAGGCAGTATAAATCATAATTGTTCCTTCAACATATTCATTGAAGAATTAGCACAACTCTAATGAAGAAGTCATATATATTTTCCACTGTTTTAAATATATAAAATTGAAATCTTTCACCGTGATTTGCAGTCAAATGAAGTGGATAGTTAATAGGTACTCATTACTGCCCTTCTGTCCATAGACCTTGAAAAGGGTAAAGCCAGTAACTTAAACTTTATCCATGCAACAATAAATCTTAGAAATGAAGCACAAAAGCTGAGGAATAAAGCATCTTTTATCTCATGAAAGGCGTTATGTATTGATCTTTACACAGATGTAAGCGTCTGCACTCTTCATATACTAGTCCCTGTTTCCACTTTGTGCACTGGTGTTTTAGTAGCCAATGTGAAATTCAGACAAGTGTTAATGTGAATTAAGCATGGAATTATGAGCTGAAAGCAACTACTTTAAAGTGCAGTCAGAGTTTGTCACCAAGGACTTGATTCCCAGAATGTAAAATATTACCAGTTGTTCTTCAGCTCCAAATATTGTGGAAACACTGTGGTGGGCTTTGGATGATGTTTTAGGCAAACACTTCTGTTTAGGCTGATGTGACTATTACTAAGCCATGAAAGGGAGAAAGGAATCATTTACCACTTGTTCTCTTGTTTGATCTTGCTCAGACTGTAAGTATGTCTGCATTGCAGGGGAACTGAGCCTATGACAGAATGTTTTGTGTCCTGATTTCGGAGCGTTGTTTCCTGTCCAGGGTTGCTCCTGCATGCGTAAGAACAAGTGCTTTGCTCTGTGCAAAGAGATGAGGCAGGTTCCGCTCCTCAGTCTCAGCAAGAAAGAAACAAACCAAAGCTCTGAGATACAGATTGTTCTGTACAGATTGTGCAAAAGCTACAGGTCTTCTCCTGAGAAGGCACTACGACGTGTGCGAAAAGTGGAAGAGCTGTATTCTTCACCTTCTCTCTTCCTTTCAGACAGTGATACTTTAAGCTCAGGGAGAGACTAGGGAAACAATAGCAATAAATAGCTGAGGAATGTTAATAATATTAATAGAAATGACCGCTCACCTCATAAGTTTTTGGATAAATAAGATACAATTCAGGATAGATGTTCCAAGTAAATACAAACATAGTGATTAAACAATAGTGATTAGAGTATGTTTGTATTTGAGGACACTTTGGCAGCTAAAGGTAGATAGTCATCCTGATTTCCTAGACACGATGAATGTCTCTTACTTTGTTAAAGGAAAAACAACAAAAAGGGAAAAGGAAACAAAGTTGACACCATAAATAAACTCAATAATCTTTAGAAATGTAAAGATATGAAAACTTAAGCATCAAAATTGAAGGTATGAATTCCAGGTTAGTAGGTTCACTGGCTGATGAACAAAACCCTAGAATACCTTAGAACTTCTGTTTGATCTGAAATCTCAGTGTGTTTATTCAAGGTTCTGTAGGTCTTGTCTGGTCTTGGTCTATAGCTACAACTGAGTATTAGACTGTGTCTGCAACTTGCAGTGTGCCATGCAGTGCATATTTTACCACATCCAGATGATTCAGTAAAGCTTTGAGGTAGAAACAGATTTTTGACTGCAAGCATTTTGTAGAACTTGTGAATCCACCGTGATATCAGAGCCAACATCGTGGATGAGACCCAAGTGTAAGTGGATGGCCTCTGCTTTCATGTTAGAGTGTGGTTAGATAAATAGTGGGGAAATAATTTTACCTCAATTTTAGGGTCAATCTGGCAGGAGATATAGCAGACAGTAATACAACAGAGGGCAAAGAGGTAAAAGGGTGAATTTGGAATGAGGTTTAACAAAAGGTTTGTCTTTACGTTTTTGAATTACATGAATGACGACATCCCTGATACGTTTGCACCTGTGCTGTTGCCAGTGTTGATGCAAATGGGGACGGTCTTTTTCCCCATCATGGTTTTAACCGAATCTGCCCAGTCAATGAGGCCCTACCTCAGCAGATGAAAGAGCTGCTTTGCATCTATTCAGGGTGTTGCCTGAGCGAGGGACACCTGAAGGAACGAGCCTGTGAATGAAGGAGTTGACATCCATTCAGAATGAGAGACTACAAATGTTATGAGTTTGGTGGTTTTCTTTGCAGACACCACAGAGACCACAGAGTACTGCCCACCACATTGTAATTCTGACACCATAGGAGCCTTTATTGTGTTATGTTTGGGAGAGTGTTTATGACTTAGGTTTACTTGTAGCCTTTCCGATATCTTTGATAAATTGCAGAATAATATTGTGCTACAAAAGGAGGTTTAAACTAGGTACAATTAGAGAAGTACATGTATGTTGCATTATAGCCAAAGAAGTCTGTGACACAAAAAAAATTTGAATCTTTTTTTGGTATTCTCTCTTCTTAAACCACCCACTTTATTATCTTAGGCTCTGCAAAACACTTCAAAGACAGTAAATGCTAAGATGGTGTGCAGTCATCTGTTATATCTATCAAGTTGTGCAATGGGCCAACATTTTAAAGCCTTTTGAAATTCTGTGAAATCTTTGAGAGAACCATGTTACCTGAAAGCCATGCACACATGACATGAAGGCATCTTCAGACACAAACTGGCTTATATCTTTAAATGCTTCACCTTTACTCCAGCAAAGCTCCCACTGAGGTCAGAGGCAGGTGAGCAGTTAGTATGTGCCTCAGTTTTGTCTCATTATTGTTTCTGGGTGCATCTGTATTAGGTTCAAACACACAATAAACATTACAGTCTGAAAGTTTATATAGCTGGAAATGGATATGCTTGCAAAATCTGTGAATCTTTAAGGATCTGCTTTCAGTATGTGTTCAAATACAAACAGATGTCTACTATATTTTTGATGTGGAGAAGCTTAGGGATATGTAGCTCTTCTAATTGTTCCATTCACAGTATTTATTTATACTTGCATAATTCTTATTGGATTTCCATGTTCTAGTGCTGTTTGTAATGAAATATGATTGCCAGTATTTTGTATCATCGTAGAATAAAACTGTCATATTGACTATTGACTAAATAACAAACGTGATAAATGTTATTACATGAACTTAGTTATACTTACGGATTTGGGCATTCAGCTGTTGTTAACAACTAAGATGGAATTCTTCAACATGTATTCCTAGTTTAACTGAAGACATATCTTAATGCTTCATTGTTAGGATTCAATCAAACAATTTTAGGGTAATTTCATTCGTTGTCTTTTTACCTCGTTCATTCTGTCTTATTCTTTCTTCTACCTTCAGGAGAATCGCCAAAGTGTTCAGATTGTGAATTTGCCGTCTCAGCTGTCTTTGCTCTTTCCTGAGGCATTGTGCTCTGAATTGGGTCACATGCAATTTTGCAGTGGTACAATAGTCCTTTTGTGTGAGAACCATTCCTCCTCAACTTGCTTCCTCTGCATCTTCAGTCTGAAGACTAAAAATAGAAGATGCACTAAAAGTAAGGCAAGATTCCTTTCTTTAGCTACATATTTCAGGATGGAATATTCATACTACTTTTGCCAGAATTTGCAAAACTACTGCTTAAAGTTCCCCGGTTCTGAAGAATTTAAGCGGAAACTTAAGCTTCAAAGCCTGGATATGACTCACGGATGGTGTATTGTTTTCTGTGGCAGTGGAGAAACTGGTGTTAAATGCTAATCCAGCCTCAGTTACTGTACAAATACTGTTGCTAACTCTGGAGAGCAAACTTAATTTTCCCGTGGCAGGTAACAGTTTTGAAGTTTATTATAATGTGAGGGGACAGCATATGAGATGAAACTACAAATAAATGAAGTATAATGCTAAGATTAGAAGCGTACTATTATATTGCGATGGCTATGGCCATCTAGTCCAATATGTACCTCTGGCAGTGACCAGTCCCACATGATAGAGTTGCAAGGAAACTCTACAGCAGACAATCCTGGAATTATATCCTCGAAAGGGGACCATCTGTCCTAACCTCAGGCATCCTAGCTTATACCCTCAAGCAGGAAATTTTTATCTCTGATTTTCCGTCTTTAGAAAGATTAAAGTACAAGCTTTTCAACTGTACTAGGTCTCACTCAGTCAGTTTTTCTAAGCTATTGAAGAGGTGTGAACACTGTATGTGATCTGAAGAGAGTGTCAGTGGGAAATCAAAAATCATAAAAACTACTGAAAACAGCAGTGTGTTTCTGAAGAGTTTGACGACTGCCTTCCTTATTGCAAAGAGCAGACTGAAGAACATGTCAGGAAAACTAAGACCATCATCTTATCACTTTGCAACAAGAAATATTGCTAATTTCCCTCTGAATGTTTAAGAAGCTATTGCAAAATATGTCCAACATAGACTGCTCCTCTGAAAGTCTGGGTGCTATCCAGGATCAGACTCAGCAGCATCAGCATGCAGAAAGACAGTCTTATCTCCAGAAAGTTCGGAAATGAGGAATCCTAGAAATCTCATGAGGTAAGCCAATCTATGAGAAACTCAGATAAACTATCAAAAATGAAAATATTCAGAGAAGTTGTATAAAGTTTTGGTCAGTTGCTAAAATATGATTATTCATTTACAAATCTTTGAAGAGTCATTTCAAAGCTGTGCCTTTTGCTAAAAGCGTGACCAGTGTCATACCTGTTAGAAAAGACAAAACAGCGTATAATACGTGAGGGCAGAAAGGCATAAACACAAGAAAGTCAGTCTCTAGAACATGGCAGTGATCATACGGTTGGACTAATCAAGGGCTTTGAACAGTAATGTTGACTTTAAGTCTTTTACTGACACAAATAATAGGCTGTTTTACCCAGTCTTTGATTATAGAACTGGTAGGCTAGCTTCCCAGTTTCTACAGCTGAGGATCTAGACAAGGACTGGTGTAGAAAAGATGCACAGCCTTTTTGCATTCTATGTTTGTTTTGCAATTCAGAACTGCACAGTGATACACAGCCTGCAGTGCTGATGGATGCAGATGTACACATACCATTGAATGCATGCGTTTATGTTGCCTTTGGGTGGAAAGCATTCAAGCATTCAACTCTTTTTTTTTTCAGTCATGTCTTTAAAAGATTACCCTGTGCGTCTTCTTTTTCTTTGAGTAAAAGATAATTTGATTTCTCTCTTTAACCTTCAAAAATTAACTTTAAATGATGTTTCAGAAACGGGGAAAGCTCCCTACCTTCTTGCTTATATACAGTGAATGTTTTCTTGACGGATCAGACCTATAGAAGCTTTTACAACATGCACGAAAAAACTTCTGACAGAATAACAAGCTGCCCCGTGCCATCACAGCAGCTGGCAGAGTGAGTCATTGCTTCTGGCCCTGTAATGCAGACCTTGCGTGTCTCGGAAATAATGCCCAGCCAAGTGTGATTGCAAGCTATTATTAAGGTTTTATTTGTGAAATTGGTGGAGTTGAGGTCAAACATCTTTTTCTCTATTTTCATGCACTGCTTTTAGGCAGCTTTCAATGATGATTCCATTATACCCCGACTACGAAGATATTTTACCTGTTATACAAATTGCTGGTTAATTACTGAGTTGTTTTTCACATCTGATTCTGTTTTTGAGTAAGACAGTATGACATTGAGCCAGAAGCAACACTGACTAGAAGAAAAACAGGAAGTTTGAGCTTTAAACCGAAAGTGAGTACAAGAATTCCTGAAACAGATGAATGCAGCCTGAGAGTTACTGTAGATATTGAAAATGTTTTGTCTAAAAATGGAAATTATTTAGAAACAGTGGTTTACCTGCAGGTCTCCAAGCAATGCATTATGTTGTCTTTGCTGCCTTAAAATGTTTTAGGTCCATTTTATATGACAAGGAGGTAGAGAATGATTTTATTTGTAATATCAACCAATTCAGAATTATTCTCTGATTTACGGGCCATATAATGTCTTGACATATGCAATAACCCAGAAGACAATACTAACACTTATTTTTTAAAGCTTGAAAAGAAGGCTGAACTGTATTGGAGAATTCCGGTCTTTGTCCAGAGTTCCAGGGAACATGTAGTATTTTGACAAGCTATTTTTGCAAGGAGAATGTATTTAAATGAGTTGCCCTTGATGATTTTTAGGATTTTAGCGTGTTGGGCTACCCACTTCATCTCATTTCTGGTATCAACATGGAAAGAGAATAACACGGATTCCTGTATAGTCAGTTGGGAAAAGTAGACTCATATTTCACGGTTTCTAACCTAAGAAATGGAGCTTCAAGACAGCAATATAGAAAAGCTGGAGTCCTGACTTTGCTTCCTAATGTAATGCCCCAAATTAAACAATATGGATATCCTCTTACATGAACTCGTGACAATGTCTGTGCCATCAGTCTTCCTTTTCATCTTCCGCCTTCCCGTAGAAGCCCATCTATCATCCACTTGTACTTAGGGGAAAACAGAACACTGTGGTCTGAGGAAGTGTTGGATCCTTTTCTGCTTTTTGTTTCCCAGTAACGTGGTACACTGAAGCTTGTGAAAAGCTTTCTTTATAGAAACATGGGATATATAGGCAGAAGCCCTTTACCTTGCTGAAGCCCCCAAGTTCTGTGTAGCTTATGGATTTCGTGCTTTGAGTATTCTTCTGAAAGAATGGTGGCAGAGAAACAGTAATGAAAATGTCCAGATTTTTGAAAGGTTTTTTTCTCACAAAAGAGCCATTTGGCCTTGGAGATAAAGTTACCCACAGAAAGGCAAGCAATTTGTGTGTGTAGTTACTTGTATCTCTGTACCTACAACCTGCTTGAAAATCTTCACAATAAAACACAATGTATGTTAATCTTCAAGAAATAATTATAATATAGAAGAGATATAATAAGAGATATATATATATATAGAAGGGATATTATATGATATAATATACAAGGGAGATAATCTGATGTGGTTGAAAGAGGGACATTATCTCAAAGGGCTCACAGATAATGAATGGGTAAGTTAGCATGAAAAAGCTATTTTTCAGTGATCCTTTTAGGATCATGCATGTTTTCTAGAAGGCAGTCAACTTGGCTTGAGATACTGTGTTTGTACCTAAAGATTGTCTGGTGCTAGTACACGAGCAGAAGAGCCATGCCAAAGGTAGCCCTCAGCTGATGGTAACTACTTGGAATTTTTTTTTCAGTACCTGGGAAAAATCTTAATACTTCATGCAATTCTTTCTAATAAAGCTTTTTAAAAAGAAAAATATTTTGTTTTCTTTGCTAATAATAGGATTCTAAATGGAAAAACTAAGGACCATGGTGTTCCCGCATCTATCATCTTTACTATATTATGCAGCACCATGCCCTCTTCAACATTTTACATTCATGCAACCCCTGTGAGACAGAGAGGACCTGTCACCTCTGTCTTATACTTCTAGAAATGAGGCACAGAAACATGGACACTCTTAGGAATATGGACTAGTTTTCTAGTTTTAATTCTGAGTTTTCTAGTGACTCTTACTAGTGCGATTTTAGACATTCTCTTCGGAGCTCTCTTTCTGTTTGGTAGCCCAAAGCTACCATGCTGAAATTGGACTGGAAACGACAAACCACCTTGCTCCACACTTTAAGCTGATACACCAGACTATGAACAGAGGTAGATGGGATGATGTCCTTACTTTCGGAATGGTTTCTTAAGGTGAAGGGCAGAGATCTGGGAACAGTGATATTTTAAAGCATCCCTGAGATTACTGTCAGAGATGCTTTACCTGGGCTGATTCTTTCTCCAGATGTTCTTATTTCTGTTCTTTGACTATGTGATGGGACTAGTTAAGATAAATACTTCCCTCTCAAGTTCCCTGTTTAAATACCGTAGTACCTTATGTAGCTGGCCCTAATAGATGTATTTCAGTCACAGAGGAAATCTGTGGCAAAATTGGGATTTGAATCCTAGGTCTTCTGAACACTCAAACTGACAAAGCATAAAGCATTCTCAGTTCATTGGGACTTATATGGACATTCTTTTTAAAGACAGTAAGGACATTAATGTGAATAAAATTTGTAGGATTAAGTCCGTAATTTCTGTTCAGTCAATTCTTACTGTTGCAAAAATGTTGACAGGTCTTTTTCCTTAAAGGAACTGGGCAGGATTTTATCGAGGCACTGGCAAACATTTTAGAAAAGTATGTTATGATAATAACCTTGTACAGAAATATTGACTTACAGTACTTAACAACATTACTGCCAGAGAAAACTTGGCAAGTCTTGGTCAGTGAACATTGCTAAGGAGAAAATTAATTTGTGAGAAATTGATAGCTCATTGGAAAGCACTCTTGGTCTTTCAGGTGTGTACTCTGGAAGGGAAATATTTAAATAAATAAAAAAACCTCAGGATTTTGTGTTTATGAGAGGAAGGGGACTCGGGAGGTCTCATACAGTGCTAGTAACTATCTCTTACTTCGTTTTTCACATATCATTGCTTAGGTAATAGTTCTTGTAAAAATACCAAGATGACTTTTAGATCACTGAAACTTTATTTTAGTTATCTCTGCTTTACACTGCTGTAAGTTGTGACAGAACTTGGATCATTCCATCAGAATTGTTCTTAAATGATTCTTAGGAAAATCCCTAAGGTCACACAGCAAGATGTGATGGTTTCAGTGTAACGCAGTTAATGAAAGTAACCAATAGAGATGCACAAGTCACAGCTGGCATTGCAAGGCCTAAGGCTTCCAAAATCCTAATCTTTTGTTAACCCGTTCTTATTTTAAGTTCTTACAACCTGTTTTGGGGTTCTGGAGGAATTCAAACTTGTCCTGAAATCCTGTTTTCCTCTTCCATTAGTGTTCATCCTCTTTTCTGGAATGGTAGTACTTCCTGGCTTTGGCTGAGTTGTATGTATTTTGTTCTGAAAGCCTTTTGTTGGGCTCCTTATCATGTCTGATGTGCATGAGATACATTATCTATCCCAATTTTTTTCCAGCAGTGATTAATATACTGCAAAGAGTGTTTCTTAGTGAAGAATACCTATTCTTGGTTTATATATGAGAATACCTCATTGGGTTTTCTTAGAGATAAACATATGCATAGAGAAAGTGGGCTCTTGGTAGGAGGCTAATTAAAACTTCATGGTCTAAAGTGTTTTCTGGAGTAACTCTACTGAACTCTGCTGAAGTAAGATTAGATGAAAATTCGGCCTTCCATCAGGACAAACCTTAATTAACATGTTGTTTAAAGGCTAAATTTTGCAAACAGCATGAAGAGGATTTTGTGGGATGAAGATCTGATTAAAAAAAAAAAAGATTTGGCGCTTCCTTCAAATTGGAACAAAAAAAAAAGGCTGGGTAGATCACAATTCTGTCAGTATTTGCAGTTAAGAACATTAATGCTGAACTTGTTAAGTCCTTTGACAAGCCACCAGACTTCTGCCTTATTGAGCTCAAACAAAAAATAAAGTCTTAAGTTATACCAGTCTTCTGCAGAAAGGGATGATTTCCCTTAAACAGAGACCTCTTGTGATGTCCTAAAACCCTTTGGCAATTGCAACGAAATAAAAACCAAACCAAACCCCAAATAAAAGAAACCCTAAAACCCAAAACCCATTGTTCAGCAAAGAGGTATTTCCATCCATACCAAATGCTTCAGCCACCACTGTGCTCATGGATTTTTGAATTTTCAATGTCTTTTTACCCATAGAATTATCTTGCACTAACGCACCAATATGTAAGTTGTTGTTCCAAAAACCCTGGACCCAACTCCAGATTCATTGTGTGGACTTGAAAAAGCCAACGTGCTTTAGATTTACTAAAATAGTACTGGATTATTATATAGCACCCATAAATTTGCAGATTGCTTTACACTCAAAAAATAAATTCTAGTCCCTGGAAGGGTAGTGCCACAATGAATTTTGGCTGCTAGGTTTAAATAAAAAGAAAAATTAATAAATTCTGAGAGTTAAAAAGAGATAAAAATCTCATAACCAATCTCTTCCATCCTCGGTATTTTAAATATTTCTGCAGTGAATGAATTTATTTTCTAGCCTAAATAAAATGCAGAGAAGAATTGCCCCAATATCTCCTAAAAAAAGAATTAAACTAGCACACTGGAAGCACAGAACACAACCATCTGTTGCTGGGTTGTTGAATCAATGTCAAACCCAGCAGCATATGAAAGTGTGATGTACAGTACAGTCTCTGGAACAGAGCAGATATTTTTGGTGACATCTGGATGCTTTTTATCTACTACACAAACAAGGATTTTGGGGACAACAAACTCTTCATCATATGCCCTTAGAATATCTACAAAAGAAGAAAAAGAACCCATGGTGTTTTCTCCCCAGGTTACATATTTCTTTATCTTCAAAAAGCCCTCTCTTTGAGGAGGCAGTCAGCAGTAACAAAATATATAATTTATTTACGTTCTCAGCTCTTATTTCTGTTGCACATTTTCTTAACGAGCTTATGAGTAAGGTGACCAACCTCACACGTCTTTTCCTTGGGTGACTAATTCACTTTGGGTTTAGAAACTTGTCCCTGACATTAATGATGAGTGCGCCTGCTGACTGCCATGTAAAATGTTTATACTTTATGGCTATAGCTCAAGTACAAGCATAAGGAAAAACGAAGCACCGTTGAATGAAAATTGGAAACTTGGTATTGAAGTATACAATGGTCATATTTAATCTTTTTACAGTTGGCACCTGTTAAAAATTTACTGTTCCAGAGGGATCGGTGATAGTTCTGTGCTAACTTTATTGGTGTAACAGTGACAAAATTCCAGTGATTTCATTGGAGACATCCATAGTGAAAGTTTTTCTTAGCTTTAAAATTGTGCTTTGGGTGGCTGAGGGTTGTGTGCTTTTGTTCATCTTTTTTTTCACAGTGGTATAATAATCAGTCATAGTCCATGTAAGAAAGCAATCCAAACACCTGCAAACAAAGGAAGTGGTTTCCATACATTGTACATGAGAGTTCTCAGAATAGCTCCTTTGCTGTTATTCAGCTGTCACTTGAGTTAGTTAGGTTTGAATTTACAGGAAAGAAAGAGACATCTGGTTCTTACTTTGAGTTCTCCATGGGAAACACAATAGCAATAATTTCACTAAAGAAGGCTATCTACCAGTTAGTGATGATGGGACTGTTTGGGATTTTTTTAGCTGTAGAGTGGATGCTTTTCTTCTTCAGGTGCCTCAGATTTTGGTGTACATTTCTTATCCTGTCTAGGCTCACTGTATGAAAGAACTTGAATGAAGAATTCAAACAAGAAACTTAAAATATTGTGGGTTTTTTAAACTTCAGTCAAATCACTTACGGACCTCAGGGGCAATAAAGGTACATATTGGGGGGTTTTCCATTAATCATTATTAGGACCTGATTCTAGTTGCAGTCTCATTTAAAACAAGTATCATTTCAGCGGCCTTGATGAAATCAGGAAAATCAGAATCAGTGTTTTAATATATTTTCCTGATTGAAAGTGTGATGTGGTATTTCCCATAAGTCACCGTCACCTCTTACAGACCTGAATTTTTGTCCATTTCTGTTTTCTTGGTGTGATTTCAGTTAATCAAGAGGTTCATTTGGAAGTAACTTGTAGAACATGGAAGTCTTTGAGTCTTGGTGAACCTGCCGGGAGGTAAGCTCATCTGTTTGTAGGAGTTGCTCAGTGCATTGTCAGGTCAATGATGAGAATTTAAACCAAAAATTAAACATATGTTTTTAAGACCTTGTAGAAACACAAGAACATATGAACAGGTGTACTGTGTCAGCTCAAATGCCCATCAGTCCCAGCATCCACTCTCTGCCAATGGCAGTAGCAGATGCCAAGGCAGTGGTACTTTGTTGGTATGCCCTCCCATGTGAATGACTTCACCATGAATATTAGTATTTTCTATATTGCTTTATATTGACAGGCATGACTGAGCTTGAGCTGCAGAGGTACCTAACAGGAACTCAGAGAGGAGAAAATATATTATTGTTGCTGGTTGTAGTTGGAGATCCATGGCAAGGGAGGTGAAGTGATACTCCCGAAACAAGACAGGAATTCTGTTCTTGAAGGAGCGAGTTTAAACCAGTTTTTCAGTCTCAGTCCGATATTAATGCTGTGAACACATTTTTTGCTCCCTTGTGGGACTTTGGTTTTGCTAGAATAAAAAGTGAGTCAGGAACCTCAGGAATTGGTCCAATGGAATGAGTATAACTGACATTTGAAGATCAATCTGACCTTTAACAGTTTTTCATCTTACTAACATAAAATGATGGCTCACAAGGCACTGAACAGGGCCAGTCTGAAACCCCCTCCACCCTGAATCATTCTTTATTCTCTTCTTGGAAGCATTCCTTCTTTCCTTCTTTGTTGATATCTGATGTTTTGTGTTGGTATGAAAATAACAATAATAAAAATGATATGATTCAGGGGTAAAACAGTGTGTCAGTCAAATTAGGTTCTGAATGGTTAGTAGGAAAAATTACTACTTCTTTGTGGTGATGTCCCAGGCAATTAGACACTGAGAGAATGATGGACTTTGAATGGCTGATCTGTATTGTCTTATTCTGCATTCTCTGGACAACAGAAATCTGAAAGAAGAAATTGTTCAGTTTTGAAAATTTGTTATAAATAAATAGGCATTGACATCAGTAGTGAATCCTGTTGCTTGTGTGCATGGTATTTGTATTTAGGAACTCACTAACTGAGATCCTGTTGTGATTTTAGGAGTGGCAAGGTGTAGATTTAAAATACACTAGACTTTACATAACGATCACTATTTGATCAAAATGATCAAGTATATACATCCTGGAAGGACATTATTATATTCAATCACAGAAATTTACTTTTTAAAATTGCTTTGATCAATTTTCTTTGCTTGCAACACAGACTCTACTCCTGGCAAAGCATATGCTTAAATTTACACACATGAGTAACTGTATTCAGTTCAGTGGGATTATTCACATCCAGAATGTTATGTGTATCTCTAAGATCTATTTGAACTAGCTTTATTTCATGTGCCATTCATGCAATCTAATGGATCAGGAAAGTTAAAAAACACCACCCTGTCACTTCTAGCCCTTAAGTAATCAAAACAAGTCGTATTATCCTCTTATTTAAGTATCTGTACAACTATGCTGGCACGTGCAATTACTGGGGATATATATGAGGCCAAGATCGAGCCCAGATAGTTCCCGCTTGAAAGAGGATGTTGCTTATGATAGTAGATTTCCTTTACCTGTATGTATTTTCTCATTAAGACTATAATCCTTTCTTGTGACCTTTTATCAGACATACCTTTTTAGGAAGGTGTATTACAAGGAAGGTGTATTACACCCTGGATACAGAAGTTTATTTTCCTCAAAGCTGCTTCCTGAACATAAGTTTGTCTCTTACAGTCTTTGTCATATGGCGATACAAATATTGTTTGGCCTCTTCATTTGAATATACTGTAATTCAATCAGCAGTGTTCCTTATACATTCTTAGCATCATCTGTGCCAAATGTGGTTGGTAGCATGCTTTCTCGCTTCAGAGAGCTCAGTCACAGTGGACCCAACATCCTCTACCTTAAAATATCTTATGGTTGGAATTCCATTCCTTGCTTTCAAAGCTTCTGAGGGGTGAGACATGCCTCCCCCCCTTCCAGTTTACTGAATTTCTTCATTATTTTCTTTACTTCCTCACTTCTCCTTCATGTAGAGGTCTATCCGTACTAGCTTCATGGAAGATCTTTCTCTTACTATTATTTTACTCTTTTTGAACTCTGCCTATTCCTCTCCCTGGCAATCCCTAGGAAACAGTTCTCTGCCAGTGTCATTTAAATGCTGTACCTCTGTGAACCATTGCGTAATACTTGGGATAAGGAAGGATGCCATATTAAAATAAATTGCATTGTCTCCCTGGCTTCTGCTGAGCAAGCTTAACCTTCACTCTTCCTGCTGACCCTGGCTTATACTTCATACTATGTTGGTAGGGGCTATTTTAGTCCAGGGGTTCTCTGATTTTGTGGCTGTACTCATGCCATCCAAGACAAGGAGTTGCTATCCTTACTGGTGATATTCGATATTAACTAAGGCTAAAAAGAATAAAAATAACAATCATGTTATTGTTCATTGTTTTGTAAATGTACACCAAACTGCACAGAGCAGGCACGAGACAAGAAAAAATTATTAAACTGTATATTCCTTGTTATATGATACTTAGACATGTTTTTGTTTAAGATTCTGTCCCATCTGTTCAGTCCTACTTTCCATTTTCCCCCCAAAAAATCTTTGGAACGTTGTTCAGTTTGCACAGGGTGTTTCTTCCCTTCTGACGGTCTTCAAAGAGACAGCAGGCTATGCTTTATGAGGCTCCCATTTCTACAGCATCAATTTTGGATGACTAACTTGTGGAGTTTTTCTGGAAATATTACTTGTATTTTCAAGAAATAGAATTTACAGCCTCGAGACCAATTTCCAAATCTAAATTAAGTGGAGACCATTTCTTTTGCTTGATAGCCACATTTCTCCACCTGGCTTACCATTTTGTTCTTTTAATTTTATATGCATACCCAGCCGGCATCAGTGAAAAAACCCATGCATTTGCAAAAGACAAATTGAACGTGGTAATCAGTTATATCTGCAAAAGTGGGTACAAAATGTTGGAACCTGGCAGAAAATTTAATTCAATATCTCTAAAAAGAAAAGATAGTTAACATGTTTCATTAAAAACTAGAAAAAGGATGAATATGTAAAGGGATGCATTTAAAAATGAAGCCATACCCAAGTGTCGTAATGGATTAAAGCATGTGTCTTCACTTACCAAGTGTACCGTGACTTTTTACAATACCAGCGGAAATGTATAAGCACTCACAATGTAAAGTATGATCAGTGTGTCCAGTGCTTCCTAAAAAGTCACACCTTCTGTTCATGCTCTGTAGAAATTGTCTGACTGAGAGAAGCCTGATTGCTTTTGGACCCCTTGTGCATGTGCAGTAGAATTGATGTGAACTCATGTTGTCTACATGTCTGGACTTCCAGACATCTGGCAACAGGGTTGGAGCTACAGCTTTGGTGTTGCTACTGCCAAGCATTTAGAAATCTAGGACAAATATACAAAATTTTCCATTTCCATGGGAAAAGAATATCCAGGAGAAACCTGGGTACAGGAGAAACATGGATGTAGGCTATGCCTACCTATGTGAATTGCACTGTACAATGGATATTATATGTAGAATTGAGATGCTTATGTCCTTGACAGCAACTGTGTATACTGAAAGTTTGTCTGGTGAGCAGAACTGTATAGTACAACTAATCTATTGACAACAGTTATTTTCTGTGGGAAATCTGGAGGTTTTTTGGTGACTGTACTAATTTTAGAGTTACAGTATGTATTTGGTGTAATTCCATTGATCATCCCTTCAGTGCTTTTGACTTTCAGAAGAAACCCCAAAACAAACTGTGCAAGCCTTTAAAAAAGGAAATTTATTATATTTAAAAATATTTTCAATTTCAGTACTGAAACTCAGATTTTCATTTGAAACTGGGTTCTGTTCATTACTATAAACAACATATTCATGGAAAGAAAGGAAACCACAGACTAAAACAATCATTCCAGCAGAATGAATGCCTTTGTTTTGGCAAAGGAATGTAGATCAGTTCTACCACTTGGATTCTGAAATTGAAAGGGATTTGAATTAAGTATTGAAGTTAAACTGTTAAACTGTGAGAGTCTTGTACAACTAACTGTGAGATTCTTACACAGCTTTGTTGGGCACATTCACATTGGATTCAGTGAACGAAAATTGACTGAATACCCCAGGGTCTGATCTCAAATTATGAAGTTATGTAATTTTTTTATTTTTTTTTTAATTATAGGCTATTTTTCAAATCCCTTATAGTCCTCCTCAATAAAAGAGCTGTCGTGAAACCTGTCTGGCCTTCTGGACTATCAGATGTATCTGGCATTAAAATATTTTTCTATGCTCTGAATTTGCAGGCTGAATTTGGTAGATTGTGTTATAGGGATGTTCCAGTTTTCTTCATTTTCTCTCAGTTGCAGATTGTAGGCAAGAGTTCAAAGTTGCTGCACCTTATGGAAAGGTCATTGTTTTTAAATACCTGGCAACTTTAGCTCTTCCAAGGTTCATTCGTGTGAGCAGAGAAAGAAGAGATGGACTTGCAGTTTGCTTTTCAGGGTTCATGAATTCAGGTTTCCTGATTCCAAGACTTTGCCGTGATCAAGCCAGGTGCCTGAAAACACCAAGACATGAAGCAGTTCCTCCATTTTACTGGAGTGCATTCAGAGTATCTATTTATGCTTACTTCTGTACTACCTGGTATTCTCTATAGGACGGAAAGTTCATCCCTGAAATGGGCAAAATAAGAAATTAAGATCAGCAGTCTTGCTTCATAGTTTGTCTCATAGTTTATCACGATCTCCCCAAACTATTTTCCCCTGTAAGGCTGGGATTTAGGTGTTTGCACTTTTCTAAGAGAGTCCTCTCCTTATGTCAAGACAATGTTTCTTTGCCAATGGAGGGTTCTGTTTTGGGCTTCATAGCGTGGAATGAAAAGCAAAGCGAATCCTCCCATCCAGGTGTTCTAGTGCCATTTAATTTTACGGCTCCAGAAGATTTAAGATTGTTTTATGACCATGTTCTAGACTCGTTTTTTGTTTCAAGTTTGATGACTTCTTTTTTCTCTCTCTCACATGGTTGGTTGTTCTTAACATGTGGACATTGGTTTTCTGTAGTATTTCCAACATAATTGTATTCTAGGATGCAACAGTTATTGTAATTCATTCTTCCCATCCTACTCATACCCAAATGACCCACCATCTCCTACTTCCTTGTTTCAGCAGAAAATTAGTCCATCAGTATGAGCAGGTCATACTACACAAACAGGAAAGCTGCTGCACTTTTTTATGTAAGTCAAGTCATTGCTTCCTATACTCCCTGTGAGCACATTCAGAACCACAGTTTAAAGGTTACATTCCATTTTATCAAGTCTAATGGATCTACGCAACACAGAAGAAAGAGTTCTCCACCAGAAGTAAATGAGTTTGTTCACCTGCAGAAGTTCTTGGTTGCCTTTAATGACTGGGCAGAACTGAGTACATGCAGCAGTTCTGGAGACCTGGACTGTAGCATTAGGCAAGTTTTGTACATTTTAATTATTTCTGTGGTATGTTTGCTAGAGTTTGTTTTTAAAGAGGTATGGCTCCATAAAGTAATTTATTAATGAAATCCACAAGGCTTCCCAAGCAGCAGGATGATAATGATTAATGAAGGCAGATAGCATGTGTCTGTGAGTCCCAGCGTAGCTCACGTATTGGGAGCGTTCTTCAGGCTGGATGGGAAGCAAGGAGAAATGATCTGCTGAGACACGGTATTTTGATTCTAAATATTCTACCATACTTAAGATACACACTGCATTTGTAAATTACATATAGGAGGATTATATGTGAATAGTTGTTCTTATGAGTTGCCGTTAATGCTACCTCTGATCCTGAATAGCAGCAGAATATTTTACATACTGAGATGGATAGTATATATAGTATACTGTTGGCCACGATATTTCAACCTAGGTTTGTTAGCTGAGAGAGTAGGATGAGGTTATTGGGCTAGTTACACAATAAGCTCTGTTAATGACAAAGAAGTATGAAGAAAAAAATAGCAAGACGGGTTTAATTTTCAGATGATGTAAGCTCATGGACTTCACATCAGACATTCCAAGTTCTGACTCTTCATTCTTGGTCACTCTCTCATTTGATGTATTCCTAAGCAAACATCATGATGTGTATGTAAAAATTTAACATTATCTACATACCTAATAGCTATTCAGTGCGGTGTCTCATATCAGTACTCTTTTTTTTTTTTTTTTTAACTTGCTAGAGCTAATGGTAATTCCACCAGCTTTGTGCAAAAATAAGTGAAATTATCTTTGAGCATGGAGCTGACATCTCTGGATGCCAAAACAGTTATTGTTTTGTGTGAGAAATCAGAGTGTGCCAAAAAATTCTTTCTTTTCCCCTTGCTCCTCTGTTATTAAAGCTTATTGAAAACTAAAAAAAGTAGAGTCTAGTGTCAAGAAGAAGAATTGTTAATCTTGGATTTAAAAATTGCAACAAATCAGTGTCACATGACAAAAGTAAAAACTATCTCCTCATCAAAATGATACCTATTGGATAGAACAATTTGCAGAGGAACTTCTCTAAATATATGGAACTGAATCTTGTTCCTCTGAACAATCCATCTTAGTTTGCACATTACATCCACTCATCTAAAGAAAAACACAGGCAGAACAAAATGCCAGGATGCCTAGTGGTAGGTACTTTGAAGTAAGCAGCTCTGTCTCACAACATTTGCCACCTCCAAAACAATGAGATGTCTCATTACAGAACATTTTATCCAGTTGTTGCAAGGCATTTTTCTCTTCTTTTCTGGCTGCTGAGGTACAGTGTCTGCACTTTGGGGATATACTAGGGCAGGCCGATTCCTGTATATAGAGGTATGTGTTTCACCACCAGAAAAGCCCTCATGTGAGTCATGAAAGCAAGCCAAGTACAATGATGACAGAAATGGGGGAGGGCTTGGGCACATATGTCCTATAATGCAAGGCTGGTGCCTTCAGTTGCTTGCCCATTGAGCTCCAATGGATTTATTTGTGTTGCTGCCTTCCTACCAGAAAGGTACCCTTGTCAACTCATGGATCTCTCAAAGATGCCCCTCTGGCCCCAGTGGTGTTGTCATCGGGTCCATGCCTGACTCTCCAAAGAGTTCACTCTCCAGGGGTACAAGAGGATGGGGGCTTTCCCAGCCAACAAGGAAAGGATAACAATAAAAAGTACTGGTGATCCTGTATCTAGTGCATAGTAACGGCTGAGTTCTCAACAGTATCTTAGGTGAGGTAAATGTAAATAAAGTATTTAATAGAGAGCAATGTGAGGCATTATGTAGATTTTTATAGGGATTTCCTTTAGAAAATGAACACTGGTTCTTACCAAATTTTTCCAAGCCATCACTACTCCCAGTTCTTCCTCCTTATGTTTCTTTTCTAAAATTCATACTCCTTGCTAGAAAAGTAGAAGTTAACTGTTAGGCCATAGTATTCTTCAAAATGAATCGATTCTCCCATATCCAACAGAATTCAGTTTGAGTTTAGCTTCTGACTAAGATGTGGTACAGTTAAAATGGGGAAATCGGCATCGTGCTTAGTACTGTGTCAGCTAATTGCTCCAGTACTTCCATTTATTGTGACAGCTCTCCATGATGCATTATCACTCTGGTGGGTTCCTCCACCACCACCTTTAGTAGCTTTTGCTTAGTTTAATTTCTGAGTGTTGCTGCACATTGGTGTGCTGGGCACTTGGCACAATTTGCAACTAAGAAGTCTGGTCCTGAGCTTGCTACTATTAAAGTTCATATTTGATCTTCTACCTTCTGTAATCATGAGAGGTGACATGGCGACATGTTGCTGCTTTCATTTTCCCCCTTTCCCCGTCTTCTCTCTCTCCTAATGCATTGCAAAGAGATTGTGACAGCCTAAGTGAACTGTAGTGCTGCAGAGTATGAGGCAGGAGGGCTAGTGTCATGGAAGTCAAACAAAGGGAGAAAAAACTAAGGAAGCAAAGCTAAATATTACTTAATATACTAATTACAGAATAAAAGTGTCAGTATTCTTGAAAAGATACGATTTACAAAATGTGTAAAATCTATAAAGTCTACTAGGACATTGACATTGCAAATTCCATGTGCTGCACTTACCTGCTCTCTGCCAGGTTCTACGCTATCAACAATTGCCTGAGGAGTGCAAAATTGCTTTGTACTAGGTTCAGTGGGAACAGAGCATAGTTTTGGACAGAAAGGAAACAGAAACACTAAGAATCGAACAGGCAAAAATCTTTTCTCCACCACACTCAAGGAAACGGGTTTCTGTGAAACTAGGGCGGGAAGCATATACCAAAGTAGTTTACAGCATTATTAGTAAACCACTACTAAGTGTGTATTACCCCATCAATGCCTGATCATCACAGGAAACATACCTGGCCTCTTTACATGGAGATTTAAGGTCACATTTAAGTGCTTAAAAAAACAGGTAAAGAAACTAGCTGGATTTTGAAATTTACTTTGAAGTCGGTATGAGTCGGGTACAGAGAGATTTGACACTGTCAGCTGAGATTTGACAGCTAAGTACTTACCTGAACCTTTACACACATAAGTATATTTCTCCAGCACTGGCTTGCAGCCTTTTAACTTGGCATTAGAGATTCAGAATTTCTGATTTGGAGATTGGGCATCATAGTGATACTTGAGATAAGGGATGCTATGGTTGGCCATGTCTTTTCCTGTTATATCTCATTTTATAGAGGAAAATAGCAAAATTCTGAAAATGTTAGCGAGTTCTCTTCTACATTTTGGCTTTTGAGTCCCATGAAAAAAATTACTGTTTCTTGTGAAAACCAAACAGTCATGACACTTTAATAGAGGCAAAATTAAAAATTAAGATTCCTTGATGACCCTGTATATCTCTTTCTCCTAGATCCATCCTTTGGTTCTCTAAATTTCTTTCCAATTTCTGGATTTTTTTAGAAGTTTGTTTCCATTCTTATGGTTTTTTTCTGCAGTTTCTTTCCTTTTTTTTTCTTCTGCAACCTTCCTGAACTCTTTATTTTTTTCCATTTTTCCCCATTCTGTGTCTTTCCGTTAGGATCTGTACCATTTGTTTCAGTCCCTGTCGTATTTTTCGTCTGCTCTTCTCATGGAATGAGAATGCTTAAAATTCACTCTCTATTAACGATTCATTGGGTAAAGCTGTCTGCCCACATAAGTGCCTGAATCAAACAATTATTCCTACACAGATTACAAATTTAAAATCAGAGAAGCAGGCATTCTTTCAATGGTTAAATTACTTATTTGACAGTAGGCCATTCTTTCAAGAATAAAATGCTTAGAGAGAATCCAGCGGGCTCAAAGGGAGGTTAGGGCTATACATGATGCCAGGAACTACACATGATTCTCACATAAATATGTCCTTAATAGTTACTCTTAATACTTCGTTGATTGATAGGTCATAAACTTCCGACACTAGAAGTGCAGAGATAATGAAACGAAAGAAGTTTCAGAAATGGAAGGAAATCCAGGGCATTTTTCCAATTAATTTTTTGAATGTACAGAGCTGTTTTTCTCTTTGTTAGTAGTTCAAATTCTTGAGCTTTCCAGATCTCTGAATAAGAAACTTTTGTCCTTGTCAACTAAATATCTCGATAATACGTAGAAAGAGCAGGAATGGAAAACACTGATGCAGCTAAATATTGATAACAGAAGAAAGGCTGGGTTAACACAAAGACACGATATTAGGAGTTTTGGTGACATGATCCACTTCCAAAAGGATTTTCGGAAGAGGCACGTTAGGTCCATTTAAACACACATCTAAAATATCAAGGTTATGCTGCTGTTAGGCAAGAATTAGAATGCAGAAGTAATGGATAGCTGTGCTGCTCCCACTGTATCTGAACCACAGAAATGTGGTACTTCCTGGGCCAGAATTTAGATAAAGAACTTGTGATGCATTTAGGAACCCACATAAATGTACAGATTTTTAAAAGAGTACATGTCAGTAAATGCTGGCTTTTCAGATAGCATGAAGCATTTTTGGAAATTTGGCTCTCCTGTAGGCATTTGAAAGGGAGATGAGCTCTTTTCAACGATCTGTACATAAACATTCACTATAAAAAGCCTTTGTCATACATGACTGATCAGATACGTGTTTTTTCAGACTGATACTACCAAGGTTTGTTTTATGGTGGTTTAAGACCATACTTAGCACTTAGAATCCTCAAACTGTAAAGCATCAAGAAGGCATCTACAAACCATGGGATACCATTTCTCTATAGAAGTTCTGTAACTTCTGCACCTCACTCAGCTAGTTCTATCTGCCCTGGGTTCAGACCTTGACCCCTTTCTCTACACCGCTTTCTGTCCCAAAAGAGATATCTGACAGAGTGAGCTCCTTCAAAGTGCTGGTGGAAAAAATAGCAATGACTGTATATAGTCCTGTATAGAGACTATACATAGTTACTCCTGGCCACTATGCAAATGACACCCAGTCCTCAAATCTGAAGTCTAGATTAAGAAATTCTTGCTTTGTCATTTAGTATGTTTTTCTTCATTACACTCACAAACCAGGAATTTCAGATGGCTCTGTTCTTCCTGAGGTGAAACTTTCTCCAGCACCTCTACATTTTTTCTTTTCTCCTTCTCTTGCCAGAGATAGGGCACCATTCATTTGCAAAAATAGTTGAGCTGATGCTGGGTTAGTTGAATTGTATGTTATTTTTTCTGATTCATACCTTTACTAGTCTCTTGCATTATGAATCTTCATTTCTCTCTAGCACTGACATGACCTGTATTAATATTGGGGTTGGAACTAGATGATCTTCAAGGTCCCTTCCAACATGAACCATTTTGTGATTCTGTGATTCTAATATAGCATCAGAGAAACCTTTTGTTCTCACATATGAAGGCAGTAGGACAGAGTGTTGCTATCACCGTCTTAGTCTCAACCACAGAACATATGTGATTATCCCCGAGTAGAGAAATGAACTCACATGTATTTCAGCACCTAATTTATGGGTTATTTGTCCTCTCTGAAGAAGATTATGTTGGCTGAGAGAGATAGGAAAGACGTTCAACCTGGTCATTGTACATAAACCCCACTGTATATTACTTCACTAATCTACTGTGAAATTGCAGAGATAGAATTAAAATACTGGTCATTAAAATAATTTAAAATACTTAAGCTGTAAAATACAGCACTGTTACACCGTGTGTCTGTCACGCAGTTCAGCTGAGCACTGCTTTGTCTCAAAGCTCAGCTTGGGCTAATCAGGAGAGTAATTACGCCCTGTCCATGCGGTGGCACCCTTGGCAGGTACGTGAGCCCATGGCTGACTGTTAGCCAGCCCTTGCAAGAGAGCATCTTCACTTGGCTTCTTCCAAAATCCGGGGGTGTATGAAGGAGCTTGAGAATGTGCAAAGGTCCATCTGGAGGAACGACATTTTGTCTGGGTGAGTGTAAGCTTCCTTATCGTATCAGAGCTGCTACAGCTGCATCAGGCTTTTGAGGTCTTTAACTCAGCTGTATTTTCTCTCTCCATGAACTGACAGTTTAAAAAATACTTTGTAAATCATGAAGAAAGGGACAAATCCCACTCTACTCTTTCCTTATGTATATATATTAATCTCTGATATCCAAGCAACCTGAATTCTCATCTAGTTTTTCAGCCCCATGTGTCCTTATTATGCCCTCTTGTAAAGGCATAATATTTGTAGTTGTAGGACTGGTTTCTTTCCCTTTCTGTATATCCTTTATTTGGCTCCACATACATCTTTTAGCAGAATCACAGTGTTTGTGTCTGCTTTGCACCACAAAGGGGTATCTGTTCTCAAAAACTTTTATTCAGAAAGATTTATCTTTCCCATGCTTCTTCCTATGTGCTGTTTTCATGCTGCATCATCCTCTCTGACGAGAGTATCTCTTTGTTTTACTGATGTCAATACCACATTTACCATTGTCTTTCATGAGGCCATGGCTTTACCAAAGCAGTTGGGCATCTGTGTGCAGAGAAGCAGAGGGGAAATAAGGGAAAACACTCAGGAGAACACTCTTCTGAACTGACCTTACATGACTGGTAGTAGAGAATGTGATCTATCTGATATCAGTGTCTGGTTTGCCTTGTTTTTAGTGGGCAGTCCCTGTGAGGTGAAGAACAAAACTCTCTCAGGCAGCAGTAGCAGTGCAATGACAGTAATGGGAAACTGTAGAAGGCAAGTAATATTCTGGCCCACCTAAATATCATTTGTTCCAAATGTTCAGAATAGTCCATTCTTTAACTGTTGTGACATTTATCATGGAAGTTGACTATAATGATGAATGGTATTTTTATTCTATTGGTCAAGACTTTAAAAAAGGTAAATAGTTTTTCATGTTTTCAATTAGGAAGTGCTAAATTTAAGAGCCCCTGAAAAGACTTGTTTCTCAGGTTCATGCTGAGCACCGTTTGAAATTGTAGTCCAAATCTCCCTGGTTTTTAGGGAGATGAAGGCTTCCCAGTTGCATTTCAAAGACAGAACATTAACACCTGAGAAGAAATACCCTCAACTCTTAAAATCTTATCTCCTCAAATGTATTCATAGACTGAGGCTATATAAAGTGATGCTTTGTTATTGTGGGAGCCTGTACTGAAAGATTTCTTGGAAGTATAGTGCCACAGAAATTATCCAAGTATTTCACACAAAGTTGAAAAAAAAGGGCAGGGAAAACTAACAGCTGTAGCTGAATCTTAAATGGTTTGCAGGTGTATTGCTCAGGCAAAACCACAAACTATAAATACAGCAAACCTTCCCAGAACTTTGTCTTTGTTAAAAAGAGCTCCAAATTCTTCATGTTATGATATAGGCTTTTGGTTTTTTAACTTTTTTTTGCAGAGTCCTTCTTTGCAGATCTGAATTCTTCCTTCATGAAGGCACAAGGCTTGGCTCTCAATTCCGTATGTCTTTATAATCCCACACCCTAAGCACAAAATAGTGTTGAAGATCACTCCCTTGTCTTATCCTGCCAAATACAAACTTTAAAGAGATTTGGGATAGGGATATTCTTTTGTCCTGCTCAGCAGACCCCTGACTGAGATAATATCCTTAGGGTTATGAAGTATTATTGAAAGGAGGCACAAGAACAGTGTGCTCCAGTTCTCCTGCATGTGGCTTTAATTACAGATTCTCATGAGTCCTTTTCATACCTGCTCTTAAATTTTTTTCTTGAAATCTCTTCCACTCTGTAATGATCCTGTTCAAGTGAGTTGCTAAAAGACTATATAGGAACTACATGGACAGAATTAAGGGATCGTGATACTGCCTTTCATCCTCTTGTTGGTAATTCAGCCTGACAAACTGTGCAGAATAGCTTGAAGAACTGGGGCCTCTTCATCATGAAAGCACCTATAAATTAAAAGCAAAGGAGCTTGAGCTGCTTTTCATCGTCGTAGATCTAATGGCTGAATTTACATACCAAACAAAACAATATCATCATTTTATAAAATAATGTTTTCAGAAAACATAGGTTTCAGGATTTTTTTTTATTCAATAATAGCAGCATTTCATTTCTTTTAAATAAATATTTATACAAACATTCACTGTAAAACAAGATAGCCTAGGGTCTGACGCCCTTCAGGGAAGTATCTCTCATTTTCTATGATGATTTTTTTCCTGACCTGCTTTGTAAATATTAACCACTGAGGTAGTTAAGAGCCTAAAAAATATTTTTGAATACTGAAAGGAGTAATTCAGAAATACTGAATCCTTTTTGTTGATGTGACCTTACTCGATGCAAGCTGCATCTGAGCATCTAAGAGCAGAATCTAGTCCTCTAGAAACTAACGGTAAATTAAGTCATAAGTAAAACCAAAGTGTGTATTGACAAATACGCTGTAAACAGCTGCATTTCTGAAATGCTTACAGGCAGGATAAATTTCACCCCCAGACTCCCTCAACATGTCTCAGAAGTTTCTGGTATACTGGTGCTATAAAGATACTAGAAAAATTGCACTTAACAATTGGATGCCAGCAAGGTACTAGTTTCAGGCAAACATCCTCTACTTCTCCCACCCCCCTCCCCCCTGCTCTTAAATTCTTAAGTGCTTCTTAAATTCAAAGAATGGATGTCAAGATGAGCTGGGAACTCCACTGTCCTGGAACTGATCATGGTGTCTGATCTGTTTTTATATCTTTTTTGGTGATGAGACTCCATTAATTAACTTGGCCTTGTCAGTAGAAGACCAGTTCGCTGTTCATAACAGTGATTACTGCCATATTCCAGTCTGCATTTTTCCAAACAACTTATGTCCCTCCAGTATCTGCTTTTACAGGCATTTATTATGTTAACAGTTGAATCCAGGGGCCAGATACTTCAGGATGAAGAGTGGTAGTTTCAAAACAGTCAAAAGAAGTTATGCTTCCAGCTGAAACTGAATTGGATTATACAGTAAAATGGTATTTTCAAGAGAGCTGAAGGGATGTAGCTCTTCTTCAGCTCTTTTGAAAATATCAGTTCACTCTATTGCATGAGAAACAAATACAAGCAGATAACCATTGTGCAAATCTTGCCCAGAGGGGCTAAGACACTAGTCCACAGTGTGGAAGATCAACTCTCTGTTTTGACACAGGATTTGAGAAGCCCGAGTGGCCAGTTAGTCTCTCTATTTCAATTTCATTTTGTGTAAAACGGGAGAATAGCAGTGCTGTCACCTTCAGGTGATGGAACCGTAGAGGAGAGTGGGAGACTGTAGAAATACCTGGGAGAGTTTGTAGTCTAATCTTTCCTAGAAGTAACACCTCTTCCATAATACTGGGGACCATCACTGATTGAAGACAAAATCATCTGCTAAAAAGAGTATCTTGTTTCATTTGAACACAAGGGCCTTCTTAACTTCCCCATCCCCTGTAATCTTCCTATTATAATACTTTTTTCCAGACTGCTATATTCTGTGGCATTAGAAGCTATGTGTAAACTACTTGTACTGGTAGATTAACAGTTAATTAATCTGTTAATTAACCTGTTAATCTGTTTATTTTCTGGATAAAATAGACCATGCTGTTAGTTTGAATCTTTTCACATTTCATTACTAAACGTATCGGTTTGTTTGAGAGTAGGTTCAGAAGCAGAGTCCTGAGATTAAATCCTGTTGTGGTAAATTCTACAAAAATCAAGCCCAGAAAGGTTTGTTCTGTTTAATGAACAGGAGAAGGTGAAGAACGGCAGAATAACTGCATATGTAAAGTAAGGAACAGAACACACAGAGATTATGGCTTGGTTTCTCCAAGTTATTTAGACACCTACTTCTTGTGGATTGAAACTTGGTTTTGTGTAGTATGTTAAAATTTACAGAGTGAAAACAGAAGCTGTGACCCTAAATGGAAAGTAGCTGCCTAGATAACTTGCCCAAAACTATATAGGAAACTGAGGCTAGAAACTGAGCAAAATTCCATCGAAATTTAGACGTTAATCACAAGGCTGTTGCCCTGTGCTGTATGGTATTTCAGACCAATCAGCTGAGCACCACAGACAAAAATAGCATTTCTGCAGCACAGCTGGGGAAGAGATGATTTAAGAATAGACCATCTTAAATTCTGGGTGGTATTGTGAGCCACATGCATATATGATCAGAGGATTTATCATCCTTGTGCTCCGAGACCATATTCTTGGATACAGATTTCTTTGTGGACAGACTGTTGGGATACCTGATTTGAAAACACTGAGGGTCCCAGAGCTGCACTTAAGATAGCGCTGGCTTTAGAGCAAAAAGGAGCTGTATATTACCTTTGCTTCAGGCGTAGAGTCCCCGTTTTAGTAAGTTTTAAATTTTGTACAGCAATTAAGTGCTGTTTATAATCTCATGTCTATAAAATATATCTGTAGCTGTTAGCTATTTGAGAGAATTATGTTGTCAACATTACAAAACTATTAATTATCCTGAAATTAGAACATGTCTCTGGAATGTAGAATAAATGAACGTGAGGGCTTGTCAGACTGCGGTAAACTCTGTGTAGTTCATTGGTAGCTAGTTGAGGAAAAATCTTATAGAGTGGAATTTAAATGATAGGGTAACATGTAATGTTAATTAGTCACTTGCTGTCTTTTTTGCCTGATTTTATTTTTAAATTTTCTATTACTAGTTGTCTAAAAGCCAAGTTTTGGTAAAGTTTTTGCAGGCTGGGGGATACATTCTGGCCTACACTGCTTTTTGATTAATTCTTTTCTATTCTCTGTAGTTTTTCATACTTTCACATAACAACAACTGTGTTCCAGGAGAGCTCTAAGAGAAATAATTCACGCTTATGACTCATCAATCCTTGAGCAGTTTGACCACAGTTGATTCTGCAAGTTTTAACTGAGTTGAAGGCTTTATTGCTATTGTAGTAGCTTTTATCAACCCCTGTAAGCCTCTAGCATTATAGTTGTTCCAGCATTATTGAATAGTTTACTCTTAGTCCTATTCCTGGAATTGAATTTATTTGCAGAGATAAAATGGCTTGCTAAATAAAAAGTAAATTCAAAAGTATTCCTATCCACAACCAATTCAGATGTAGTAAAAGAAAAATAAAGTCCTAAAGTCCTAAAAAATTTATTTTGCACTTGTTAAAGAAATTTTCATGTAGTACAAAGTCTTTGCACAATGCTATGTTCCTCTGAAAGACTAAGAGAGAAATTAGTGCATGCCAAATGGCCTAAAAAAATCCACCGCAGTAAGTAAAACTGTTAAACTAAAGGAGTTGTATAAAATTTGGGTTTTGTAGTTAGCTGGCTTTATATGTACTTTTTTCAGTTTTGATTCGAGTTGTGGTTTTGCCTCTGTTTTGAACAGGGCCAGAACCATAACTGTGAGTCCAAATACCGACAGCTCCTGGCCCAGATCTGAATTTTTCATCTTGAGCTCATCTCTGATTCAAAAGAACCCCTAAATTCTAGGCAAAATTCTATCAAAACCACTAAGCTTCACTGTTAGGAGTGCCAAGCCACAGTTCTGCTCAGGTTTGTTGAAAATGGTTTAAAATTGGTCGTAGATTCTGTTGAAGATGATCCAAAGCTGGATCATAATATTTAGAAACTTCAGCAAATCTATGCAGAACTCAGCATTTGCAATAAAACTGAAATTGAGAGAGTGTTGTGAGGTCTTAATTTTTTTCTGCGGACATTTTATGCGGTTCTGCATACCCATCATGGGAACTGCACTGATTCAGAGGAACTGGTAGTCTGGAGAACTCGTGTGCTTGAGAGTAATTCTTAAAGAGATGAACGAAATGATGGAAATGTATCGGTTTCCTTTTTCCATTTTTAGTGAAGTTGTTCTTGTTCTGTTCTGCATTCTGCACAATTAAAATAAAAGCCTTTGAAGTGTCTGAATTTGCTTTTTTTTTTTTTTCCCAGAGACTTTGTCATAGCCTCTTATGCAAGTGGTAGCATTAAATTGGAGCAGCAGAATAAATTCCAGGAAGCAAGTAATCTTCATTAAGCTTGTTTATTTGTAGGAGCTCCATTAAATTAAGAATCCTTATCAGGATACGTCTGCACTGATGAAACTAGCTTGACCGTTTGCCTCAAGGATTAGTTCCCTACCTGACACCTTGGGGTCCTGGACTCTAATCATGTGTTTAGCAAACCCAGCAGATCATTAGTTCAAAACCGACATTTAACCTATTGTACAAGAACACTCTTTATGGTAATTTTACACAGTCTCCATTTTGCAGACTAAGAAATGGGGGTGCAAAACAAGGCATGACTTAAAACAGGTCAAAGGAAATCTGTTGTGGAGTCTGAAAACCAGCATATGTCCCTGTCCACTGGGTCCGAGTCCACTGACTTGATCTTAAGACACTTCTGTTGTGGTAATGGCAGGTGTCCTTTTGGCTCATGTTTGCAATCCAGTGTGAGATATGAGTGCTTGTGAGTTCTCATCAGCTTTGCCCCCTGTACTGACCAGGCCTTAATAAACCTGTTTGTTTTCAGCTGGGACTAAGGGCTGTTATGCATGGATACATCTGATAGCATGAGTTTTAACTGCCACAGGATGAGACTTGCTGGCCCAAGAGGATCCTTGGAGGCCAGCATTCTTAAACAAAGCACATAGAAGTTTATCTTAACTCAGAGAGACTCCTCGATTCATTACAGGGCAAAGGCACACCATTCAAATGCATCTGAATATTTTATTCAAATCAATTTGTAGTCAGAGAATTGGGACACACTGAATGAAACTGCATTCCATTGAATTCAGTGGCAAAACTCCCAGCTGATTTCAGAAGAGACATCATTTTACTCATGCATTAGTCAATGAATCACTTAGTAAACACATAGGCTATGTTATTTAATTTTTACTTTGTAGGTATTCATGGGCTTACCTGCAAAGGTCTGGGACTCCCAGGCAATACAGCTTGTATTTCAATTTTCTGTTGCCGTTCTAGGATGCATCAGGACGCTTCATGCTTCTCCTGCAGCAAAAATGTAGTGTCAGGTGGCAGTAATGTATGTTGTACCCGTAGAACATTCTGATCTTAGGTGTATCTCTGCCGCCAACGTGAAACTTCCAAGCATTAAGACCTGAGAGAGAATGACCTTAAATAGCTGGCTAAATCTAGTTTTACTCTGTTGATTTCAGCGTGGCAGTTATACAGCATGGTTAACAGGTGCCATTTTCACATACTTGATCCAGCCCAAGAGCATATTTATATGTAATAGAGATGTTTGTCTTCATCTGTCAATATCGTAATAAAACTAAATCTCATTTGGGAAGCATGATTTGTACTGAGAAGCGCTCCCCTCACTCCCTGTTATTTCCAAAGAGAAGACTGACTGACTTTGTTAAAGTTCTATGTTAAGCATTACCTAAAACATCTGTTAATTGTGAAAGGCTCTAAGCATTGACCCACTTAGGAAATCAGTGCATTCTAATGAAAGTTTTGCAAATGTTACAAAAGTTTCTCGTTTTGGATTCTTAACTAGTAGTGATGATGCAGTGAAAATGCAATTACTACTTTTATCATCTCGTAATGTGGACTGCATTATTTGTCTTGGGTTTAGAAAATGCTGCTAAGGCTATGAAAAAGAAGGAAAAGATTTCAGATGCTGTGAACACTTGAGATTGGAGAACAAGCACCCTTAAAATAAGAAAATGATCAAAAATTAAAGATTAATGAATTCGTAATGAACCGAATACCTTGAAAAGGAACTCATAAAACATTAAACCAAATTTATTTTCCCACTAAGTGTATTTAATGATGACTGTAAGTCGCTGGTGAGGTTTCTTCTCCAAATTATTTAGGCAGAAATTTACATTTTTTTGAAATACCAATGAAAATTGTTTTGACATGTTTAAATTCTGCTGCACTGCAACAAAAATATTTGGAAATATTCACCCCTCTGAAAGGGTAATTGTGGTGAGTTGCACACATCATCAGCCACAGATAGGAGGCCTTCAAAAGGAGGGCTCCACTCAAAAGATGTTTGTGCTTTCACTTAATTAACTCAATGGCATCTGGTTCTAGCAAAGCTCTTCTGCTACACAATGACAAGAAAAATTACATATTAGTGAAGATCTGGGAAGAGATGACTACACATCTGCTTATATTTGCCCTCCTGGCATGACCCGTCAGGTTGCTCTTTAGGACTAAAATTAAAAATGCGGGAATTGAAGATTTTAGTGAAAAAAGCTCATCTCTTCTCCTAATTGAAAATGTAGAAAGGCTTAATGGAGAGAGGCTGGACTTTTAAATGCTTGGGGTTTGTATTCCTATTGCAGGAGCTCTGTGTCTGTATGTACCAATAATAAGTATGTATCTGCTTTTACAGTGACAGACTATTTTAAGGTGGCCCAGACAGTTATTGGTACCAAACTGCTTGATAATGAATGTGTGGAAAACTGTGATGACAGATCAAAGGATCAGCATTGTAGGTTTCCATTCCTGATGTATGTAATTTAGACTGACTGTAAATAAAGTTCTAGTCAAGCTCCAAATGAGCAAGGCAGGGTCTTGCAGGGTAGGGTAGCATTATCTTAGAAATGCTGCTGAACCATCCTTCTGAAGGGGCTTATTATCTGTGTGAATTGTGAATAGAGTTGTAAGCCTTGATTTTTAGTGAAAACTGCCTAAAGCAATATTAATTGAATATGCATCTTTCTGATAAACATACTGCACTTTTGAAACTGTTGTCATCAACATGACAACAAATGAGCACAGAAAAATAAAATCCCTGAGCAAGAGGCAGATTTGCTGATGTGAAATTGTACTGAGAAGTATGGAGCTTGCCATTCCATTTTGTAAACAACTGCACCCATGTGGCTGCATCAGATGGACACTGTTTATGTGCAGCGGTTGTTGAGTTCTGCATTTGTGTCACAATAAAAGATGTAAGAAGAATAAAAGCGATGGAAACAAAATGAATATGCAAAAAAAGAAGGAATCTCATTCAAAGGAGAGTGGTGGGTTAGGAAGTGACATCCAGCCTAGTGTATGCTCTTGCAATTTTGGGGTGCCTGAGCCACTCTGCTGGTAGGTTCTCTGCATTGCAAGGTGAGCAGACATCCCGCAGTCAGCCCCAAACACTGCAGATACGTTATTTCCTACTTACAAAGAAATTAAAACTTTAGTGTGAAATCATAATATTCCTTCTCTGAATACTTTGTTTTGCAAAGTATACAACGACTTCCATATAGAGAAACTCGGTGTCAGATGAAACCACAGTCCAGACTGTGGTTGAGTATGGCCCAGAAGCTACAGACTACAGTGAGCGTGATAAAAAGGAGTAGAGAAATCCTCTTTGCTTTCTTTGACTGTTTTGCCTTTTGCTTTATTTAGATTCCCACATGTTGTCTTTTCCATTAACAGCTGTTTTACAATTCTATATGTCAGACGATTGTGCTGGTGACGAAGCTTTTCAGTGAACAGCTTCCTCTTGCGTTTTCTCCAGCAGCAAGCACACAGAGTAGCTAGTGTCATTCCAGCAGGCCCTGGTCTCTACCAGTCTTCCCAGAAACAATGCTGCTGGACATTGCCAGATGATTTCACATAGCTGCTTTGGTGAGTGAGAGGCTTGGCCAGGGCTGAGGGATTACATTGAGAGGTGGAGAGGGAAAGCTAGGAAATCCTTCAATTTGCTTTTGCTGAAGAAGCTGTAACATAATCGTGCACTCTGAGATGTTTATTATAACACTAAAGCAATAAGGACTCAGCAAAAAAAAGAAAACCAACATGCACTTGGCAATATTACTTTATGAATTCAGTTCCAGGTTTAACTAATTGTATATGGTACTGTAGGCAAAATAATTTCAGCATGTTTCAGACCTTCAACATTTTATCATTAATTTTCCTGGAAACCACAGATGCGTTCCTGTTTGCACAAAGAAATGTGCCATGTAGTCAAGCTTGTGTCATGCAGGGGAATAGTGGTGAAATACACTCCTGTGATACCTGTGTAGCAAAAGCATCTTTCAGATTTAGAGGTTTATTCTTGAACTTTGGTCTGTGAAAGGAGATACACAAGAATCTGTTGCTGGAAATAAGCTAGATTTTTTTGACAACAAGCCCAGGCTGGGAGGAAATCTATTAACTGGATTGTGACATATTGAAAACAGCAACAATCCAAGGTGCCTAAGTCCAAAACTGCATCCATTCATATGTATGAGTTATATTAATGTGGCTGGTTTAGATCTGAGGCTTTTTTTTTTTTTCCTGGTCTGACAATGCAAGCATGCAAAGGTACATTTCGGATGAATCTGTAAAGGATGCCAATGAAACTCATATGGGAAAAAAAGTAGGTAAATTTCATCTGGAACAGCATATTTCCTCCCGTCCACTTGGTAGGAAATAAAAGGGACTAACAGATCATTGTAAGGAATTATGGTATTTATCTCAACAGATTTAGAGTGAAGAAGCTAATTCTCTCACTAGAGTGATAGCTCAAGACCTTCTGTTTGGACAGACAGGCAGTTGTGGGTTGAACTGAAACAAATGCACACGAAACCTGATGATGGACAGTGATTTTCAGCAATTAGTTGGTCACCTGTTGTTCTTAGACATGTAAGGAGCCTTTGTGAAGAACTGGTTAGAGGGACAGGAATTTTGAGTTGTGGTTTAATGTTACGGATTAGTAGCACCGTTATAGTTTATTTCCTGTTTAGGAAGTTTTTTTCTAGTTGCGCTTCTCATATGCGTGGTCTTCACTCAGCATAGCTTGTGTCATCTGTTGAGGGTTCCTTTTCATCTAGTTGTAGAGAAGTTCTTTGGTTCCATATTCCCTTGCCAGAAGGATCTTGAATGATACTTCTTCAGGGTTTCTGAACTATAAGAAATACAGAGCTGAAAAGAATACACTTATAAAGGTTTAGGTTTCACGCTCCTTTAAATTTGCAGGGGTTTGGTTGCACTGGTCTTTCATGTAATCTTCTAGAAAGCATATAGTAATTTGGAAATAAGGATAGAGAAATCCAAGCCTATACATTGCAGTTGAATGATGACTATACCCACTAGCACCATGATAACTACAGTGAATTTGAAAGATCCATTTCTCCCTGTTCCTTCTGCCTTTGTACAGATGTGTATGCTGTAAAAGTTATTTATAGGATTCATTTAAATTCCACATCTTTTCCCAGCACATTTTTCCACCTTCTTTTTCACAGTACTTACTTGCAAAATCAATACTCTAAAACAGCTTTCTTTTTAAACTCCCCCTACCTTCCTTTAAAGCTATCTTAGAGGGCTCCATGTGTTTCCATGGAGCCACTTTTTAAGCGCATAGAAATAAACTCACGCACAAAACTTAATTTTTAAGGAAAGCCAGTGCTGTTGCGTACTACAAAGAGCCTAATTACACTTGGCTTCTGCAGCTGCAAAGTTTAAAAGAAAGTTGTCAGTATTCAAAACAGCTGGTGCATATTTTTGCTCCAGATATGTTATCATAGAATCATAGAATGGTTTAGGTTGGAAGGGGCCTTAAAGATCACCTAGTTATACACCGTAATCTGGGTAAAATATCCTGGGAAAAGGACTTCATAGTCTGCTATGGATTTGGTTTTAATATCTTTCTTCTTTTATAAGGTATTCCACAGCATCTAAATAACAGAATTATTATTACTATTTAAGCAGCTAAGCACACATTAATGTTTACAGCTACAGGTTTCTATGTCCACGCTTAAGCAACTTAACAATCTTCAGGGTTTAGAATTGTTGAGCAGCCTGTAGCATTCATTGAGGAGATGTGAATGTAAAGATACTGGTAAGAATGGGAGCTAAGGCGTCAGAGAAATGTTTTCAAGAATTTTAGATCTAAATGAGTAAAAATAAAAAAATAGAGGCTGATCCAGAAAAACCTCACTTTTATTACAGGAGCACTAAAATGGGTTAACTATGAAGAGCTAGCATACAAAATACCAAAATTCCACAAAGGCCTAATTAGGCCTAATTTTGGCCTCTGCTGAAACCATTGTTCAAGCTAGCTGACCAGTCTGCATCTTGTTTATGCCAGGTGCTGCTTTTGATTGTATATTTCCAGGTAGTGCTAAGAAGGTTTACAGGAGTGCTGTGTTTCTCTCTGAGTTTCTCCTCGCTTGTCTGTATGTTGCACTGACACAGGTACTTGGACACCGCACGCCCTGTGTAGGGGTTACCGTTCTGCTCCTTATAACGCTTAAGCTGTTGTGGTGTAGTGAGTTTTAATCAAGTCACTCGTGGTTCTCTGACTTTTCCTGTTGTGGTAATCTAGACAGGCTGTGTACCATAGACAAGATCTGAAGTTAATATTTTCACAGAGCCAGGACACTTGGCTGGGCCTGCTGAGTTCTCTTTTGCTATCCTTTGGCTTGGCTACTGAAATGGCAGCAGCATAAGTTTGCATTCAGAACCACATCTTCTGTGTTCCTCCCTTCTAAAGCTTTCCATTTCTGTAATGTCTTTTATCCAGAGCCTCAAAATTCTTTGCAAAAAACAGTGAATTAAACCTCACAGCAAACTTGTGATATAGAGAAATGTGAGATCTGCTACTATTTGTGACATAATAACCAAGCTTTAGAAATAGTTAGCAAAACAGCACTTCTCTCCTCTTTCTGGGCCTAATACCTTTGATCAAATGCAACAGAGGAGCAAACCGAGGCAGAGAGCTTAGGGTTTGCTGCACTGTCCTCTTGGGATATCTCCAGCACAGACAGAAAGAGCCTCTGATTCCTTACAGCATTTGAGCTATTACTTCAGCTTAAATTCAACCTTACGCTATTAGTCCAGCTAACATGGAGTCAGTACTGACAGGCAATACCCAGTTCTTCAGGAAGAGGCAAAACCATCTCCTAATGCCTCTAGCAAGTCACGCAGCAATGACCTGTGTGCACCAGCAGTGAGTTGCCATCATGCAGCATGCAGTTGGCCATCTGTGGTAGTTCTGTAGTCTGACCACAAGTGAAGAGTCACAGGCATACACATATCTGACTGTCGTTGCCTTTAAATTTTTGCTCCTGGAACCTTTGGTTTATTCTACTCACAACTGGCAACAACTTGAGCGCTTTCAGTTCTGAAGTCCCTGTGCCCTCTTAGGTTAGGTGCAAGTGAACATGGCAAAATATGTTTTGCAACTGGGACTGTTCCACAAATATAGTTTTTTCTTTTGACAGCTTGGCAAAAATATTTTTTTATATTAGCATTTTACAGGTGGTGCTGTCTCTAAAAAAAAAAAAGTGTTCAGTGATCCTTTTCCCAAATTCTAGCAATTCTGTCATTTAAACCCATTCTGCATTTGTAGATAGGTATCTTTCCTTTGACATGGCAATATCCATTTGTTAGCAAAAGAGGCAAAATTACAAATGGGTTAATTTTTTGAGTGTGTCCAAAACATAAAGAACAAAAGAGTTTATTCAGTGACTTGCTTGTGCCTTGAATTGGGGTTTCTCTTATCCTTCTTACAGTAGCTGGAAAACTCCCTCACATTTGAAGTCGTATTTCCAACTGAGTGTAATTCTGTTCGAAGCCCAAAAGAAGCAGCCACAAGTGTTACTGCTGAAATGGCTGGTGGCAGAGGAGGGAAGTTTATCTGGCATTTAAATACGAGCTGAACTTGTATTAAAATCCCTGTAGGCCAAAAGGCATATAAGGAAAAAGTACCTAAAGCTGGAAAAACAATGAGTTAGACATCAGAGCACTCATTAAAATTACATTAATATTAATTATGGAGGATAAAAGTTATTTGGAGGTTTCTCTGCGGAGAGGTTTAGAGTAAATACAGTGGATAATATTCTTAACTGATGTTCCTCTGTTGAAAGACAGTGGAACTGAGTCAATTTACACTTACTTAAGGTTTGGCCTTTTCCATTCAGAATTTCCCACATAATTGTGAAACAGTTACAAGACTGAATTTGACTCGTAACAGAACCAAGATTTCTCTTTTGATTTCAGATTTACCAAAACAGTGGCTTGACAGTTGCTTCCATTCACGATAGATATGTGAGCTATATTCACAGTTGTTTCCTCAGCGTGGGTTTGATTTCAGCAGTTCTGGAATTCAGAGCTTGTCAAGCTTCTTTGTGATTGACTTAATCTTTCACAGAAGGATCTCATGGATTTATAGTTGAGATCTTGACTTTTTCTTCAAAATCTTTTCCATTTTATTCCACACAGTTCCTTTTCTAATGCCCTTACAAAGAAAAGAAAGTGAATAGTGGGATTTTTACAACTGTTTATAGCATAACACTGGGAAAACTTCAAAGCAGAGAGAAGTGATTATGCTTGGTCTTTTTTCTTTTTTTGTCTTTTTCTTTTTTTCCCCCCTTTCAAATTGTATTTATACTTGCCTCTGATTCTCATATTACTTTCTTCTTCAAACTGCCAAAAGTGTTCAACTGTGGTACTTGAGATTAAACGGCAAATTTCTGGCAAGCATCACAGAGCTTTGTTTTCAATGAAGAATCAAATCTAGCCTCTGATTAACAGGACAATCATTTTACTTGCACTGTCATTTATGTTCATAGTTCTTGGATTTGTTGTCATTTGCACATGGAAATGTAACATTTGCATATGCAAATAGTGCATTTGAACGTCTTGCTCTTTCAGAACAATACACAAGGTACAATACCCACAGTGGTCTACAGAACAAACACATAGAATCAAACCAGTAGCTAGTGAAGATAAGAACGACAGGATAATTATGGCAACTACTTATTTTAAATATCTGCCATCAGCAGGGTCAGCTATAAAATCCTCATATGCTCTTCCACCGAACCCAGTCCATCCCTCGCATGGTTTTATCTGGGAGGAGAGAGAAGTGACACTGAACTGACAGCCTGGCTGGGCATCAAAGTGTTTTGCAACAACCCCGCTGATTGTGGTGATTCGAAGAATTAATTATTTTGCATTTGTTAAAATCAAAGCAAGTCATGGCATTAATAAGAACAGGAAAGAGGAAAGCAGAGGATAGTAGAACCTGTGGACATCAGCACTGATGTTAGTTACCCCACACCGCAGGAAACGCTCCCCTAAACTCTCTTAAAAGCATACACAGATTGTATATATAATGCCTTTGTGAGGGAGGCTTTGATCTGTTGAATGAAGCGGACCTGCTTGCTGCATTTTAAGCAGGCAGTAGAAACCCAGGACATGAGACATCAGAGACAGATGATATTTAGGAAATGGACTCAGAGCAGAAAAATTAGGGTGCACACAGATGCGCCTAGATGTCCCAAAAGTCTGCTTAAGACAAAAGCTGAGCTCCACATGTCTTTCCATTAAGATGTATTGAAATACTGTGGGTCAGGGTCTTCTTTTACCATTTATAACAGAGGGTGTGGACAAACTTCCCTGCTTGCGTCCCTCTCTCCCTATTCTGATGACTTGGAGAGCAAGCTTGTTAAAAAGGAGAATTCTGAAGGGAAATTCACATAGAACACAGTACCAGGCTCAGAGGAAATCTCAGGTAAGCTGGTCTCTGGGCAGTTTAGCTTGAATTGTTCTGCAGGAGCAGGTCTGGTATTGATCAGAAGGATAAGGGACTACAGTCACTCACGGATCGATGTTCATGTTAAAGTCGTCTTAGCAGCTTGTGGCTCTACCGAGTAAATCCCTCCCAAGTAGATTTTAATACAGCTATAGTTACAGAAAGGTGTCAGCCTGGATACATCCCTTTCAGTCCTCTCAGTCTCAAGCAGCCTGGAAAAGCCCTCACACTGCCTTTTCTGTATGTACCACACCACAGGCCACAAAACACTTCCCATCAGCCTGTACCACACTTAAGATCAATAGTGAAAGAGCAAAAGCCACAAACTGTGATGTGCCTTAGGAAGGGAGTAGAGGAGATCAAGGGCATTGCCAATGTGAATGAAGTCTACATGAAAGCCTTCGTCATTGCACTGCTTTCATGGATTAAAGGAACAATTGAGCAGAAGAAAGAAAAAGCGATGCCAAGAGGAAGAGAAAATACGAAGGCAAGAAGCTGAGTTTCTCTGGTTAAACCATTCTAGTCACGTTCTTGGCGCACAAGCAGAAAAGCACAGCTGCTTTACATCTGCTACAGAGCCCTGGAACTGAACAGGCCTTAATATAAGTATTCTCAGCCTCTCAGATGAGTTTTTTCTTTGCTCTGGTATGGATACGATACTTTTTGTAATGAGTAACATGGAAAACGGTTTTCTAATGCCACTGCAATAACTAATTTGGGTTCTAAATGTTCTCTTTCAAAGGTCAGGCCTACGGGGACTTACAAAGGCTAATTTTGTCACTAGAATGTCAGACCTGATGCCCACCCTGGGAGACACAATAACCACTGAATTACACAATTTAAATGTTTTATGCTTATATCCATGAAGAACACTGACAGTTTCCTTTCATGTAGCATCCTGGTTATATTGCATGCAGTAAATCTCCCCAAGCATTTTAGAGCTTTGTGCCTAAAATGAGGCTCAAATCCCTGCATACCAATGCAATACAAAGACAACAACAATAATAATATGAAATTTATTTTCCTGCTTTATAGTCTTTGATGCATCTTTTGAGTATGGCACTGAAGTCTCTTTGCTAAAGCTTTCAGTTTAGCTAACATGAGGAAAGTGGATAAAAGTGCAACATGAAGAAATCTTCAATACTACCTTAGTATCTCTGTTTGATCCTATCCAATGCCCAGCAACAGCCAGGAGGTAAAGTAACTAATAAACATATAAATTGATGTGATTGGCTTAAATTAAACCATTCACAGACACTAATGTTAGAGGGATCGTGTGTTTCAAACTCAGTCTTATTCTTCGTGTGCAAGAGAAGCTTCAGCTAATATTGGTAAGTATTTTGCGTTCATCAGTTATATGAATCAAGACTTTGAAAGATGAAGAAAATACCAAAGCAAAGAGAGGCTGTGTTATACAATTTATAGCCTGTAACAGACTTAGAGCACAGCTACCAGGAAGGGTTTGAATCTGGGATTCTAGACACACTGCTATCAGAAATAACAGCTTTGGGTCTTCTATCCCCTGCTGCTCCTGTTATTTAGTAAGTTGAGGTTCTTTCAGCTTCATATTTGATGATAATACACCTATGTGGGTGACAACAAGAACTGCAGCGGTGATAATTATAGCTGAGAACAGCAGCGCATTCTTCGTCTTAGCTCCACACTAGGAATGTGTATTTGTGAGTGTCATATGGCTGTCTGCATTGCTCAGATGCAAGCACTGATGGATGCCTGAGTCTTTCAGACAAGCATATGAAAAAAATTGACATTTCCCAGTGGTCTTACGAATATTTAAAGGTGAAAGACCACATTGCTAATGTTACCTGGAGTAGCAGACTAGTGTTTAGTTTCAAGATTTGGAACGTGTTTTGGGGCTCTGTGTGTGTGTCTAGGTAGAGTTAATATGCAGGTAGAACTGCAATGCAGGGAGTTCTGATCTGTGGAGCAACTTTCTGTGTTTGTTGTAGCTTTAACTGCATCTAAGCCATATGCCTTGTGCAGCATGTTGAACAAACACCTTTTTTTATAATTCTTATGTCTCAGGGGAAACACTGACAGGGCCATGGCAAATTGCTCGTTCAACTAAATGTCGGTGAAGAGGCTGCTATGGATCAGGCTTTTGGAAAAGATTCAATGGCACTGTCTAGACAGAGATGAGATACAAGGGCTTCCTTTTCCCTCGTCCCCTTGGAGCCTCATCACAGAGCTATGCAAGTCTGCTAATTAAACTGGAGTTTCGCACTTCACCCTCAGGAGTTTCTTTCTTAAAAAATGTAGGTCATTTGATTGACGTGTATTCTTCAGCATCCTAATCTCTAGTGAGAAAATTATGAAAAAAATGCTGTGCTGCATGCAGACAAAACTGAGGGCTACACAGAAACGGAATGTTTTATTACATAAAAGTTTTAATAAGCCACTGATCCCACATTAGGAGGAATAGGAATAACAAGGAATAGTGCAGCAAGCCACAGTTTTACTGTAGTTGATAGGCACTGCTGTTATTTGCTGAATAGCTTCCACTCTGATGGAACACCAGATTTCCAATAGCAGGTGTGTTTCATTGGTGATCTATGACAGTCCAGAAATGAAGAAAGGAAGGCTAATTACCTGGGCATAGAAAGATGTTGATTGGGAAACAGAGGTCAGAATTGGACATGGTGTCTTGCTAAAGGCTGGATCCAGACACAGGCTGCCCAGTCATTCCGACAAATAGAAGGAGGAAGATCAGTGTAATGTTTCCAAGAACCAGGTAATATACAAGAACTGTTTGTGTTTACACATTTACGGACAGGCCGTTGTATGTCATAGAATCATAGAATCTTCATGGTTGGAAAGGACCTTTGAGATCATTGAGTCTAACCATACACATACCAAAATAAAAAAACAAACAAACAAAAAAACAACCACAAACAAACAACCTACAATCTCTGGCACTAGAGCATGCCCTGAAGTGCCACATCTAGACGTTTCTTAAATACCTCTAGGGACGGTGACTCAACCCCCTCCCTGGGCAGGCTGTTCCAGTGCCTGACCACTCTTGCAGTAAAGTCATTCTTCCTAATATCTAACCTAAACCTCCCCTGCCGCAACTTCAGACCATTTCCTCTGGTCCTGTCATTATTCCCCTGGGAGAAGAGGCCAACACCGCCCTCTCTACACCCTCCTTCCAGGTAGTTGTAGAGGGCAAGGAGGTCTCCCCTCAGCCTCCTCTTCTCCAAGCTCAGCATGCCCAGCTCCTTCAGCCTCTCCTCATATGCCCTGGTCTCCAGACCCCTCACCAGCTTGGTTCAGGGGTTGTCAGTTCAGGGTAGGACATACTAACACTGTCAGAAGCATGCACTAATGTGCCACTGGTTTAGAGGATGTTGTTAGCGGCTGTTTGTATGCTGACTGCTCAGACTCTCCCAAAGTTATCCAAGGGAAGAACTAGGACAGGGTAACTCTTAGGCACTGTCTTCTATCAGAGATCTCTTCATGTCAGAATGTGATGCCCAGGTGGGATTCTCCATCATTTCCACTGCGACATTACTCTGTTATAAGTCAGGAGTGAGACTGCTGAATGTCCTCTAAAAACTGGAGGAAACTACCATTAAAAAAGTATATAGTTTCCATCTTCTCTTAGGCTACTCAGCAGAGACTGGTGGAGCTTCCAACTCAAGGTCTGATCATGAGGCATGTTTGTTCCTTAGCGCTGATGGAAAGGACATGTCCCTGCCCAGGGCAGGGGGGTTGGAACTAGATGATCTTTAAGGTCCCTTCCAACCCGAACCATTCTGTGATTCTGTGGGACACACTTCTCTTAATCCTTTCCTTAGCTACCAAATATAGATGCATCTGCCCTCACTGATGCACAAGCAGTAAATCAGCAGAGAGAACAGGAAAACCAAGATGGGAATATACACTTCTAACTGAATATTTCAGTGAGAAATTTCTTTCAGAAAGAATAATACAATCAGCAGTAAACTAACTTTATTCTCTTTTCTGTCATGGCGATATCAATCACCTGGATGCTAAATAACCAATATTGTATTAAGCTAAGGACCCCAAAGACTAATTGAGCTACTTCATTTTTTTTTCAAGGCGGTTTAGGGGAATTATCTAGTGAAATGCTCAGCAGATATTGGCAGGCACTCCAGAGAACTGGTGAGCCAAGAGTGTGGGAAAATAAAGGGAACAAAATGGTTTGCCCAGTGACTAATTTGCACACCGAGACTTTTGCTTGTGCGTTCTCAGTGCTTGCAAACAAATAAGCGTTGCTCACATACCTGTGCAGTCCAGAAGATCCTGGCCTGAATAGTGTGTGAGCATTAGATCTTCCCTTTACATTTGGTAGCTGTGTTCCAGTGATCAGTCTAATCAGGTCTATAACGCTATTGATTACCGAGTGGCCAATGGGTTCATAAGTTATTGTTGGTTTGGGATGCTTCTATTTGTGAATGCTCATTTTTCCACAGTGTGTGTAGGCCTGATTTTTAGAAAATAGAAGCTAGGCGTTTTGTGAAAAGAAGGGACTCTCAAGTCACCTCTAGCCTGTATACTCAGAAATAAACTGTGAGTCACTTAAAAATTTAATTCAGTTTTTTATCGGAGAGTTTTTAAAATCTAACAATATTTGTATTATTAAATTTTTACCAAATTTGTATTTGGAAGTATTTCTCACTGAGTAGTATAGAGACATCTTGGGTGTCACTGTACATTAAGGAGCGTCTGTTTTTCATTTTAGTGGGAAAACTGTGAGAAAGCATCCAAGTGAGACTATTCACCATTAAGAATTCAGCATCTATGGTGAGGTGTGATACAGGGTTCTCTGAATGTTTCCTTTTGAGTCACTCCATGCCTGGAGGTTTAATATCTAACAGGTCTTTTCCTTCTTTTGCTGCCAAAATACAAAATTACTTGCAAGGTAGATTTTGTTCTGGAAATGTGTTTCTAAGGTTGGCTTCTAAGGTGGTATAACAAGGTGCTGCAATAGCTTGTGGCCTGTTGGGGACTATTGTTAAAACTACTAAAGGGAGTTAGGAAAGCAAGACAGTAAGGAAGAACATCTTTCGTCTGCATATCTTGATGCTTCTTCACCTTTCCTTGGGACATTTTGTCTGTATCTGTATATTTCATGTGTACTTCATAATAATGTGAGAAAGAGTTATGAAATTATTTGTATTAGCCAATGAGCTGCATGTCTTCTGGGGGCATATAAATCCTGGCTTTCAATCCGTAGTAACGCAGGGTTTAAAAACAAATGCAACCTGTCTCCAAACAAGCCTAAGGCCTGGGTGTGTTCGTGAACACTGATTCTCTATGACCTTCCTTTCATTTGCTAAAATCTCTGTGCCCTTTCTTTATTCTTCTGTAGACCTTGTCTAATATTTCTCTTCTCTTCCAGGGAGTAACGCTTCCCTGGAAAGTTTAGTCAGATAATGTTTGAAAAGTGTTTGAGATCCTAGAGGAAAGGTCGTCACTGCGAGAAGCCGGGGTCTAGTGAGATGACTGCAAAATTAAAAAAAAAAAAGGCGTAACTATGGCATGGCTAAAAATAGAGACTGAAGTTCCTCTTCATTCTCAAGCCGTATAAGGATCTGTGCATAGCTATGTAAGGCAGGATCTTCATGCAAAAAGAGATGAAATTTTGGCTGATTTAACATGGGAAGCATTGCATTCATATGTTTCCTTTGTAGAGCTAAATCATCATTTTAAAGCTGTCAGAAGGCCTCTCTTTAAATTAGAGTAATTTATTGCTGTATGTGCCCAAGAACAGCTACAAAAGTAAACACAGGCACTCCCTTGGCTACATCCACTGCACTTTTCCAGATCACTTCCAAGTGGAAAAGAAGTCTAACAAGGAATCAAGCAAAATTTCTCTGCCCCTCACAATCAGAGGATTAATTCTTCTTTGCTAGTACCTCTAAACGGTGGCACCAGAGTCTGGTCTCTGTCTAGAATTTCCAGTGACATTGCTGGCAGTTCCAGGCATGGATGACATGCAGGAAAAATGCATTGCTCTTGGGCAGAAATCTCCTTGCTAATAAACTTCCCATGTACACATATGTGCACACATGCTCACACACATACAGAGGTATATATAAGCCGTTTCACACTCCAAAATTAGTAGTTATGGAAAATGACATATGCAATAACTTGATACTGTCAGTGCCTTCGTGGCAGCACGTTCCTGAAGAAATACCTGTGTGATATATTGATGATATGGCTTAGATTTTCATTTGACAGAATAGTGAGTGAAGTTGACCTGGCAAATCTTGTAGGACTGGGAGGTAGCAAGCCCTACAAATCAAAAATGGAACACGCCCATTGCCAGATTCTAGGACAGCGATTCAAGGATTCTCATCCAGTGACATAGGATTCCCTGGGTTTTGGCAGTGTTCAATAGAAAAGATGCCCCAAGATGCTGAGGAAGAGAAGGAGAATGTCAGTACAAGCTCCTGCTGCTGTTGGCAAAGAAACATTGTAGAATTTGACTCGTGTAACCCTCATGAACTTGCAGGTTTTGTTTATACCCATTTTGTGCCTGATTTGTGTTTGGACTGCTGTCCAAACCGCAGTAACATAATGTCTTTTTTACAACCTGATTTGTTCTCAAATGCAACCAAACAAACATAAACAAAGAAACACGACCCCCAAACAAAACCACAACTTTATTTCTAGTTTGTGTATCCTATTTCTTCCTTGATTCTTTCTTTATACATTGTGAAAAAATGACCCGGTACAGGCAAGTCTGCTAGTGTCCGTAGGTTTTCATGCATTGCTCACATTTCCTATCTTTTGTGTCATCTCTTTTCGTTGCTTCTTTAGATTAGCCACAACACAGAGCCATTTATGGTTGTCATATGTTACGTATCAGGCTTAATTGTTTGTCCTGCCTTTCATCATCTCATCGTATTTCACAGACCACGATTAACTATGATTCTTTTGGGGCACCCAGCTTGCCTTTACTTGCTACTTAGCCTTACACATCCATACGGTTCAGCTTGGTTTTCAAAGATCTGTGTCATTTTGCTACTTTGTTTAGCACAATAAACCAAGAACTATTTGGGATTGTTTGTTTGCTGTGGCATATATATGTACCTATATATTAAAATTTAATATCAAAGAGTAAAAGGCAGCTGGTAGATATGGAGCATTGTGGAAGGTTGTGCTACAACAGACTGATCTGAAGTCTTGTGTTTGTGGATTATTGACATCATTTCTGTTTACATCCTGTCTTTCTGTGGTCTGTGCAGTGATGATGCCTTATCCCTTGGGTAATTTTACTGCCCTCTCTCTCTTACCTATTAAGAACATTTTCCTGATGTGGCGCTTTATTTTAAACTGCTATGCTTTGTGCTGTGTATTGTGTTCCAAGACTGGGAATGATTCCCAAAGCTATGTTTTCATGGCATGCTTTTGCGTCTCCATTAATATCAATAACATGTTAGAGAGACTGAGGGCAGAATTCTTTTTAATAGGAATTTTTGTCGGAGGTATTTTAGAATATGGTGACCTCTCTTCCAGTCTGAACTTTTCTCTCTTCTACACTGTCTTCCGTGCGTATAACCTTCACACATCTTTAGGCCTATAATCTACTTTTTTTATTACCCTCCTTTGTTTTTTCCAGTAGTCCCTGAGAAGTGTGAGAATTAAAAATGCACACACCATGCTAATGTAGTTACCCTCAGACTCGATTGAGAGTCATGGCTATTACATATAGTCCTGTGGGTATACATATTTACATCCAACATAGAAAACAATTGCCATAATCAGTCTACTTAGTCCTTCATACTTCTTTGCAGAGGTGTATTGCCCAGTGTTTTGCTTCTTCTGTTTTATGAATCTTGTGGAAAATCTCAAATTTGGCTTCAGTAACAGTCTTGTAAATTGATATATTGTGAGGTTAATTTTTTCATTATTTCCTATTTTCTCCCCCTCCCCCCTTAAAAAGTTGCTTTCCCCCTCCACTTAAGCATACAGTCCTGCATCCTAAATAATTCTGCCCTTTCTGTACACAACCCCCATTCAGTACTTGTAGATGGTCACTATTCTCTCTTCCGCACAGCTAGGCTATACTTAGTTGCCTTACATACGCCATTTTAACTTTAAATTTATCATCTGTTTGCCTGCCTCTGTGGCTGTGCTATGCTAATTATCAAATAATTTGTTCAAAATGACCTGAATTGTCCATAAGAAGATACTTGAGAAAAAGTTTTGTGTTTCTTATTTGTTCAATGTGATGGAATCCTACAACCTTAGGAAGTATCCATGCCAACTGAAGATGAAAGCAGAGTCTTGTGAGTTTGGAGATCATATAGGTTTTCAAGCCACAAAAATCAAATGGATCGTCTCAACTGACACACAGAACTGGACCCAGACCTTCCTGCATAAAGCTACCAGCGCAGGCTTGGACTGAAGCTGTCTTTTTATACTGTCTTGACATCAAGAACAGATGTATATTGTGGGTGAATATGATATTTTGAAAGGCATGCAAAGGATGTTTCCTCCTATGAAATGTTTCCCTCTCTACTATTGGACCCTTAGCAATTGCCGTGTTGGCAGTAAGGGTGCATTAGAACCAGACTAGAGCAGACAAATGGTAAGTGCGACTGAAAAATGGAAGGCCTAAAAGAATAAAGAATGCTACAGAAAGGAGCAGCAGGAGATGAAGATTTCCAGAGTGTCGTCTTTACCACCCTACATATAGTCTTAGTAGTAGGAGGTATAATACTAGATGTGAAACATAAGCTTACACTGGGGATATGCGGACTTCCGTTACTATTTGCTCTGTGTTCGTATCTCATGAATTTTCCCTCCCTAGTCTCTCCAATCCATTGCTCTGTGTGCTCCCGACTCACACTGAACAGGTGAAACCACGTATTTCTCCAAATGAAAGAACCTCTCCAGCATTTGTGTGGACAAATGATTCAGGAACATTTGCAGGAAAGACAGGAGGGAGTGGTGAGGTTCATGACTGAATCAAAATGGGATCTGGACGCCAGTGGAATCTGAGCACCGCATTTTCCAGCATACCCAGCTCAAAATGCAGAACAGGGAGAGGAATGTTAAAATAAACTTCTTCAGCTAAAGCTGGCACTTTGGACTTCTACCTGCAGCCTCTAAACCTCTCTTCCACTGTAATCTCAATTTGCCATACAAGGGAATGCTTTAAATTAAAGCGAGGGAGCAGTTAAATTTTCTGAGGCAATCTTGCCTGTCTCTCCTTTGAGGATGCCAAACTGATGACAGCTATGGTATTATTTGTATATGTATATTTAAAGTTGACTTAATTAATTAAACCCATGGAGTCTAACCCCTAATCATATTAAAAACGTCGGATGCACAGAAACAAGAAGCTGTTTCACATTTGAAGGATACAGAAACGAAAGGATTGCTTACAAATTTATTTTTAAGTTGGTAAAATATTTGTATTCCCATAATGTCCATTTAATTTTGGTGTTTGGTCCATAAGGAATGCTGGGACAGGATTATAAGGAAAAAATATATTAAAGGACAGACTTTTTTTTCTTCTTTTTTTGTTTGCATCTGGTAGGTGGTTTTGCCTTTTCTGAGTCTCTTGGGGCTGCTTATGAGTCGGCTCTAGATATTTCACCTTCTCTAATAGCACTTTTATATTTATAGAGCCTGGTTTTCCCAAGATGCTGGGAAACATGGCCTTTGTGAAATATCTGCATTGTTTCAATGTGATATCACCAAGGGATAAAAATATCCACTGACGTGAAGGAAAGGAGAATATAGGGGTTTAAATATTTCACTAGTTTTTCAAGGAAATCTGGAAAACATCTGCCTCCTCTATTTGTTCTTCTGTTGCTTTGCTTTTAATTATCCCCACCTTTTTTTAATGGAATATAAACTACCATTTCACGACTTTATATGATAGACCAATCCATAGAAAATTGCCGTGACGTTTGCAGTACCCTGGACTTGGCCTTCCCATTCTTCCAGATGTCTTCTGTGCAAACATTTCAGAACTAAATATTGATTAAAAACGGCTTAAGGAATAAACACAGACAGTCTCAGTGAACAGGCACATTCAATACAATCGTGGAGGTCAAAACAAGACTTGTTTAATTTACATATGCTTTTTCTGATTCCTGGAAGGTGAAGAATCAAGGTCCATACTGAGACTTGTATTCATGTCTAGTGTTCTCACTTGCGTGGTACTGAACATGCGGTCTCTGCTAGCTGCATTTTTATAGTCAGGCAGCAGGTGATACCTGGAAATCTTTTCACTTCCACAGCAAGACAAGAGAACAACGGGGTGGTTTTTTCAATGAATGGGAGCAAACTGGTAAGCAAGGCAGATGAGAAAAGTATGGCAAGGCGGATGGGAAAATGTTGATCTGAAGTGCTGCTCATTGGCACTGCAGAAGCCTTTCAGCTGAGATCACAGCATATTGGGTGTTTCAGTGTCAGATGACTAAAAGAACAAGTTACAGATAAGGGACATATGTAGACATCTGTAACAAGGGACATACACAATTTCAGGGCTAGCAATAACGATGCAGATTGTTCACAGAACAAAGCTCAGACTGATCCATGCCTTGTCCTGATAATAGACAGGAATTTGTTCAGCAACTCCTTCTATAATGTCTTTGTGCATAAGCTATTTCCTTCAGTTCTTTGCAAAGACCAGGATTTGTCTAACTGGAAAAATCTGCAAAATGTTTTTTTTCCAGTCCCTGCACACTTACATGTATCATTGCAAGTTTAGGAAAAAATAAATCCACCTGCTTTCTGAAGCTGATGCAAAGAGATACGAGGTTGTTGGTGACATCTGTTGTTATTTCAACAACAGAATGAACACAATTGCCTTTTAGCACTGACAAGCCTAGCTGCAGAAATCTGAAGACCAAGGTTTGCAACAGTACAATCTGGGAAGGGTAGCTGAGACAGTGTTGACTAATGTAGAAGGTGCTATGTTTTGAATAATGATGACCAAGTCCTTTCTTCATTTTACCTTTCTCAGAAATCACTGAGACTGTTTGGATGTACCAACAAAAAAGAGAGCAAAATAAAGCTCACCGTGTGCATAATTTTTCCACTAGTATGCTAAATGCTGTCATGAGGCTGTCTTACACTGTAGACACTGAGAGCACTCAGTTCCTAAAATACTGTAAATCCAGTCTTCTTCTTCTGTTCTCTTATTATGGTAAACAAGAAATGAAACCAAGACAAACAAGCAAACTGTAGTGAAATTTTCAATCTGAAAGTGAATAATCATGTGAAACAATGAGACAGGTTTCAATCATGACATATCTCAGCTTCCTTACTTCTGGGGCATAACGTATGTTTTCTTTTCAAAAAAGGGGGGGAAAAAAGAAAAAAAGAGTGCAAGTGGAGAATGAAAAAGCAGAGGAGGAGTCATTCATTTGTATAAATAACTCCTTCTGGAGTCAGACTTGTGGATCTCTATTTCTATTACAAATATTTTTTATTAAATAAAAGTGAGAAAATATTACTAAATGTGTGTGGAACAGAAACTAAAATGACAGGTTAGGAAGGGATGCATGCTGTAGAAGAAGGGATACACACTTTAGAAGCGACCAGCATTTCCAGAGCTTTCAGTGTGTAAACATTTGCGCATGTTTACACACTGGTGTTCAAATAACAAAGTGAAAAGGGAAGGGATGTGTGTCAATTTGTACCTAACAAACCTGAGTGAAGACTAACCATGGCAGGATACAGTTAGCTTAAAAAATAACTTAGGGCCCTATGGCACCCTTTTGGCCAGAATGAAAAAGAAAAATTTTTGCCAAACTGATCAAAAGGCAAGCCAAAGTGGAAAGATGAAATGGGGAGGTTAGACAAAGGGGCAAAAAGTGATCAGGAAGAAAACTCTTCTGGTAAAAAAAGAGGATTTTTCAAGAAACTGTTGATAGATTCCTGATCTCTCAGGAGCTAAGCTGCTTCTTTAGCTCTCTTCTGAATAACATCTAGAACATGCATGATCAGAACAAAAATATGATTCCACTAAAGTTGGCTCTACTATAAACACTTACATTTGTGAAAGAATTACTTTCACCTGACAGTTTCTGGAACTGGGCTCCAAATTCTGGAATAAGATAATTCTGGATCGTTGTCACTCCCAGGAAGGATTCTGCATGTGCAGAGTTAAAGATATTTCCATTTGACTTGTTTCCACAATGCAAATATCCACCTGTGCAAAACTTTGAAGAAGTTTTTCTGAATCATCTCTTCCTATGTGTCTAATATTGATTTAATTGTGGGTTTTGGCGTTACTTAAAAGCTTGAAGTGTTTTTAATAAAGTATGTTGTGTCCTGTATTTGTGTCAGCACACCCTGGGGAATCTCGCTAGTCAGAGTGTTTTCTTAGAGCATATACATACACAAACCCTTGCAGACGTCAGTTCAAGCACTGCACCCAGGGAATAATGACTAACAGACTTCAGACAATGAAGAATCCAATTTAAAATAGAAAACTGGATTATAAAAACCCTTCTTTGTAGATTTCTGTAACAAATGAACTCTCTTTGCTATTTCTAAATATCTAATTATATTCATATTTATATGGGTTAGTCCCCAAGGCCACAAGCAAAGCAGACTGGAAAGGAAGTTGTGGAGCTCTCATCTCCAGTTCTCATCTGAATTTTTAAATACTGATGCTTGCATAGTGTGAGGACAGACACTTTATAAATGATATCTCAGCTAATTCAAGTAACTTATTTGAGAATGTGTCTGAAGTCACTAGAGATTTTCTTCTTTTAGAATAACCACTGTGCACTGGGGTGCATTAAAGAATTATTTTAGAGCATGATTCAGACAATTGATTCATGGTATACTACGGCTATTTTTAATTTGCTCAGTCAAAGTTTATAGGAGAAGAAAAGCACTGTGTATGTCTGTTGTTCCATTTCCCTGGTCATTCTGTGTCCCCTTAAGTTCACTTCTTTACCAAAATGAACATATAATTTTGATTAGATTTCCAGCTTTAATACGTGTTTCTCCTTCTGTTGTGTACCACCCTACCATGCATCAATTATGGGCAATATCTATTTTAGGTCACTTAAAAATTGTTACCTCATCTTGATAATAGATGTTTCTTCAGAATCAAGGAAGACTACAAAGCCCTGGGGGTGCCAGCGAAAAATACTGGTGCCCAAGTTATCTTTTCTTTCATTTTACCAGTTAGAGGAAAGGGTGCAGCCAGAAATAGACATATAATGCAAATCAACCTCTGGCTTCATGGCTGGTGCCGTCATGGGGGTTTTGGCTTTTATGACAGTGGAGCACGCTCTGATGACTAGCCTGATAGGGAGGGATGGCATCCACCTGTCTAGAAGAGGCAAGGGAATCTTTGGCAGCAGGCTGGCCAACTTGGTGAGGCAGGCTTTAAACTGAAGGACTCAGTGGGGCAGGGTCCAAAGTGGCCACTCTCATGCCACTGCAACCAACTGGGAACAAGCCAAGCCAATCAGAGCAGCGACAGATGTTCCTTAGCTGCCGTCCAAGATGTGAACCAGAAGATCAACCGCCCCAAGTGTATGTATACCGATGCACGCAGCCTGGGGAACAAACAGGAGGAACTGGAGCTCCGCGCCCAGTCATAAAGTTACGATGTCATAGGAATAACTGAAACATGGTGGGACAACTCACATGACTGGAGGACCGCAATGGATTGCTATAGGCTATTTTGTAATGACAAGCAGGGAAGAAGAGGAGGAGTCATCACACTTTATGTTAAGGAGAACCTTGAATGCGTAGAAGTCAACTACAGTGATTGTGGAAGCCCTATCAAATGCCTCTGGGTCAAGATCAGAAGGGTCATCTCCAAGGGGGATCTTACAGTGGGCATCTACTACTGACCTCCAAACCAAGACTAAAAGGCCAACGAAGCAATATTTGGGTCACTTAAGCAAGCTTTGGCTCAACAGAACCTGGTTCTTATGGGTGACTTCAGCTACTCAGACATTTGTTAGAAGTACTGTACGGCAGCTCACATGTCATCCATCAAATTCCTGGAATGCGTAGAGGACTGCTTCCCCATACAAATATAAGATGTGCCAACCAGGAACAAGTCACTGATGGACTTGCTACTCACAAACCAAGAAAACCTGCTTTGCAATATTTCAGTTAGTGATAGCCTTGGCTGCGGCGATCTCCCTAGTGGGGAGTTTGGGATCCTGCTGAGCACGCTGAAGGTTAGTACTAAGACAAAGGTTTTAGATTCTAGAAGAGCAGACTTCATCTCACTCAGAGCTGAGCTGGGAGGGATTCCGTGGGAAGCTTCCATGGGGAATAAAGGCATTAGCGGGTGCTGGGAGTTTTTCAAGAATGCTCTCCTGGGAGTACAAAACCAGTTCATCCCCTTTAAAGGTAAGGGAATTAGGCAGAGCAAGAGACCCCCTTGGCTTAACTGTGAGCTTCTGAGTCTGCTCAAAATCAAGAGAGAGGCATACCAGAGATGGAAAAGTGGACGAATACCTGTTAGAACTGCAAGGGCACTGCCAGAGCGTGCAGAGATGTAGTTAGAAAAGCAAAAGCTCAGCTCGAATTAAAATTGGGCAGGGGTGTCGAAAACTGCAAGAAAGGGTTCTTCAGATAAGTAATCAACAAGCAGAAACAGAAGGAAAATATTGGGCTGCTGTTAGATCAGGAATTCTCACAACTGGGCCTTTGTGACACGTTCTGCCACACTGAACAGATGCTTGCAGAAAAAGGCAGGAGTAAACGAATATAATGTACTAAAGAGAATAGTGGTGGGAAGGATGCTTGATTACTCACAGTTACTGTCAACTTTTTACCCTCTCATCAGTACTGCCACACCTCCCACTCCCCTTTGCTTTTCCAGGGGAAGGGCCTGACTTTCCTGTTCCACTGGTATAATGTGCTATCTTCCTTTTCTCTGCATGGTGTTCACTTTTTCCTCTAGTGATTCTGAGCCCCTTTTCCGATGCTGATGATTTTCCTGTGGTATTCTCTTTGTCATAGCTGGATTTTGTGTGTCAATTCAGGTCTGATGGTAATTGCCAGACAGCCAGAGAGACAGCAGTAAAGTATTTATTTAGAGACCAAGTAAAGCAGCGTGTGGTGGGGTGGTGCTGTCAAGAGCGGGTGATGGCACACCAGCGCAGCGAACACACCATTCATGGAGCTCAGAAGGGACCTCAAGATGTTAGGACAGATTCAACTTTCAGTTAATACCTGGATCTACTAAACTGGTTCAAATGCAGTTACTTCAGATTTAGAAGTGATATGGGAGTGACCTGGGCTTCTGAACCAATAGGGGCTGACTCAGAAGGCTGAAAACAGTTAATATAAAAAAACAGTGATTGTCACGGAGGATTCTAATTCTGCAAAACGGGAGCGTGGGTGGAAGGACTCGGGATTAGCCCTTAAATGAAGTGGGGTTTTGTCTGCCTGAGCTGTCAGAGTTAATAAAGTTGAACTTGTTTTTGGGGATAAGCTCTGTAACTCCATGTCTGGGATACAAGGGTTGTTCCACACTTTGTGTTAGTCTGTCTTTGTGCAACATGGAGCAAAATTTCTGCCTTTCATCCGGCATTAACCTTCTACTTTTACTTGGTTATGTTCCACTTTGGCTTTTTGGCTTTTTATTCCATTAAACAAATGTGTTTTTAAAGGCATGGAGATTTCTCATAATCTTCATTATTTATTTACTCTCTATATTTTTTCTTCAAAGGTTTTATTGTTTTGCAGCCTGCAAATAAAGTCTGAAACTAAATAAAGCTATCAGGAAATAACAATTTTGCCATAAAACCCTAGCTGAACTATAGTTTTATGTTAAAGATATGCAAACAATACAGATGTTACCATTAAAATACACCTCAGTGTGATTACCAACATAGCCGTACAATGGTTATGCTCTGCCAGTTTTAGCCTATTAAACTCTAGCTTTAGGTTAATAATATAGAATCTGCAGACTCCCTTCTCTTCCCTTGATTTTGCTACAATACCTACCATTCATTTATGGCTTTACAATAGAGTATGAGATGCTTTGCCCCTGTCACAGTGCCTCTTTACCTCATTACATGCTCATAGTCTGCCCTGGCTAATGGGTATCATGAATTTTGGAAAATAATCTAGTTCAGACATATGAAAGTTTTCGGGGCCTGATCTGGTAGCATGCTGTTAAACCGAGATCTGAGGAGTTCACATGCAGTTCTTCTGAACGTCTCACTCTGCTGGAGCAGGATCACTGCAGTGTGTGATCTGACCCTGTCCCTCCCCACCCCCTGCGGCATGAAAAACCATCTGAGGGCTTTATTTACTGCAGCTGCCCGGGAAAGCTGGTTTAAAATCAACATTCAGAGAACAAGCCATGGGGTTCCAACGCAGCACAGAATTTACCAGAGAGGAGAGTATTGCTCTTGGACTGGGAAAACAACCATTCTGTTTAGCAAAAGATTTTGAGGTTTTGGAGTGTATTTATTTTCCGGTAGGAAATGACAGCAAGGCTTTTAAAATTCTCAGAGACAGACAGATAGATACAGGCCCCAGAGTAACCAACAGTCTCTGTGTTTTACCAAGGACGGGGCAATGTCAGTTTTAGACCCTGAGTAGTGTTATTTTAGCTTTGGAATTGCAGCTTCTTCAGCTATCTCCATATCTTACATGAAGAAACATTTTTGTTCAAACGGGCATATTTCTTCAAAATCTTCTCTTTTTTGTAAAAGGTTTCATGGGAAACCAGCTTTCCCTTTTATTCAGTGACCCAGAGAAGTTGCTGTCTATATGCACCTTGTCAAACAAATATGGCAATGCAGATGGCTTGGGACATGTAGGAGACTAACATACATTGTAAGAAACAGAAATCACCCAACACTGGATCAGGCGTTTGTGAAACAGCATCTTTGGTTTTTAGAATGTTTCTCCGCCTCTCCTCCAGGGGAACCTTGGACCTCTGAGTGAATTTATGGCTGTATTTGTTTTCCCTATATAATCTGTACAACTATTTTTTCCTCTGTAGTGGCATGTTGCTGCTTTTTGCTGCAGCTGAGTTTTCTGTAAGAACTATCTTTCTTTAACCAAGTTATCCTACATTCACTTTTCTTCTTTTTTTCTTTTTTCTGTATATTCCTCCTGTCCCTTTTGACTCATCTGGTCAATTTTCAAGGCATCCTGTTTATTTTTCCAGCTATTTGTGTTTAATACGTGTTATCTGACCTTTTCTGTCTGCTTTTTGGGGATGTATACAAAGCTCTTCCTTTATTTGCATTTGCTTTTCCTTCTCCCCTCCACAGAACCTAATGTTCACCCGTGGAACCCAAGAACAGAAAACGGGAATAAAAATCCACCAGCCCACCGAAGTGGAAAAAGCAAAGTTCATTTTCATTGTGCAGGTGTGGAATGCTTCAAGTCACTGAGATATGTAGAGATACAAGGGCTAGTATTTTATCCCAGGAGCTCCCTGACACGGTTCGGGGAACAGACTGCAGCTGCAGGAAACTTGTTTGAAAGCAGCATTCTCCCCTTGGGTTTCTTTGTGTGAGACAGCCATCAGTAAGGCAGGAACCAAAGCAGAGTACGGTACTGCCTTTCCTGGGAGAATGGTCTACAGGTGCTTATTGTGAATGGGAATCAGAGCATGGTGCTACTTCAGCCATTTTACTTCAGCAGTGTACTTGAAGAGGAGACCAGGGAACTTTGCTTCCTGGGAATGTTTTTTTCCATGGTTATGGAGGTTAGTTCTTCAGACAGTTTCCCTTTTACACGCTCCCTTTTTAAGAGAAAGCTGCTAAGATTCTGACAATGCCTCTGGCTAATTGTGGTTTGGCAAAGTGATGTTCATCCGAGATGCTTCCAGAAGAATAGGGATCCCGAGCTGGCGAGAGCTGGCAGCCATCTTTGTCAGGCTGAAGCACAGAGCACAGAAGCAGATGTATCACAAAAATCAATACCACGAGCTATTGGTCTGCCACCATTGATTCACCACGGCTGCAAAAGCCTTGGTTGTCTCTAGGTTACTATTATGGCACTGTACTGGCATCTGACGTTATTGTAAGAAAGAAATATTACAGGCTACAATTTGCAGTAGAGATTGCTGCTGGCAGCAACCACTAGCTTCATTTGGTGAGGATGCTAGGCAGCTTTTGCTCACAAAAGTAACAAATAGCTAAGCTGTCAGAAAGTTTACCCTGGCCTGGCCCACCAGGAAAATGAGTTGGTGTTGACAAGTGCTTATATTTTGGCAGGCAGACGTGCTCTTCAGGCCTGGAACTTTCTTCTGAGGAGCTGTTCTTTGTTATCCTGATTAGCTTCTGGCGTTTCTGATTTGCCCATTACAGCAGTACTCCGGTGTGTGTATGTACGTGTGCCCACACGTGATGTGGGGAAGTCTCTCCTTAGCCATTGCAAAAGATCCGCTGTTCTGGGAGTGCTAATCTCATACCAGGCCCAAAGAAACCAAAGGGGAAAATGCTGTCATCAAATGAGTTTCCTGTAGCTGCAGTCTGTTCCCAATAGACTTTCATTTTCTCCCCTTTGTTTCACAGGTCGCTTTGATGATGCACTGTTCGGTTTTGGAACACACCCCTTTCCCTCAAGCTTTGGGCAAATCTAGAGCAGGGCTTGATGCTGAAGCCAATATCACAGACATGAGGAAATGGAATTAAGCTGAGTCAGGGGAATTTCAGACTGGACATTAAGCACAGGTTCTTCGCTGAGAGGGTGGTTGCTCGCTGTAACTCCAGGCTCCCCAGGGAAGTGGTCACAGCACCAAGCCTGGCAGAGATCAGGGACCATCTAGACAATGCTCTTAGTCATATGGTTTAGTTTTAGGTAGTCCTGTGAGAAGCAGGGAGTTAGACTCAATGATCCTTATGGTCCCTTCCAACTTGAGATATTCTATGATTCTGTCTGTGCTGGGTATACCCACAGCGCTAAATAGGAGCCCACGGTTCCAGGGCAGCGCAAGGGGTGGTCTCCACAAAACCAGATTGATGAGAGTACTTGCCATATACGTGACAATTCTCAAGGCAGAAGACTCATAGTAAAATGGGTTCTGTTGATGCTGGACCAAACCCACATGCCAAAGCATTTCTCTGAAGAGAGCACACCCCTTTTAAAACACGCATGTTGTGAACAATGGTTGCTTTTAAAAGACAGTGCACAATGGGAGACAGCCTACCCTGGTGGCTGGTGTTGTGTTGAAGATCTGGTAGAAGGGAGGTTGGGAACACTATCTGAGCGCACAATAACAGATTGTGTGATTTAACAGAAGTTCACAGTATTACACTACGCTTCCCCCTCTCTCCCCTCCTCATTTTTGCGATTCCTGTAGTAGAAAGTAGAGGTAGAGACAGAGTACAGCTAGGCCATGACTCTTCCCGACAAGATGAGGTCTTAATCTCAGCAAGAGGAAGACTCAAAGTATCTTGATGACTGTGGCCTTGTCCTTTCCATATTGTTCCTTCTGCTGATCTGCTTTGATTATGAGAAGACTGCAGGAAAGGAGTAGTGAGAATAGCTTATTGATGTTATTTCAGCTGGAGGAAGAAAATACCTAATAAGTATATTTGGAAAGTAAAGTTCTGTAAATTCACATGGTAAACATTTTAAGTATGTGAAATATTTTTACTAGAATGGTTTTGTTTGTATTCCCTGCTTCAGATGTTTCCATACAGAAGAGCACTGTTGTCTCTACTTCCAGTGTCACTGAGATTTCAAGTCTCACCTTCCTGATTTCCTGCTACTGGCACTTTTTTGCTTTTATGTGATTTTGGTTCCTGGTGGCTGTATCAGGATCTCTGATTTTTGACTTTTGATCTAGTATTTTAAAAAAATCTAATCTCCTGACTGGGGACCTTTCACTTCCAGGTTTCAGGACCAAACCTGCTGTAGCTGGAACACTGGAGTATTTAATCTTTATTTCTATTTCTTGTAACACTTAGAAACTCAGATTAACACTGTAACATCTTTTCTGTAGCTTATATTGATATTTTTCAGGCCTGAAACTGAAGCATTTGTGATGTTCTGCCATATGTCTTTTAATGAAGTCTTATTGTTTTTGGAGGAAATCAGATTTTTTTAAAGGAAAGCGTAATTCGGTTCAAGAAGCCTTTTTTCCCGCTGAAGAACTGTGTTCCTGGAAGATCTTTGAGGAGCCATGACCTTTCAGTCACTGCTGTTGGCATCAGGCCCTCAATAAGGGAAGCCAGGAACAAACGCTTTTGAGGGGGTTGTCTGTTCATCCCCTCTGGTTCAACCAGCCTCCAGAAGGTTGCAAGATGGGGTGCAGTGAGCAGAGCTACTTCGGAAGAGGAATCTCTCTCCTTTTTAAATCTCCTTAAGGAAGTTTTTGAGGCTGGGAAAAAAATATCCCCCATTGATACCTGGTTGTGTATAAATCTATATGAATGACTTATTACCATTAGAATCAGAATCGATATTTTTACCTTGAGGTAAAACTTTCATTGTCTTTATAAAAGCATCGCTTGCATAAAGAGCAGAGAATGTGGCACATTTTATTCACTGCAAGCTTTGGTTAACCTTTGCATACCATGTTTCTTCTCAGTTTAGTGTATGAATGCCTTTCCATCAATTTTATCTCTAGTACATAGAAAATACTTTCTGTTTCATTCAATTACTTACGGTGTTGCCAAAATTAATTTTCTGTTATCTTGAAATATTTTACTATGAATGAGAAATATGTGGTAGATACAGCAAAATTTATCCTAGTCCTGTTCTTACATCTCTGTAGGCAGAGATTAAATCTCTGGCATGCAGGTTATTGGTGATGAGTTTACTGTAGTTTCCAACTCAGTTTTGGATTACTGGGAAGATTCTTTGCTTGTATATACTCCTCCATTCCCCTAACTTCCAGGGCTAGTCACTGATAAAAATAAGAGGATGTTCTTAATATGGTACTGATTTCAGTCCTGAGCAAACATGTTTCCCTAGTGAACACTTCATGGCACTGAAATCACAGAGGTTGCTAAGGAAGTGTGTGGCATGTGTGAGAAATGGGTACAGCTGATAGGGAGAAAGCTCTCTGCTAAACACTTCCTTTTGAGCTGCTTCCGTTTTGCCCTGTTTCATCTCCAAATCTCTCCCTTTGGGGTCACGCACAGAGCCCCTTGCATATGGTAGCACAGGCTGTTCGCTAATGTGAAGAAGAGAGAACCGAGTTAAACTGTCTTCTGAGAGCTTTTCTTCTTGCACCTGAGAGCTCGTGTTGATTTATCCAGAACTTTGGCGGTAGTCGCTGTTAAATAAAATTAATCAGTTGCCTGCAATTGAAACAAGTTGTTGCGTTTTGGGTGGAACTAGCCTCTAGAAAATAACTTGCAGGGATGTTGTGAATGCCTTCTCAGCAGCAGCTGGGCACTGAGTCAGGAAGATGCTTGGCCTTTGGATTCTCAGTTCACCTAAACTTGAATTTGGGACACAATGTGTTTTTAAGAGAGATGTTGTAGTTCAAACTGTAGTTAATTCAGGGAATCCCTGCAGCATGGGTAGGTCTGGATGGTCACTTCTGGGCTAGTTGCTCATTTGCAAACCAAAACCAGGTAGCTACTTGTTAAAAAGGTTCAGTGAATATTTGCCAATGATGATGTGGACAGTATTTCTTGCTTGGGATAAACAGGTGGACGGGATTAATTCTGAATTCTCTTATAGACTTCTTTCACTGTGCCCCTATGAATCCGTGGCAACTTCTGGTCTAAAGCATGACTGAGTACATGAGAGTCTGAGCAGCTGAGAATGGAAAAGGGTAACGCAAGATCGAAGTGAACAGGGAGGAACTCCTACACCTGAGTATCTGATCAACGTTTATTGTTGGGTGTCTCCGAAACATAGGCAGGGGAAGAGATAACCAATGCGGAGGATAAGCTGGTGATTACACAGGGCAACAATAAATTTCAGCACAAGAAATCTTGCCATGCATTGCTTTCCCATGTTGAAAAGATGGAGGTTTGCCGGCAGAATGTGGCAAGATACTTGGCAGGATTGATATTCTACACTAAATAAATGAAGATGCTTGACAAAATACAGTTTGTCCTAAGCTTTTTTTGACAGAATATATTTTATCCTTACAGGGGCTTTAGCAGAATTATCAGTGATGTTTCATGATAGATAGCAATATGAAGAGTTGTAAGAGCCTGACTATTAAAAAAAGGACCAGACAACTTAGTGCTGTGGCAGTCTATTTGACTCGTGAGTGGGTGGTTGGAAAGAGATGGGGGACGGGTGATCTTCTAGTGGGGATTTAATCATATACCTTCTAGAAATAATGGGAATCCAGAGATGATTAAGGAAGAGATGAGGAAGAAAAAGTATTTTGGAGAAATTTCCTCACAGAGAAAATGATTCATTTTGGACTGTGCAGTCAAAAGGCAGCTATGGAAACTGCAGCTGTGGATGTATTAAATAGGAGTCAGGCAGGTGCTTACTGGAAAAAATGTTACGGATGGAAACAAGCACCAGGAGGAGTGGGAGGAATCCGCAGAGCCAGCTTCCGGTTTTTAGTTACAGCAGAATAAATGTGTTATTCTGCATTTGCATTGCAGATACACAACAGTTCTCAGTCTGAGCAGATGCTTGGCTGCTGTGGATTTTCACGAACACACGTCCAAGGGGCAATTCTCACCTTCCTCTAACATTTTTTAAAAAGAAGAGGCGTATTAAATGCCAGGATGAAGGGAACGGTTTCAGGATGGAAAAGGTTGAGTGATGGTGGTGTAATAGAAAGCAAAATTTGGCCCGTGTTAGTTTTCTCCAACAGGGCTGTTTTTTCTATTCGTACTGCTAGCACTAAAGAGTATCTCTGACGTCTATCAGAAGCTTAGTCCTACAGAGAAAGGCATAAAGTGATGGAGAGGTATAGTAGTGTTGGGGAGGAAAGCTAGAAACAAAGAGGATGGCTTTGAGTATTTTAGGAAGTGGAGCTGCGGGGGTCCAAAAAGTGGCAGCCTGTTATTGGTGCCATCGTAACTTCAAAAATAGAGTCTGATGTTCTGCATAAAGGGACTTGTTCAGGTGTGAATCTGTAGCGAAACTGAAGGAGAAGCTTCCAAGAAGGCTGCTTACCCAAACCTGCTTGTTGCCCCTAGCTCTCACGCTTCCTTTTGCTTCTCTGTCCTGGACTTTTGGATTCAGATTTCATGTCATTGCAGATGTTGCCATTGGTTTCTGTGAAGTCACTCTTATTTATGCCAGAATTTGCAGAGAAGGAAAAGTTGCTGGTCATAAGGAGAGACAGCATATAAATGTAAACCTCTAGAGATGTTTGCTGAGGCTGTTACTGCTTTCTTTCCTGCATCTCAAGACTTGGAGATCACATCTGGATGCCTCTGGGTCGTAATTTGAAAGCAGTTTCCAGTTTATCTCAGTGCAGCTCCAGTACACCCCAGTTTCTCTGTGTTGTCCCACTGCCCTGCCTGCACACCAACCAACACAAAGATAGCTACAAAATACAGCTGTAATAACAAAAGCCACAAGGTTATTTCAGAAGTCCAGGAACCAGACCTTCAGCTGGTTCAAATCAGCACAGATGAGTTCACTGCGCTGGAGAGACAACAATTTTACACTGGCTGAAGATTTATCCCTGAGATTTCTTTTTGCAAATGGCACAGGGAGAAAGTTGCTGGAGAGGGCTGAGGAGAAAAACATCCTGTTTTCTTTTGGGATAGTTTAAGACATGCTGACTCAAACACCAACCATCAGTTTGCAGTTTGTTATCTCCTGAATCCTGGTGATACAATTTGCTAGGTAAAAACCACATCTGTTCTTCAGTTCAGTTTCACGTCTTTGAAGGCATGTCCAAGCTACCTTCCCAAATGCTTCCATAACATTAGGTTTTACTTACCTATGTTTCATTCTGTATTGCATGTTTCCATGGCACACTGGTTTGCCAGATGAAGCAATCTGCAGCCCATTTAGTTTATCTTAAAGCCTTTTAAATGTGTCTCCTTTAAGCTTGAAATTCTCTCATTCAGGCATCCAGTGTCGTTGAAACCCCTATGCCAATAATTCTTAATGACGTGTGTGTCTAGCCAGAGTAATTCTCCTCATTCAATTTGCAATTTTCCAAGTCACTCCTGTCAGCATTGTGACTATAGCTGTTTATTTTGCATTCTGAGACACGCAGCTCTCTTAAACAAAACGATCCTGACTTTATAGGCAAAACAGTGTCTTATATTGAAGGGCAACAAAACTTAAAGTTTGTTTTGGAAGCCATGGATAGTATTATCTTTGCTTGCTCGCGCTCCTGAGCTCGAAGCTAACTCAAATCTATGTACACAAGCATGCAATGTCTTCCCTTAGTATTTGACATAAGGGACAAAAGCAGAGCCATTTCCCATTTGGCAGCATCTTTCGTCTCTACTCTTGTTCAAAGAACATGTTGGAGTGATGCTTGTATCTTCTGCTATTTTCCATGCCTAGGAGCCAAAATCTGCAGTGACCACTAGCAACTCTACTGTTAAAATCTAGACTCCTGGTTTATGGAGGCTGCATACTTAGGGCATCCTGATGGAAAGAACGAGGCCCTTTGTAGTGCTTAATGGCCAACCTCAGCCATCTATTGAGATCTCAGTGATGGGGTCAGGAGGGAAATTTTGCAGCTGCTATAAAGAGGATTGCAACAACTTGGGTCTTTGGAAGAAGTTGAGGTGAAGATAACTAGGTGGGAAATGGGGGTTCTCATCAGAACAGAACAGAATGGGCACACGTGTTTTTTATCTTGAGGAACCATTGTGACTTACGTGCTCATTTTGTCTTGAAAATAAGCTTTTGATCTCTGCATGAGCTCAAGAGGTTTTACTTTGGTCACTGTGAAAAAATAATTTATAAGCTCCCCTCATTTCATTCATTTATTTTCGCCTGTTCCTCAATACCCGTTGAAGGAACAGATACATTTAAGGGTGTTTAAATTGGTACTCTGGATTAAAAAACTTTTCCATCTGTTTTTGCCCTGCATTGGATAAAACATTTTGCAGATGGCAGCTTTTATCAGAATCCCAGTGCAGACAACTTACTGGCTTTATGCCTTCGGAAATGGGCCGTGTTCATCACCGCTATAACTTCACTGAAACTGGTGGAACGACACCCTGGGTGAATGTGACCCATCATCACAAGTGCTTCCTGAAGTATCATCATGCACTCTGGGTGCAATGGCTTTGTCTTGGTTGACTTGTTTAATGTAAATATATTAAATTATATGTAGTTTTCGTGATTACTGAAGATTACTGGTTTGCTTTAAGAACCTCTTGATTCTAATTTTTCCAATCCATGAGTGATTTAGGGAGTAGCTTTCAAACATGCCATCTCAAATTGCAGCCACAGATTTGGGTATACGAGCTATTTAAGCAGGCAGAAATTGGGAAGTGCCTGCTGTCTTGACTGAAGCAAAGGAGCAGTCGGTTTGGCTGGTTTTTCTTTCTTTCACACATTCTACAAAATATAACACCTCTGCCACATCTTTACTCCTCACTCCTCCTTTCTTGATTTTCTCAACATTCTCCCAAATTATGTGTTGTTTAAGTCCCTTGGGGTGCTGGTCCTAAATGCTAGCTTAATCATGAAGCACCTTGCCTCGCTAGATGGGCTCAGCGGTTTCCATTGGAACTGCTTATGGAGCATGGTATTGACAAGAGCTGGCCGCCTCGGGTCTTTCTTAGCATAGGCCTAAGAGTCACAACTCTGTGTCCAGGTTTCAGGATCAGTTCCATTTGGAAAGACTGTTTTCATTCCGGTGTCAGGTTATTTTTTCTCTAATATTTTATTTGCAGAAAGGTGCAGAGTAGAGAGCTAGAAGTGACATAGATCATGAGGCCAAGTATCAGGTTCAGTTAGGGAAGGAACATTTTCACACTTTTTTAGCTTTCTGGGAAAAAAGGTATTTTGGGACAAAGCCTTTCATGTCTATCTGCAGCCAAAATGTCACTTGCTTTGGAAAGTTTGAAGAAAATCGGTTAAGAACCTGCATTAGTTAAGAGAGGCTGGAAGAAAAACAAAATTTGACTTTAAAAAGTAATTTTCCACCCTGCCCTATTGTATGGAAGGAGTCATCAGCAGTAAAAGAGGGTTCCCCTTTAGAAGTGTTTATCACAGCAAACCTACAGAGCACACTCTTTATTCAGTGCTGCTACGGAAAGCCCAGTTTCAGTCATGCTGAAGATTTGTGTGAAATGCCAAAACAAAGATTTAACTGTCACTTTACCGTATCCCTGCTTTTTCTCTCCCTTCCTTCATTTTTCTTATGCATTGACAATATTTGGGAAAGGGCTTGTTATTGAAATTGTGATTGGACACTAAGTCCCTAGATGCCTAATTGGGTTCCCTCAATACTGTTTTGGTGAACAGGGTTTGGCTGGCCAGCACACTTTGGATACCATTTGGTTCAAGATTTGGCTGTGGGCAGCCTCTATGATTCTAGCTGCGAACACTGCAGGGAGAAGAGAATTTCTTCTGAGTAGTGCCCATCCAGGAACTAATGCTGAAGAGAGTACCCAGGCGGCTCTCACAAAGAGCTGTGGGCTAGGAAAGAAAGAAAACTTAAGCAATGTGTCACAACAGTGCCAAAGAGAGCCTTCTCAGTGGTTAAGCATATCTGAAGCATCAAGATGGAAAAATACTTCAGAGATTTTGTAAGCTGTAGGAAGGGTTCCAAGTATTTAGCAAAGTTAATGCTGAGCTCTTCTGACTCATAGCACTAAAAAGCTGCTCCAGACAGTCTCACTGCTGAATCAATTAGCTCAGCCAGCACCTTTCCCATCAAAGTAACACCTTCCGTTCTTGCTCAGTTTTAAGACCTAATTCGGTAACAATAACAAAAATACATAAAGCTATATACTTTTCTGTGCCTTTCCTGCCAAAGGTTGCTTGCCCTACTTGCACGCTTGCGTGCTTAAGTTCCCTTCAAACCGGAGCTTGCAGCCTGTGCTAGAAATCAAAGTCCTTACAATGAAACCAACTCAGTTAATATTTGCAGTCCTCCAGAGAAGATATAGTCCATGGATGTTTGGTAGTGATAATTCTCAGGATCAGGCAAATGCTGCTGTGGAGGGGATGAGTTTGTTAACACAGCCAGGGGTGCTGAACTGGGGGCTGGAGGAGCTGCCCGACTCTGCCGTCTCCAAGCTGCAGCTGCAGCTCAAGAGGCTGGACTGAGGTACACAGAGATCTGTAACCACAATCAGCCCCGGATCCCCACAGAATGTACTTTACAACTTATTTTAACAGTAGTATTGTGCCTGTAACCTTCACGCCCACAGTGGCTCTTAGTTTGGTCACTAGGCCTCTTGGGTATGTCTTTGATTCCGGCACAATTTTTTCTGTGTGAATAGGTCTGTTAGCAATTCTTTGGCATTGTAATCATTGCATCTATTTTTCTTTTTTTTTTTTAATGATTAATTAGTCAATTATATGAAATTACCTTTTGCAATTAAAGCATAATTTAGAAAAAAAATTGAGCAGATAATGCTCATTTGTTATTAAATTGCTTGTAAGGCAAGGTATTTTAGTTTTTACTACTGGCTGAACAACACTGATTAAAAACCCCAGCCTAATACAGTGCTTGGAGTGACTCAGTCTTGTCCTTCAATATTTCAAAGGAAGAGAACTTAGATTTGCAATTTACATTGTTAATAAAGAGCATTTGGCTTTGGGAGGTTGATGCATCTCTGGGCTGAACTTTTGTAATGTGGAGTTGAAAGGGCAATGGCTGTAACAAAGTGTTATTTTAACTGTCACATAAAAAGGAATCTAAAATATGGTACCTGAAAAGTTGTTTCTTTTGTGAAAAGGGAAGGATGAACCAGTTATTGCCTGTGTAATTGTTTAGTTACCCATCAGATTACTGCAGACTGCATATGTGTACTTTTCAGAGTGCTTCAGTGTAGACAGACACAGACCTTTGCTCCTGAGGAATTCAGTGATTTACCCCATGGGAATTGCTGGGCTTGCCGAAGTTCACTTAATGACACTGATGGGTCAGTTCTCTGCCAGAGCCAACAACTCATCTTCATCATCTTCTCAACTTCACATCCACTAATGATCAGTCCTCATAATGAAGGCATTTTTCACCCTGACAGGAGTCACAAGGAGAAAAGTTGATTGACAGAGTTATCTGGATTGTAGTAATTAAATCAGGGCAGACAAATCCCTGCTCTCATTATATTTCAGACATGTCTGAACCATGAAAAACAGAGCTGAAGCATGCTGATTTGCTTCTTACAGTTCAAAACGTGGCATTAAATGCTGTATATGATATGTAGGGTTGCAATACATAAATGCGGACAAATTAGAAAAGGATAATTACAAATTACAAGTGGTCTAAATATGAGTGTTGGGTTTAACCATCTTTAGTGAAATGTGTATATCAAATGTTTGAAAAAAGCTATTAACTGTAAGACATTAACATGTTTCAGGAAATGAACCTGAAAGTGTACCATGCTTCCAAGGGTGTGCAGGCTCATTCTGTAGTGCTGTGCATAGAATCAGCATTTGTCTGTACCAGTGAGGCAGATGAGATGCCGGGTGGAGAGAGACACACAAAGCAGGGATGAGATAGGCAGTATAGAATTGGCACAGCCACGGGACTGCTGCTCGCCCAGCGGAACGCATCTGTATGGGTTTTGAGCTCTCTTCTCTGTAGTTGAGAACACAGATTTACCCTGTAGAAGCCAGAAGAGGATTTCAAATACTATTGGAATTCTTCTGTTGGTGAATTGCTTGTTGTGCAGCTCTTGCCTTGAAGAAGGATTTGTGTGCAGATGTTCTTTGGGTAATGCTGCAATCTGGATTCAAGAGTTGTCCCTGATTCTTTTTAAAGAATTTTTCCTTCCATCAGTGTATTAAGCTGAGCCATTTTTCATATAATGTAAAATATTGTACCCACTTTAAACAGAGGATGCTGCATGAACTTGAATTAACATTAACCAGCTAATTAAGCTGATTTGATCTGGTTTGGGTACATAAGATGTACATTTAGAGAGAGGAAGATTAGGGTTTAAAGCAGGCAAATTGCGTAAGGAAATCTGGATTCACAGGGACAGATGCTCAGATAATATAGTTTGGTGTAACTTCACTGAGCTCAGTTTAAAGCAGTGAGTTGCATTTATGGGCTATTTGGCCCATATATGATATGTCTGAAAACAAACCTTAATAATTCAGAAATCCAGATGATAACTAGAAGTAGAATTTAGACAGGAGTGCATGAACCAGAAAATAATTTCAGGAGTGAAGGCTTTGGGGATACAGTGCCCATTGCCTTCACCTGACTGCTTTTGTGGGTCCTTCCATGCTTCCTGCCAGCTTAGTTTCATGGATGATACAAATCCTCTGCTGGAATCAGATACCCAAATCAGCATGGACATGCAGTGCCCCTGGTGCTGCATGTGTTTGGGTCTGTACTACTGCTTATGACTTTCTGGATCTCAGTGGTTAGTGTCAGCACCCTGAGGAAATTCACAGCTCAAAGAAAATGCATGTAAATAGAGATGGTTAAAGAAAAGTTTAAAATTTATTTATTTATTTGTAATGTAACATTTTGCAAGACCCAGGTTTTTCGTCACTTCTGACTTTCACATTTTATAACATATGTCTATTTATTACAGGACTTTATGTAGGATACTCAGATTTAAAAATAACCATGGTTTGGGATAAGATTCCACTGCTACTTTTCACACATTATTTTGTCAGTGCACTTTGATCCATATTGATAGAAGTTCTTTTCTAAACCTTTCCAAGCAGAGGGTTAACTGAATAGGGCACTGTTCTGGGAATCAGAGATTAGACTAAACAGTCAGTCACTGAAATTCTGAACTGCCAATGACTACAAGAGGCCAGGAGAACATCAGTTAAATTGTCTTCCCAGTGTCCTGCAACGTGATTGAAAAAATAACTTCAAAACCTCCCTCGTGATTTTTTTTTTTTTTTTACTAAGGATGGTCAACCATCCAAAAAAGAAGCCCAATTTTAGGAGTATTTACAGCTTTTCCTGTTGTGCCTCCTTTGTGTTTGATGTATATAGAGAAGAATGTATCCACAGGAAAGGTCTGGGGGTTGGAGGTAACATCGGAACCTTGTTCTAATCCCGTTTCTGATGTTGGCATTTGTCGGAACCTTCAGCATTTCAAAGAACTCGTCTATTTAAATTCTTTTGGTATAAAATCGATACAAACATTTCTTACCTGCCTTATAATGTGGGTTTTGTGTGAGCCTGAGATTCAGCGGGGATTACTTGAGGTTGACCTGCCTGAGTAGCCTGGTGTTTAGTTACTGGGGTTCGTTCTTCTTATGCTCCTTCTCAAAATATTCTAACCGCAGCTCAAACTGAACCAAGGGTGAATATCTGAAAAAGCCAGTGCTGCTATGGAAGCTCTAATTTCCATCTGCAGCAGGGTGAGCATCTTTGGAATGACAGCTGGCATGTCATGACAGTTTCTGTTGATGAGTCTCTTCTGAGAGCCTCATTAGATTTTTCACTCACATCCAAAAGGATTCTGGGAAAGAATTATTCTGACATAAATCTAAAAGATGTGCACATTGAAATGCTACAATTGGCTTTGACCTGTCAGTGTCTGTATAAGGCACTGCCTCATATATGTTACCTTATACCTTATATAATATATAATTACCTTATATATTACCTTGTTACCTTATATATTACCTGCCCTTAGCATGCTACTTGACATGCTTCTTTACTGTTGCAAGGATTATTATTAAAAAAACTCTCTGCTATTTATATCGAAAGGGTTTTAGTAGTGGATGGTGATACAGAGTATTCTGGTTGGCTGCAGCTGCTGATTATCCTCTTCAGAGGTATGTTGTAGTGTAAACTTGTAAACTGCTGAAATTGAGACCAAATTTTACATTGAGGACAGAGAAGTTTGTTCATGTGGAAGTCACAGACTGTATGAACATCTGGGGCAAAACATGAGAGCCAGTCAGCAGTAAAAGATGGTCACCGTAAGTCAGAAAACAGATGGTGGATATATAGCTAGGCTGAACAGTGGAGACAGTCATTTCATTTTATTGGTACATAAAGACTGATCTTTGAAGGGCTAATAAGGCGATGATAAAGATAATGGTTCAGATTCTGTTGCTTTTGGATTGGCCTGCATATCACCACCAACCCAAAGCTGCACTGTGCAGTGCATCTGTGCAGAACAGCTGGGGAGATGCTTAGGACGTGCTGTGTTTTGCAGTAGTTGCCTTGAGTGAATCCAAGGACCAGGCACAACAGAGGGGGATTATATGATGGGGACAGGAGAAGTGCAGTGAGGACTGGAACTTTGTTAAGTGGAGAAGATGCTGAACTGAACATCCTTATGAGTCAAGCACAGATTTACCTCACGTTCGAAGGCCATCTGTGACCTCAGGCAAAGTTTTAGCCACATGTATAAAGCAACCATATCCTGCCCATTGTTCCTTCTCTGGCCCTACAAACCTTTGTCATTACTGGCTGCCATGCATACTCCTAGTCTCCAAGGTGTGGAGAGGATGTGCCACCGCACAGTGCTCAGTCATCACTGTTTCTGGTGGTGTAAAGTCATGGAGGTGATATCAGCCCAATCCCCCTGTGATGTCCTTTTCTCCATTTGCAGCATACGGTTCCCTGGTTTACAGTGGCAGCTGATACAGATTAGAGGAGGTTTTATTGAGGAAGTTAGGTAATTCTAGGAGATCGCAGACAGGATCAGGTACTTTCAAAACCATTTTTGTAATCCTCTCCTGGAGTCACCCAGGGGTTTGGGACTAGGATGGAAAATGGAGAGTGGCATGACTAGCCCAGGAGGTGCAGTTTTCAATATATGGAATTAATAAGAGTCAAGAGACAACGGCATCAGATATGGATGATCAGTGTAAAATAAATGAAAGACAAACCTTTGTGTTCCATTAAACATAAGAGACACTGTTTGCAGCAAAAGTTATACCTGCACAATGAGGAGACTGTCTGAGTGAGCCAACGGTGGGGAAAGTTCACGTAGAATCGTAGAATCTTTTAGGTTGGAAAAGACCCTTGGGATCATTGAGTCCAACCATCAACCCACTCTACAGAGTTCTCCCCTACACCATATCCCCCAACACCGCATCTAAATGACTCTTAAACACATTCAGGGATGGTGACTCCACCACCTCCCTGGGCAGCCTATTCAGTGTCTGACATGTTGGACTGGGCAAATGAGAAGCTTCTTTTCCAGAAATGGAGAAATGTCACTACAATGTTTGGCTCAGCCTCTGCACCAGGACAGTCGTGAGGCTCCATGGCCCTTACTAAGTGATGCTGGTTTGCACCAGTGGAGGACAGGCAAATCTGGACGCGGATTGCCTAGGGTTGGAGACTTGATAGATGGTGGAGAAAATTACAGCTGAAGGAGAAGCAGGGAGGAGGATGAGTCAGGAGCTGATGAAGAAAGGAATTATGAATCACGAAAAGAAAGGCAGCTTTGGATAAGGAAGTGTTGATACCACTTCAAAGACTTCTGCTTCCTCACTGGCTTTCTCTGCTTCTTCCCTGCGCAGTTCAAAAGGTCAGCTACAGCTACTCCCTTTGTCACCACAGAATTAGCAGACCAGAACAAGCGACACTGAAGTGTAATAAAATTATGGGAAGCAGGAAAGTCATAAGAGTTTTATTGTAAACATTGGCACTGACTTCCCATGTGAAGCTGTGCTCAGAGAGAGATGTACTAGAGATGTTAAGAGTCAGATTAGATTTTGAAGCACTTTTCATAAATTCTTCTATATACTTTTCCAAACATAATGGAATAACAAAAGGGACAGGAGAAAAAACTTACACAGTATTGGGATGGAAAGGGACCAAATGAAATTTGAATTTTCCCAGGTTCATCCTCATAGTTACTACTCCTCTGTTCCCCTCTCCTTCCCCAGATACACACAGCCTGTCTTGCTTTGTTATTTCAATATAAAGAGGAGGAGTAAGGGTACAGTGCTGGGAGATGAAAAACAGCATGTGGCTTACTCCCAACCTTCTACATTTCAGAGGGCTTTCAGAAAGGGATCTCTCATTTGATGAAGATCCTTTTTTCTGTTTAGTCATAAACAGACGAATCCTATAATAGCCTCTGTTTCCTCTACTACAGGAGGTCTGTATGATTAATAAGATCTCCCTGTAGTGAATGCCAAGCCAAACAGATGAATGCAAGGCGCATCTGCTGTAGCTTAAACACTTGGAAAAAACATTTTATAAATATTTTTTTCCACAACAACATATCCATATGGCAGTTAACTAGGGTATATATTTAAAACCTTACATGTACAGTATATAGCCGTGCATATGTATTTAATATACTTATTAAATAAGTACTTATGTTGTCACTCAACAGATAGCTTTCTGATATGACTTTTAATCTATTCGAGATGTCAAATCAGACTGTTTGAAAGGACCACATGTGCTTTATCAAGCAAAACATGAGAAGACACTGCTTCTGAGTGGGTGGGTTAGTAGGAAGCAAATCTTTTATTTTATTATTTCTCAGAAACAAGAATGTGTAAGATAATTACCTGGTTAGTATGAGGTAAGTGTAAAATAACATATACTGAATATGGTTAGAGAGATGAGATGGTCCGGGGTACAATGGAAACAGATCCTGAGGAGAAAAGAAAGTTCCACTAATGGGAGATTTCTCAGCCAAAAATCCGAGCATCGAAATTTAACTTTACTAGCACATCAAAATACTGGAATTATATCTCATTATAATTAATATTTTAGACTTCCTTTTCTAACCGAATGGGTTAAAGGACTTTTTCAGAAATAAGAAAAATTCATTTTTTTTCTAATCTTTATTGTATAATGGGGAATTCCTTTTTGATTTCTGTGTCTCTGTGTATTCTGCCTTAGAGGACTGGACCATAATTCTGCCTTGATGAGAAATTAAATCTGACAATTTAGCCCAAACTAAAACCAAATTCAACAAGTAAACATTATCCAGAGCAGCTATTGGCACTCTCACCTAAGTCAGTCTTGTTTCTTACTATGTTGTTCTTGTAAGACTTAGCAATATTATTGTAGGCTGATTTTATGATAGACTGGGTTTCTTTGGTTTGCTTTTCATGAAACCTTAGATCCTGAGATGTGATTTAAAGAACCTAATTCCTGAAATGTTTTTTAAGAGTTTTCTTAACCGGCCTTCCAGTCTAGCAGCCAGAAAGAGGAAAAATAAGTCTTCTGAGATTCCGTATGTGCTTGCTTGTTGTCTTGTTAAGGATTAAGACCCGGTTTGCACACGTGCATGGAAAACTGGGGCACTTATCTGAAAAGAAGGGCTCTCCGAATCTGACGTTTGCTCTAAGAATGGCTAGTGCTTGTCAATTCACGTCTGCCTGGGCTCTAAGAATGTGGATTGCCAGATCGTACAGCATGATACTTGCAACCAGACATGACGTTTCTTTTACACAGATTGCAGAACAGAGGAAAATAATTGCCTAACTTTGCTTTTGTCACACACCATTAGGTACGTAGCCGACTCAAACAAGAAAGACAAAAAGCGCCTCATGTTCATGAAACTTTTAATATTTATGTTTGTTACAGTTTCAGACTTTTCTGCCTAAATGATTTATTTTCTGATGTTCTTGCCATAGTTTTTCATACGCTTCCCTGAGCGTCCTGGGGGCAGGTGGGAGCACGGGGGTGGGCAGTTCCCTCACTTTTGAAATAGTGGTTGGTGACTCAGATCTCATTCTGCTGTAGAGTCTCATTTCCTCATGGCCTGCTTCTCATTGCTTTGCTCCTGAACTGCAAAGTGCTGCTTTACTATTTAAGCAAAATTTTATTTTTTTTAAAAATCAAAATGCCTGTGGAGTCTTAGAACAAATCACTGAACAAAATTTTTGTAAAACTCTTAGAAACAGGGTGAAACTGGTGTTCCTTTTTGCATCTGGTTTGAAAACAAAATGCAGAATGTGAAGCCTGTCTGAACACATCTAATTTTCAAAAGTATTTGTCTTTACAGTCCTGGTGTGAGCCCTCATTAGCTCTTTGTGATGTTCACATCAGACTTTTTTTCTGTGTGTCAGAACCATACCTTAAATTAGTTTGCAACTAGATTTAGTTAAATGAGTTTAGAGATGGCCCCTCTTATGATGGTTTAACAAAGGCTTATTTTAGACTGGCTTTGATTGTTCCCAATGAATTAAATTTAAATTGATATAATCTAAGTTTAAATTGATTTAATGGTGTATCACAGCCCTTTGTACAGGTTTAGCAGAACTGATTTTTAGTAGCACTACGTTAAAGTCTTCATGAATCCTGGGTTCCAAAAATGGGTAACAAAGCTTTTCCTACCAGTACGATAAGGCTCCTCACCTGTAGACCTCTGTGCTGGTGAACTTACCCAGCTGCTCAAGCCAGAGATAATAAATGATGCAAGCACCTCCAGCTCCGGCTGAATGTTCTGGGCAAGAACCTCCCACGCGTGTGGGAAGAGAGTCCATCCAAGCAGGGGGCTGGGATAATTTCCCAGATGCTCCCACAGCATCCTGTAATAATATGGAAAGATCATTGTGAAGGGAGAAGGTGCTCCGACAGTCCCTGGTGGCACCAGTAGCGTTCATCAAGGACATGCTATTCTTCAAAGGTAGACTTGAGCATGCATGGGCCAGTCTGCAGGCTGTGTGCATAGCATGGAATCCAGGCGGTTTTGCGAAGAGCCGTTTGATAGATGGTTACTCTTTGCTCTCCTCTGCCAGGCTTTTGCCAGTGCCTCCCACAGTCTTACGCAACTGTAGGAGAACACAGGGTGCTTGTTATGGCAAAGGAGTATTTCCTCAGGGAAAAAAAAAATTACTTGCTTTATTTTTTACATAATTAACTGAAGAATAGCTTATTTAAGTGAAAAGAGGAGGGTGAGATGGGTTGACAGACTGAATCTTTACTTAAATTTTATTTAAAACTTATTTAAATCGGAATCTTTATTTAAACCGTTCTTTTCAGTTGGTTCACCCCAGAGGTAAAGCGGAGTTGGGAAGCTGGTCCTCTCACTCCAGCTAGAGCGCTTCCTAAGAGGTGTGGATTTGCTGAGCAGTGAGGCATTGGCCTTGTCTCTGCTGTTGGCACTAACCTGTATGAGACATGGCTCCTTAATTGTGCAACATCCCCTTCTCTCCCAGTTAGATTAAGACTGGTTTTGGCTCTCGCTCTGAGCCCTCTACATTGTCAGAGGGACGACGGGAGGTTTTGAACAGACTTCAGTCCTCCTACATCTTTGCCAAAATGCCAAACCACAGTTACCAGCAGAGGTTATAGAAAAAACAATTTTAAGAAGAAACTTGTAGCCATGGAAAGATATTTTCTAGGAAAATGTTTTCTGTTTTGCTAAAAAAATGCTTGTCATTGGAAATACAAACCCTCTTCATTAAAGACAGTAGTTGGAGAAGTCTAGGCTAATCTAAACTATCCTGCTTGTAGGGCTTTTTGTAAAAAGAAATCCTAGTTTTTCTTGACAAAAATAAAGAAAAAAAAAGGCACCCCATATTTTCACATGATAAAAAACTGCTTTCCTGATCATCTGGAGTTCGAACTTTTAGCATCTCCACTTTGGCTAGGGATCCAATGCAAACAGTTTGCTGCTGCCTAAGGTGAGAAGTGCATTCAGGGAATAAAACCCAGTTTTGGTTTGGGAATAACAAACTTTTATCTGAAAACGTCACTATAAACTCTCTATATAAGATACCCATGGTTCTCAGCCAATATGTTTTTGTGACTTAGCTACATTTCCTGCCAGATTATTCAGCTAGATACAGATCCCCTGCTCCTACAGCGTGGAAACCTGAATAATAATTTCAGCTGCAGAAAGCCGTGGTGAATTGCTGGCCTACTTTGCCCTCCCAGGGGGAAGGTGCACTTCTCTAATTCAGGAGCCATTGCTTTGGCAGATGGCTCTATTTGCTCAATGAGCAGGTCAGGACAAGAGGAAAAATGGAACATAATCCAACAGTATCCAATTAAAGGTAGCTCTGTGCAACTGTACCAAAGTCGTTGCTGTCCAAACCTCCAGGGAGCGTGTTCATTTTTTAGTCTTGTTTCCCAAGGAAATGAGGCTGTCTGCCTGTCTATCTTTCTGTCTATCAGTGTCTGTCCTCTCCGATTAATTTATGAATCTGTTTGCCATTATCAAGGAAACATGACTGAAGAGGAGAGAATTTTCAAACATACAAAATTCCAACAAAGTTAACAGAACTTGGCAATTGAGCCAGAGGAGACCCGAAGTGCCTCCATGGAGAGAAAAGCAGATGGAGCAGTGTCTCACCATTCCAGACTGGAATGCAGGTCAGACCTGTTGGCCTCTGCCGGCCTCTGCCTCACCAGTTTGAACCAGAATAGCACCTACTCCACTCGCCCATCCAAACAGCTGGGGAATGTGGGGGCAGACTTGAGGAACTGCCTGTGCAGGACGAGATGTTGGAGACGTAGGAAGAGATAAAGTATGGGAAGGGAGGGGGACAAAGTAGGGTACACAGGACCCAAATCAGTAAACAACCACATTTCGTTAATGATGTTATTCACAGAGATTGTTGCTAAAATACCAAGTTCTGGGCTAGATTATAACTCAACAAAGACACCGCTCAGGAGCCTGTCACCAAAGGAGAGCACCTGGCATGCTAGCACCCTTGGCAATGGCATCCCTGTAAAATGAAGAAACTGGCAAAACAAATAACACCATTGCTGTTGCTTTCAGAGTAGAACATTGCCATTGTGTCCTCACAAACAGCTGAGCCACGATCCACGCACTTTTAGCAGGGCTGTTACAAAATCATAGCGTATGAGTCTTTTTAGCAGTAGACTTCTATAGCACAACTACTCATCTGTATGCCATTACAGTGCTTTTAAAATGCTATGCTGACCTAATAGCCAAATAACTGTATTGGGGGTAGGTACTGCTCTAATCATCCCAACTTAGGTAAAGTAGTACTAGGCTTGAGGACAAAAGAGCTCTTGGGAAAAAGGATTTGAAAATCCAACCAAGAAAACATTACAGTTTCCCAAATAGTTGAACCTTGTGTGTATTAAATTTCATCTGTGTTTTGACTGAAGCTCAAAACTGGTTTTGGAACCAGATGTAAACATTAGTATTATTATGGCTTTTTTAATGCTGAGCAAGAAAAATATCATTTGCTTTAGTTTTCCTGGAACTGGAAGAACAGTGAGAGATGGCAGAGGAGGTTCAAGTTCTAGCTGATTATTCATTATAATTGGGGTGTCTGAAGCAAACAGTATACACAAACCCTGGAGAGAGCAGGGTGAGAGAGTTTGGGTTTTTCCTTTGTATTCCCCCCTTCTCCACCCCACCCCCCCAGCAGATAAGATATTTGGAACTATTTCAAGACATTTTTCATTTTGTTGGTAAATAGGCATGCACTTGTTCTGGGATTTTACTCCCTAACTGTTCACTTTATCCAAGGGAGAAAGGCAAAAACGTAAGTGAAGCTCAAACAATAAAACCTCAGCAATGGGTCAGGGCAGTTATTATTACATGATTTCAGGCTTTGAAAGGTCATTTATGTTTTCCAAGTTGGTTTTATTTTTTACACTTATCTGCAATACTACCTCGCTGTGTTTCATAATGTCAGGGAAAATGTCTGGTTTCAGGCCGAAAATGTCAAAGCAGCATTTTCAAAATCACTCAGAACGGAGCCAAATGTTTTTCTGTTGGAGTCAGGGGTAGCAGTCCCATTTGCCGTAGCAGGCTTGGGCTAGTACTGAACATTATGGAAATCTACCTTTATTACCATTTTTGCAGACTGGCCGCACTTCTCCACATTCCCTTTCTTCTCTTCCATAGGCCTATTCGTATGTGGCAAGATTTCTAGTATGAAAGATAAAAGCATGACAGTTATGAGTCCTGGATTCACTTCCTATGCTTCCTAATTACGATAGGTTCTATCATAGAACTGTTCTATGCCTCAGTTTACACCTAAGTGACACATAAAATCCCCATCTCAGAGGGCTCCACGGTTCACCAACACCTGGGAATGACAAAACTGCTGGTTAAGCAAGTGCCAAGTATATATCATGGAATAAGCTGTTCCTGTAGTGTTGCTAGAAGTAATACAGATGAAGCTGATGCAATGGAGACATGTCTCCATCTGTGCCTCTGTGTTAGGGAGTTACTTTCTATGATACTGACTGCAACCGTCAAGAATTTCCCTAGCAAGGAAAATCAGGCTTTAAACAATTTGATAAGGGAGAATCTGTTGTTGATACACCCTTCTGAGTGGCTTTGCCATTGGCTCTTGTCATGATGAAGGCAAAAAAGGGGGCATAGAATAAATTAATTTGTTGTTCTAATAACTATGATTGGAAGTTAGGGTTTTTTTCATGACTGGTCTCCCAGCTGGCACACTAGTGAAACACATCTGTCTGCTGCAGCCATAGATGGAACATGCTTGGTGCCATATTCTTAAGAAAAGCTTTTTTTTGCCTACTCTAGAGATATGTTATGTCTTCAGTTGTGAGTATTGCCAGATAAAAAAACTGTTAGCACTCAGTTTCTCTAATCCTCTAGACAAGATTAAAAATCCAACATTCCCCTATCGTTTTCTGCCCTCTCCTGTATCTTGCATTACTATCACATGAGCTTAGAATAAGGTGGTAAGTGTACAATAAATGTGTTCTCTCCACTACTTCTATAGGTCAAGAATATTTCCTTTGACTTGTATTCAATACTTAGTTTATTAACATTATCATTCTTCCTAATGGCCTGTTTTACTGCAGAGAAGAATTGTTGTGGTCTAAGGGTATGATCTATACGTGGGGGTTTTTCATGGTGAGTGTTTGGTAGCATTAGTGACATTAAGGAATATTATTCTTCACCCTGGATAGACACGCAATACTGGCTGAAGCAGCTCACACACCTCATGGGCTCCCAGAGAACCTGATAAATTAGAACTCCTTCTAGAAGAATGTTATTTCTTCCTAATGTGATACTTGTACAAATTCCTCCATCATGCTAGCTGGAAGCAGGGAACAGAGAAAGATTTTGGCCCTGGGATGATGAAGAAGCAGCAACAAATAAAATTCTGGTCCCAGAGCACTGATTTTAGTGAGGGTAGTTGTTCAGTCAGTGTTTCGCAAATTGTGGTATCCATTTGTGGAGGGAGGTAGGGCTGCTGGTTCAAGGTCTGAGACCTCACATGAGAGAGCATGGATACTTCTTTAAGTTATTGCATGTCTTCCTGTTCTCCTGTTTTTTTTTAAAATAACTTTGAATTGTACCTTCTTTGTCCTTGTTTAGGGACATGATCTAGGAAAAGGCATGAATTAGAACCATGTATAGTTAACCTTAAGTTTTAGTTCATTACTTCTGAAATTAATAATACCAATTGATATTAATACTCATTTATTGACTGGAGAATATAGGGAGTCAAGGAAGGAAGGGAGTTTGTTTCACTGGATACGATTAAATCTAAGACTTCATTTTAATTAGAGAAAAAAGAGGTATCTCTGGCTCCTCCTGTTCTGAGTTCTTAGCCATAAAGGTGTTTCATAATATTGGAAATCTGTGTCCTAATAAGATTTAATATCAACGCCATTAAAACTTCTGTAAGTGCTCCAGTTTACATTGAAAGACATAAACCTTGTGCTCCGGATTATATGTGACAGTGAGTATTTGCAGGATGTAGCTCTTGTGCAATAAAGCTCAGGAGTGCTAACTTCATGATTTGGTTTTGCTGTCAGATGGTTGTAACTCCACTGAATTTGGGATTACATAAATCTCAGAAGTGTGGTGCATTCTTTTTATTATAATATGATCTGGCAGAAGATCTTATGACTTTTAAAATATTTCTTTTTCTAGCCTGATTGAAAGATTTGCTAGCAACTTCACTTTCTGAGGGAAATTGAAATACACATTTGTGCAGTCTCCAGCTGAACACATCCGGGAGAAAGAAACAACAGTCTGATTCCTCCATCTCATTTGAGCTGACCTCCCAAACATCACTGCCTAAGCCAGGAGACCAAATAGGAATCTAGAAGTGATCTTTATTTAGGGCCTTCGTAATGAGATAGCATTTAATACATCCCCTTTGATGCTAACATCTTCTTTTGAATGACTTATGTCAGGTAAGAGAATTAAGCATACATTTTGATGAAACTCACCAATGCAAAAAATATTTGTTGAATAAATTCACATCTCAATGAAATTAAGGAAGTTTGTTGCATCCATAACAATGGCAAAAGGTAGGAGGTATTGTCTGAGGGCCTGCAGCATTGAGACTTTTGGCAAGCTGGAGATGCTTTCTAATCTGGGGTGCTGTAACCACGATGGCCCTTCAGCCATTTGGAAATGCTGATGTTTTCAGCAATGAGTGGAGTGTTTTACCATGTCATAGATAATGCATTTACTTGGTATGTCAGTGGGACATTGATTTTATCATTTTTCTTTCTTTTGATTGATATTTTGTATTTATTTGTGGTTCATATTTTCATATTTCTCAGTTAAGACCATCAAACATTGCCAGTAAAGTAACAGAGAGGCCAAATGGCTCAACTCTCCCAGTTTTTGTCAGCTGCTCCTGGATGGCACCTACAGAGGAAAAGAAATGGTAGATCAAGATCTTGGTCTCTATACTATACAATAGCTTTCTTCTTTCAGGGTCAGCTTCTGTTAAAAATCTGCTCCTTTATTTTGACTTTAAAAGGGAGGTAATTTCACATTCAGCGTTCTCTCTTGGCACTTAGGGAGAGATTTTGAAAGGTATAAATGGCAGGTAGACACCTAATTCCCTGGAAAGTGTCTGTAACTCCACCATAATGTCATTCAAATTGCACCGGAGATGAGATTGCTCACTGCCTGCACAGAACATCGCTGTAACTTAGGAGGTCTGCACACCAGGTACGTGAGCCACTTCAGTGTGATTTGTGTCCTGACACAGAGGTGGGAACTACTATTGCCAGTGATGGTACCGTCTGAGACAGCTCTGACAAGGGTCAGAACCAGCTAGGTATCCTGCTGTAATGCACGCTTCTTATTCCTCTTAAGACGATTCCTCAAAGTGCAGGATGTTAGGATTTTTTTCCCAGAAGTGGGAAGGCTCAGGGAGGGTTTGTACAACCTTCTTGCTCCAACTGATTAGCTGGCATGTCAGGCACTCCCACATCCCATGATATGGTTGCCTGGCCCCTAAATTAGCCTAGAGCTGCCTCCTCTTCTACACATTGTCTTAACCTCAGCGTTGCTCTGCTCCCCGTTACAGCCTCCGACATCCTGCTGCTCTCGGGCGGCGTGAAGCTCGCGGGAAGCTGAGAGCACACTGAAGTTTATACGTACTCCCATGCCTAAAGATGTTGTAGAATCAGGGTTTTCCAATATTAAAATGAATTGCTCTTCTTAAAGAAGACATAATTATCTAGTCTTCACTGAAATCAAAGCAATTAGGAAGGAGTAAGTCAGCAACAGCAGTAATCCTTGTTTAAATTAAAAGCAATTTCTTAAAAGCCCTATGTAAAAAATGCTTTAAATAGTTGGCTCCAATCATGCCCCATGCAACTCTGTCAGTATAAATCCTCACTTGGAATTTCCTGAAGCCGGTTCTTACCCTGAAGCACAGTGCAGCGCAGTCACATGCGTGGCGTTAGGATGCCACGTGCACAGTCTGCTGCAGCCGTCGCCATCTGGGGTAAGGATGAAAAGGGCGAGGTGATGCTTGTCGCGGGCTGTGGGTAATGAAGCAGGACCAGGGCTGATTGCCCAGGCTGTCGAAATGAAACACAGCCCAGTCAAGTGCACATTCCGGAGCTTTTTATGAACCTTTCCATCTCTCCATCTCCCACCTGAAGCTGACTCACACAGCTACATGCCTTAGGTGGGAAGGTGTTCCATGCAGAAGGAGACCTGTTGGGCTTTCCACTCTCTGCCCTCTGGTGGTTTTAGGAGCCTGCTGAAATAAGTGATGCAAACATGGCTTTATCTTGTGCAGATGGGCAAAATATTTTTCTCTTGCTATTGTGTCAAAGCATCATATATAATTGAAACAATATTTATAACATTACTAGAGATAGTCAAATTACTTTTTTTTTTAAATCATGTAGAACATGGCAAAATCAAATGAAATTAAAGTGAAAAATACCCTTTAATTTCAGCCTATACAATCAGATGCAAGAGTCTGTGTGCAAATGGATTAACATGCCAAAAACATAACTTGAGGCTAGAGGTGTAACATCACCAGTAAATTAACATCAATAATTATAAGCTGTAAACAGTAGCAGATATAATTAAGATTTGAGGCCCAAGGGTTGTACGTGCCTAGCTGCAGCTGACATCATCAGACACTGTGATCTTGATGTTCAGGTCCCCTCCGGAGACAGCAAAGTTACAAACATTGCCCTAAATGCAAATAAAGTGTCAACGGATTAAGAGCATTTGCAAAGTTCTTCTCTCTCTATTTTAAGGACAAACAGGGCTCTTCATAAAAGATGAAAATAAGAGTTTTTAGTTTTCCTCTGTATGATTCCATTGTTGCTGCTCTCCTTATAGCTGAAGGTGTGTCAGAACATCATGTCAAAACATTATTTTTCAAAGGGTTAAATTAAATGAGTTGTTACAGTACCCTGCAGATAGAAAACTGTCCCAAAAGAGTAGAGGATATTGCTTTGTTAAATTTGTAAGGGAGGAAATAAAGAGGAGAGAGGGGAGGAGGAAAGGGATAACTCCACTGTGAAATTCTGAGCTGTGTGGAAAGGAAAAAACAAAACAATATCCTTTCAGAGCTCTGAATCATAATAATAATAATAAATAGCCAAATAATAATAAATAGGGTATCAGAAATTACTCCTATTCCAGGTCCAGAATGGCCCTTGTTTCTGCACATAACCCATGTATGAGACATGGGACAAAGAGAAGTTTAAGTTCTGACAGAACTCGGCCCTGTGCTCCTGGGACAGATCGAGGTATGTCTAGTTAGTTCTGTTCTTCCCAATGAGAGATTTAATTCCAGATGATGGGAATTGCCCTCTCGGTACCACTGTGAGATGGTTTTGTATGCGGAAACCCTAAGATGGCACTTACACTTGATGCAATTTAGCTTCACTTGAAGACATCTGGCAGAGCAGTAAAAGGTGGCCTAAGTCTCCGCAGGAAAAAAGCCCAGGAGCACAACTTTGTCCTTAAGGTCAGCCATGTGCCAGCAGCTCTGAAACCTGCAGCGATGCGGCTGGGTCCTGGCTGATGGTAGGCTAATCCTTCCAGCGACTTCAGTGTCGCAGCCTTTCAGCGTTTGTACAGCCTGCCTCTCAGGTGTCTTCAAAATGGTCCTGTCAGGGTTTCAGCGGAGCTTGTGAAATTCCCAAACCGATACAGGAATATGTTACCGACACATTTTTACTACAGAGGCACCCTGTGAGATGTTAAACTTTCACTCCAGTGAAACATGAGTGCAGTAGGTATGTCTGCTGTCCTCTGTGAGACTGCACAGGCACTGAAAACACAATCCCAAGTTGCTTGCTGGTTAGGGGAAGAAAAACTTCTTTGTGCATTGTAAGACTGAGCCCAGGTGGACACATCCAGTCCTCAGGGGGGAGCTGACACCAGCCATGAGACCGATAGAGACTCATGGCACGGCCCTCTCTCTGTCACCTTTAATAACCCACTGGGGAAGGCACTGAGTGCGGGACTAGCACTGTCTGGCACTCTGCAGCGTGGGGCTGTCCCTGCTGTCTCCGAGCCTGTCCTGGAGCAGTCCAGTACTTGGTGTAAACGTGCTTTTACTCACACAATATAGCAGAGAATAGACAAGTCTGATCATAAACAAAAATGAATATAAACTCTCTCAAAGAAAACAGCCTTTGAAGAGTGTTGAAGTCGGCCTGTCAAGCAAAACAGAAGCAAAGCTTTCAGTTTTTGGCTTAACAAGAGAGCAAAAAACAACTGAAGCTTAGCAGAATTGCTTGCCTGTTTGTAGTGATCCTAGCGGTTTGTGGGGAGGCCACATCTTAGGAAGTTATTGCTGGTAAGAGGCACATACAAAGAGGAGATTGGAAAAAACGGTGTAACAAGTTTGGCTTGATCCTTCTGAAATAATTTTCTTTCCACTAAAAGATACAGAAATGCTCATTTCATGGTAAGAAACTGCTTGGCCAGGAAATTATTATATGAGGAATTTTGCTTCAGTCCTTGATTTTTTAAAAAAAGGCAACCTCAAACCAAGGCTGCAGGCTGGCGGCATTCCTCCTCCTCCTCTCCCAGTGCCCTGCCAGTTGAGAGCACTGGGCGAATGTGCTCAGTGCCCGGTGGAGGCTGGCAAGGCAGCAGTGTGCCCAGGCCACTGTCACTGCACAGCTGAGGGGCTGCCTTGGTCTGGAAGCCCCAGGCTGCTCGGGGAGAACAGAGGGCTGAGAGCGCTGCTCAGCGAATTCACCCCCTCCAGTCTGACGTTCACATCCTCATTCTGCCATGTTAGACTATTTATTGCCTTCTCTACCCATATCACCCTCTAGCTCTGCCTGGAAGTCAAACAAGGTGAAGACAGCTGAAGTGTTCCTCTAACTTGCAGCACCTCGATAAATCTCTTAGTAAAGAGCCAGTGTAGTTTTACAAGTGTGATGTCTTTTTATTTTATTACCCAGCATGCCGTACATGAAACTGTTTTCCCACAATGTATAAATTTAGTGAGGGAGAAAACCCAATCTTTCCCATCCCTCTGCCATCAGTTGCCTTTCTGAGATCAAGTAGCACGTGGAAATGCTTCCACTGCCTAAATTCTGAGTACAGCACTTTGTACTGTAGCACTTTACAAAAGTGTGTTTTGTTTGACAGGACTTAATAAAAAAATCTTTTAATCTCTGTGACTGTGGGTAGGTGGGAAGGCCAAAAAGTCTAAATGTTTTAAAGGAAAATTTTAATTAGTATGCAAATTTGACTTTCTGCATTAAAATGTCATTTACTAAGTAAATGTTGTTGCACTGGAAGTTCAGATGTTTGATCATTTTCTGTCAAGGTGCCTTTGCAAATTTCCTGAATGTAATAACAGCATTTCAAAAACAAAATGAAATTCTCCTTTTGTTGCAGTACATTGGGTGTGCTCCACCAAAGGCTATGTGACTAGAATATCTTAAATCAGCCAGCAGCTTATAGTGCTGTTTCTCTTTCCCCCAATTTGCAAATTCTGTTGTCCTCTCAGTGCCTACAGAGGTTTCCTGAAACAGGGGAGATGAGGAATACACCCTGCATGTCATAAATTTAAATCATTCAAGAATACCAACAAAATGATTACGAAAGCTGTTGTAGTCATTAAAGTCAAAGGAAGTAGTCGTTGAGTTATTGTCAATTACCTCTGAAGGTTACAACAGTGATTAGCATTTACGGTATTTGTAAAAGACTGATGCGCATTTTGATAGTTAACTAATTTCATTGTCTCAATAAAATACACATATTCCTGTCTGCTGAAGAAGGACAAGATGAACGGTTGAAGGTCCAGCCTTGCTTTTGGCATAGAGTAAAATGATGTTCTAATATAAAGTGATGGAAAAATAACGGTGAGGCCAAAAAAAAAAAAGAGAGAAAATTTGATAAAAGCAGGAAACTCCAAGTTTAGTTTCTTTCATTCAGTGTCTGTGGAGTCAGCGGCTGCTGCCACTGACTGAATGTACCATCTCCAACTACACCTTATATGGAGCTCTTGAGGGATCAGGAAACATTGCACGTGGGAGCCATATGTTCAGCGCTTGCCATCATTTATTGAGAGCGGAGGTTCAGGGCTGAAAACTGATTTAAACATCCATATTTAGAGCTCAAAAGTACAAAATAAGGTACAAATTCTCACGAAAGTTGAAGACAGACAGAAGAAGCTGTGACCCAGTATAGAAGCGGTTTTGAAAAAGAAAAAAAATGGCTAGGGGCGGTCAGATGCTATCAGTGCTGAAGAGCCCGCCCTGCTGTGTACACGATGCCTTACTAACAGCTGCAATGTAAAGGTCTAACAAGGGTGATGAATGTGAGGGGGGGAAGGTTTATTCTGAACTATGTGCTCAGGCTGTATCTGTCAAAGGCTGAGGGAGAAGGAGGGCAAGGGACTACTCTTTCCACCCTTGCCTCATTTCACATGGGTGCAAACTTGCCTGTCGTGTCCATGGTGGCGGTACAGCATGCAAGTAATGTAGCCCCTCAGTAGACCTTTCAGGTTTTGTGTATGTGTCTATATAATTTCATAAACTGGGTGTCCCACACGAGCATAAATATGTGATTAGGTGTTCCTGATCTAGAGGCTTCTTGCAGTAAATCTAAAAATTATATATAACCCATTGCAGCTATGGTGAGGCGTTCCCAGTGTTCCTCTCAGTCTCATGCTAATTTGCTCGTACACTTAATCTTGCTGTCACCTCGTCTGGAAGCTTCTGCAGGTCCATGAAGAGTCACTAACCTTCTGATCTCGAAGCAGACATTCACAGCAGGGTTGAGACATGTTAGCAGGTAAACGTGCCCTGTTGATGCCTGTGCCTCACCTTTCAATAAACGCCAGACATCAGTTCCTCCCATTGTTAATTTGTCCCTTTGGACGAGCATGAAATTTGTGTGATGAACGAACCTATAGTGGATTTTTCTTTTGCATAATAGATATTTTGCTGGTTAAAAAAGCCTCAAACTCCATTGCATATGAATGTCTTCACTGTGTTAGCAATTTTTGTATCTTATTGGCAATGTTCTAAAGCAATGAAGATTCAGACTGCTCAGTTCCTCGCATTTTACGAGATCCTCGTAATTACAACGATGACTGCTGGAGCATGAAAAAAAGTCATTTGGCAAAATGGCCATCTTGGCTTCCTCGGTCTCATCCTCCCCTCTCTCTGACTTCCAAGTCCTGGTTGCTCAGTTTACTAGACAAACACATTGTTTGCTATTTGCCAGGACAGATGTTTGTTTAATTCGGTACCTTCTGCTTCCTTCCTGAGACTGAGGTAAGTCATACTGTTCACCGCCAGCCAAGGTGCAGAAAAGAGGAAGGACAGTGGTCACTTTGAAAATTATTTATTCAGCTCATGGAGAGTGATTCCATGTGCTAGCATTTCTAGGACCTTAACCACCATCTCCTGTATTCTGTAAATGGCACATAACAAAACACAGGCAGCATCTAACTGGATTGTCTCACTGTGCAAAGAGGCTGTATTCAGCCACTGAGTATTTTTATGTAGAGAACAAACCCTATTTTTTTGAAACAGCATGAAGATCCCAACTTGAGCTGACTCATGCTCTCATCCAACTGGGTCCTGCTTGAACAATCCTGCTATGGAGAACCGTTACTGCTCAAGAGGGTGTTTGCCTTGTAGTCTGGACCACTACTATGCAGAGTCAGACTGGCTGCAGAAAGCCTAGATAAAACTGCTGTGTCATTTTAGCGCTGATTTGAGGGCTTAAGAGGCGCAGACAGAGAACTGGCTTTCTCTGTTATAAGTCTTCTTGCCTTCAGTAAGGCCTGAGAGAGAATGGAGAAATGGCTTTGTAGACCAGCATGTAACTTGCTAGATGCTGTAGCGTTAAGACTCATCTGTGTTCTAAATTAAACTCTTGCCACTAAAGTCCATGTTCCAGGAGTCTCAGAAAGAGTTTGGATTTATTCTCACCCCTCTATTCCTCCCTTCCATCTTTTTTTTTTGCATGACTGGCACATTGTGCTTTCTCCTTCCTTGCAGATTCCTTCGCAAATCTTTGGCTTTGTGCATATTTCCTCTTCTTCTTGCTTTACTCATGGATGTGGTTTCTCTAAAGCTCTGTGGCTTTATATACCTTCCCTTCACAAAGGATGGCTTTACGTACCTAGCAGCAGATCAAAGTACTTAACTCTAGATGTATCCAGTACAACAGAAGAATGAAGAGATGTTCTTCTGTTACTTGAATAAACAATATAGAGCCATTGTTCCTGATCAGGTAGTGAATCATCAACAAATCCGGAGATAGTTACTAGATGTATACATCTATCCATCTGAGGTTTTATCTACGTGCTGTATTTACCCATTTTTCTGTAAATAACGAAGTGTTGTGGTTGTCATCAGAACCATTTGTTGCAATTCGAATGACTATAAATAGTGAATAGGCAATGCAGGTTGTTCATTACAGGCTGAAAAAACTATATGTATTGGGTTGTTACCCCTTTGCAGAAGCCAGGCAGAAGCTGTCGACGTTTTCCAGATTGGAGCTGACGCAGTCATGAGTGAGTGGTCTCGGGCAGTGCTGTCTGTGAGGTATACACCTGGCCCTGCAGGCCTTACCCATAGTGCTGTTGTATTTATTCCTGCCATGCTATGAACTAACAGACTTAGGGAAACTTCAGCAAACCCTGCTGTGAGTTTCACATTTCTGTTTTACTGCAAATTTCTTCACTTTTCTAGGGTGCGGTCTCAGACAAGCCAACAGAAGCAGGAGCTTGGTGAGCACTTGCAGTTCAGTATATTATTTTTATTTCCTCAATAGTTTCTTTATCTCAAGAATCTTGGAACTCAAGAATCAAGAACTTTGGGATTAGTTCTGCCTCTGATCCATTGGAAAAATTCTTACCTGCATGGTCAAAAGTTTTCTTATAAGAAATATTCCTAATCCATGGAATTGTCTTATTAGCTTCATGTGACATCTTCTGCACAACTGGAATAACCTTCCAAAAAAAAAAAAAAAAGGCCAAAAATTGCCCAATGGACCAAATTCTACAGTTGTTAATAGTACTGAGAGATTTTGGGGACAAAGAAGTGGTGCCAGTGTGACTTGGAACTGAATTTGGCTCAGCATTCTCCAGAAGAGTGAATCAGAGCCTTGTACATGGCAACAGTATCCTTCCCTTGATTCATTTTCTGTGTCATTCTTATCACATCCTTCTTATTTCTTGATTTTATAACTGCCATATACTGGACAGACAGTTTCAAAGATTTTCACGTTATAGCCCTCTAAATCTTCTTTCATGGTCATCATGTTGAATAGCTGATTAATTTAATAAACACTTTCTGGTTTAGATCATTGCCCCAAGAAAACAGCACTTTCTGTTTTCTGTCTCATTCTCCTAGAAGATCAGAACATGTCTAACGCTGTGGTTCTCCTCTGTTTTCATGCTTAGCCCTGCCTGCAGTTTTAGTGTTGTCAGCAGATGCAAACATCTTACCTTTGATATTCTTATTTGAACCATTCAGAATGGGTATCCTTGCAACCCCTCAATAGTCTTTGATAGCAGATGAGGTTATCTCAGGATCTGTGGTATTACTTTATGAAATCTGTGGGAATTTAAGGAATGCAAACCTTTTCATGGTTTTACCTAGCTGGAAAGGTAAAAGACAAGATGTCTGTTGGAAGCAATCCAAAACACAGTGGCATCACGAGGAATCTTCCCACAGACGTCACGAGCCTATAAAGCGCCAGTTCAAATGCTGTGACTGACAAACAGAAGGCAGCCAGGAGACGCCCCCATTGGCCATAAAGACTTTGTGGTGCAGCTAATTTCAGTTTCTTCGACAACACTTGTGTGCTGAAATACTTAACTCCCTGAAGCATGATTATTCTCTTCAACTCGTGACTCCTTCCAATAAAGTGTAATACAAAATGCTTTCACAAAGGCCACCAAATTCTTCTCTTGTTTATGTGTCCACAACAGATCAGTGAACAGAATTCTCCTTCCACTTCCATCAGTATGAGAGAGGTAACTCCATTTAAGTCTAGGGAAGGACTACTGGGGGAAAAAAAGAGAGACAAAAGTGAGCCTGCTGATTTCAGCTCAACTGCATAAATGTAAGTGAAGGCAGAATTGAGTCCTCATTATTTCCTGTCTACTGCATTTCTCTTATTTTGTCATGGCAGCAGTGTAGATGGAAGCTCCCAAGATTTCTACAGCCAAGTCATCTTTCACCAATAAAGCTATACTGACTCACATAATAGATTAGACTGTCACACTAAACCTGACAAACAACATTCAATATGTCTCAAATTGCATCCAGGCTGATAACCCTGTAAACTACTGTCTCTCCCGTGCAGATGTTTCCCATCTCTTTCGGAAGAGCTTCAATGCTCAGGCGAGAACTCGCCTGCTCTTGGAACTCACAGAGACATGGTGGGCTACTGGCACACCCAGTCTTTTCTCCTCGCGAGTGTTCTGTGCCTTTGATAACTGTGTTGCTGCCATTCCAAGGGGAAATACTTTAACACTGTCTGTCATCCTTCTTTGTAAAGACCGAAGCAAAGTGAAGCTGCGGTCTGTCTTTGGAGGCCTCCCTAGGTGACTCCCACTTAGGCTGATGGGGGTCTCCTGTGTTTCTGAAGGAAGTATTTTCACAGTTTTTCTTAATTTTCCTTTTCCCTCCTTTATTTCTCACAGAAACCATTCTCTTTTACCTTTTGCTTGCAAAAAACAGAGCTTTTGAACAATGCAGGGCTGCTATTAGCTGTTCTGTATTTCTTTTCCTCTTCTAACTATTCTTTCAACTTGCTCCAGCCTTGGGTTTCTTTGGGGTTTTTTTTGACTAGCTCTCCCCAGTGTGTCTCCCTCCTAGGTTGTTTGTATTTGAAACAAACCTACATTTTGCTGGCGCTAATCTTCACATCCTCACTTATTGCCATTGGCCTCTGTTGTCCTTTTTCCTGTTGGGATGGGTTTCAGTTGTATCCTTTCCAATTGTTCTTTAACTTTTTCCAGCTCTGTGCAGTTGGGTTTCTGGTGCACCGTAGGACTCCAAATTGAAATTCCTCTGGGCAGTTCACATTTCCTTATATTTCCATAAGGTGAAAAGCATTTAGGATTCTTGCACTGAGGAATTTTTCAAATGTGAGGATAACCCTGTCCCAGATGTGCAGAGGTCTGGATGAGGGGAGCAATCAACAAGATGAATGCAGCACAGATGTGCTTCCTTTGTTATTCATATGTGTGTCTGATAGACCTATGTGACAAATAAGCCCTTGTGCAAATGCAGGTATGTCCCTACCTAGCAGGGATGCCAGAGGACTGCTGACCAAGCTGCTGTAGGATTCTGTAGTGGCCAGGACTTCTCACCACAGCAGAAGCCTTGACTACTGAGTCAAGGGGTAAGACCTTTAGCCGCTTGCTGTGGGCCAGCTGCTGGAAAAAATGTTAGCTAGCACATTACACTCATGTTTTACTCAGTTCACTTGCTCCGGTATGTCCTAAGGATCATTTTTATTAATCCTTAAGTACTAAGACTAAAGCAGTGCAGATTTTGATGCATGATGCTACTTCCAAGGAAGTCAATGGCAAAAATCCAGCTGAAGTCAGTGGGTGCAGGAAGCGCATCTGACACAAGCCAAGATACTCACAGCTCTGGCCTTCTAGAGTTTGATGTTTGGAAGGAGACAGCAATCACGATGTGAGCAGATGCTCTGTCCTTCTTAACCTCCCATTTCCTCTCTTTTGTTCATATGTGCCAGAGATTCACAGCGATTTCTTTCAAAGTCAGGGCTTTTTTTTCTTCATCTGCTTTCTGGTGTTGTGCTTTACTTGTTTCTTTCACGTGGTCTTAAAAAAGAGAAAAGTAAAACAAGTTCTGTGAGACTACAGAGGGAGAAAAAAATATATTTCTCAGGAATCTCTTTAGGATCTTGGCTAGAAGCACAGCAAACACTGTCATTATGGTTAGCAACAAAGGACATGGCATCGCTTCCAGCAAAGTCACCACTTCACTGTGAGTAAGGTTAGGCCAGGAAAAAAACCAACTGAGTTTAATAGGTGAGAAACTGACTTCGGCTAAAACAATAAGCCATACTCCTGCAATGACAACCGTTTAGATCCAAGGCTCAAGGAGGTACTGCCTTTCCTCTGTTATCTTCCCCAATGGACTCTGCTCATTACTCCAACAAGTGTAACAGTCTTTCCAGCAAGATCTTTTGTCCATCCTAATTCGAACTACCCCCTTAACTGAAGCGGTGGAGTGCAGGTCCTTCAGATAAGTGCAAACTGTAATTATACTGTATTCTGAGTTAATAATACGTGGGTGTGAAAAGGAAGAAAGGAGGAGGGAGAGAGCAAATGAGAGAAAGAAGCACGGTTTTGGCAGGGTTACAGAATTGCAGAAGGCTTCTCGTAAGTCTCAAGTTAAAAATGGGAGAGGTTTGCATTAAAAAAGAGTTTTAATAGGTCCTGCAAATTGACGTTTTTGGTGATTAGGCAGACAGGCTTTTTTCATTTTTAATAACTTAATGCTGAAACACTGTTGAAATTCTGTTACAAGCCTCACTTGCAATGGGCAGCATAGGAGGGATCCCCTGGAGCTGTAGGCCTGGGTGCTCTGGGGAGTGTTAATGCAAGCGTTAGCATCTGTTTGGCTTCGAAGCTCTGTGCTTAGCTCACCCCAAACTGTATTTGCACCCTGCTGTGCAATTCACTTCTTGTGGCCTCAGAGTTTGGTCCAGAGAGAGTATACCTTGTGGGCCCTTAGGCAGGTCCTTGACCCGGGGGCATCATGGGGAGTTTTGCACTATGGTGGTCTGTGAAGGTCAGTCAGGAACCTGCCTGTGCTGCCAAGGTGCAGAGTGTACTGCTCTCACTCTTTTCTCAAAAATCACTAGATGCCTATGCGAAGAATGATTCCCTTCATAGGAATAAAAGGCAGCAACGTGTTATATGGAATAAAAGGCAGCAACGTGTTATGTGTGACACCTTCATAAGCTTCAGCCCAAACAAGAACTACATTCTCTTCACAGCCCCCAGGCAAGCTGATCCCAGGATGTGAAAGGCAACGTAATATCTTTTTGAGGGGCTCAGCCCTATCTTCTCACAGAGCTATTGCTGTCGGTATTCGTTCCTGGCAAGATCTTGGGCCTTCTCATGCCAGGATTCAGGCCCACCTACTCCTGAACCATCTGTTATTTTCCACCTGCCGCTCCTGCACCCAGGCAGATAGACATCAGCCTCTTTTGAAGTCAGGTTCATTCTCAGCTATCTTCCTCTTCACTCTGCTAGCTGGATGGGGAAGCCTTTTACTGTTTGGAGGCAGAGGCAAGAGATAGTAATGAACTTGCAGGCTAATGTCAGTATTGACAATCAGTGTGTGCCTTTGTCATCTGAAATGCTCGATACATTATGTGACCTCCTATACTGAAGCCTTACAAAACTGCCATCTTAGATACCCTGTCTAAGCCCTTTCCTTTTATTATGGTGGTAATAATGATGAAGGAAACAATAAAAAGTGGTAATTTTGGTTCAGCCATGTCAACGTGTTACTTGCCCCATGCAAGTTTTACAAGATTTTCATATCCTCTTCCAGCCACTAAAAAAGGAGTGGGACTAGAACTGCTAAACAGCATTAATCCTTTTTCTTCATAGCCTTTTCATATATATATCTCTATCTATATCTCCAGTATTTCATCGGTTTTCCTATGAGGATGTTATAGAAAACAGCACTGAAAGCCTTACTGCAGTTGAGATAAACAACATCCACTGCTCTCCCCTCGTGCACCAAGCCTGTCATCTCATCACAGATGGTTGGTATGTTGGTCAGGCATTATTTCCCATTCATAAATCTATGCTGACTGCCCCTAATCACCTTCTTGTCCTTCATCTGTTTGGAAATAGTTTCCAGGATTATATGCTCCATCATTTTCTCAGAGATCGAGTTGAGGCCTGTAGTTCCCAGGATCCTCCTTCTTACTTTTCTTGAAGTTAGGGGTGAGATTTGATTTTGATTTCTCCCAGTCCTCAAGAATCTCCCCTGATTGCCATCACCTTTCAAACTTAATTGGGAGGGTCCTTGCAGTGACATCTGCCAGCTCCCTCAGCTTTCATGGGTGCATGCCATCACATTCCCTGTTTGGTTAAAAGGTCCCTAACCTGATCCTCCTCCACCCAGGCTAAGTCTTCCTTGCTCCAGATGTTCCCACCAGCCTCAGAGGCCTGCCATTCCTGAACACAAATCCCACCAGTAAAGACAGAGGAGAAGGCAGCAGTGAGTACCTTGGTATCTTCCATGTCTTTTGTCACTGCCCCACTCAGCAGTAGGCCCACATTTCCCCTAGCCATCCTTTTGCAGCTTAATTTATTTGCTACTTAACTGATGAGTTTAGCAACACCTGGGAAAAAGGCTTCCTTTACATGGAAAACAGAGGCTTTTCTTGCAAGATCAAAAACTGCCAAACTTCATGAATTGTTTTGGCTGAAAAGTTGCCAAAGAACACAAAATAATTCCTTTTTTTTTTATCTTGTTTGTTTGGGTTTTTTGTGATGAAATAACGAAAATGTTTAAGGAGAACAGACTCTTTCCTAGAAAATCAATGTTGTTCTCCTTTGACAAAGGCTCGATGGAAAAAAGCACTTTGCGCTAGGGATTTGTTTGAGAGCCTATCTGGAACAGAACCGTTTAAGATCAGCCCTTGGTTAGAGAGAAAGGGAGGCACCTTCCTTTGCAGTGATCACTGGGTGAGCAGGGTGAGTCTGCCTGAGGGCCTGCTTCTGATGTCAAGTGCCTCAAAGCAAATTTGGATTTGCCTAAAGGCCTCAGAGGATCTCCTCTGAGTGGGGCAGATATACCCAAAAGAAAAAGCTACCTCCAGAGGCTGATCCTGGTTATGGTCCATATGCATGTGTTTCTTGTCAGTAGAATGGCTTCTGTTCTGCTTAAGTTCCATATATGAGATTTTGGCTACCATTGGAAATTTATAGGTTACCAAGAGTATTAAATTCTACATTATCAGCTGTGGGCCCCAGATTCCAGTCTTAAAATATTAATGTCTAGTTTCCACGTGCTGAATTGGCTGCACATGTCAGCTTCCTGTGTTCTGCTTTCCAAGTTCAGTGTTTGCCTAAATTTTACTTCTCTTGAAACATTTTCGTTGGTGTAATGAATGGAAAAAGTCTGTAAATCTATGCTACTCTTTCTGAAGGGACAGACAGTTTTCTTTATTTTCAGTATGATTCTGATCCAAGAGCCTTACATAACACTTACAGACTGTAAGAAGAGAGCAATCCCAGAAAAGATGTTTGCAAATATACACATATGTACAACATGTATATATTTACATATGCACAACTGTGGAGAGAGATATAAACCCAAGGGAGATCACAGAACCTTCACAGCAAGCCCGTGCTTGGCTCGTGTGGCCACCTTATTTGCCCTGTTCCTGCAAATTCTTCCAAGAGTCAAAGAGAAAATCACAAAGAAGGTAGTTTGATGTTGACAGTTATCTGGGGTGCTATTGACCTATTTGATTTCAGTAACACCTCTTTACACAGCAGTATGTCTCACCATCATGCTATAGGTAATACTTCCCTGAAAAAGAAGTGAGGCCGACAGAGTTACCATGTTGGCTAATTCACGTGGCCTAGCATAGTAATGTCATTGTGACATGAGGTGCTACCCAGGATAGCCTTGAGCAGCAGAAGCTGCGACTCTGGAGACAGGTTTCCTGCTCTTGTGAAGTGTATCTTGGAAGAGTTTTTTCATAGATCAGTGGTTTTCTTAGACTCAAATCACATTTTGGATTACAGTCTAATCAAAATATTTGAGAGGGTATAAATTTACTTCTTTACTGTAGAATACAATCGGAAGAGATTTCTTCCTACCCACAGTCGTACCTGGCTTTCATTTACAACGTGTCAGTATTGGACATTTTTACGTGACTAGAAGATGGAGGCTGAGATTGCTGAGCATGCATGGGCTGTGGAAGGGTTAACGAAACCAAAGCCTTCTTGCTGCTGCAGAACCCAGCGTGTTCTTTTGAGAGGGGGAGGGAATGAAGAATTAAATTTGATTTATTTTGCACAGGCAAGTTCAAGACAATAGAATTTCCTCTGTTTTCATCTGTAAAACCAATAGACAGACCAAAAAGGAATAGAGGTGAAGGGTTATGGAACTCATATTTTTCTACCTTCTGTGACTGTCTTCAGTATTTCTTGTTATCTGCAGATATTGCTTTCAGCACAGTGACCTTTGAATAAACAGGATTGTGGTGTCCTAAAAGAAGTGAAATAAAAAGCACAGACAAATTTGAAAACGCAGTCAGGGCTGTGACTTCTTTTCAGCTAAACTGAATACTCAGAGTAGACTTCAAATATTAAAATAACAGAACATAAAGATCTAGAGAAGACACCCATGAGAATCTCTACTTTAACTACTAGTCTGCTTCTGCTTAATTCCACATGGGAAGAATAGTTTCATTGGTGGCCTTCTTGAGTGATTTTAAGAGTAAAAAATAAACCCACTACATATTTAGCAAATCGTATAGCCGTGCCAGAGGCGGGGGGGGGTGTGTGACAGGAAAACTTTTCGGAGTCTGTATTGCTGTTGGAAAGTTTATGTAAACATGAATATAGCCAGCGTTTTACTGATTAAACTAATAATTTAAGCAACTTCTTATGAAAGCTTCAAGAATTGAATTGCCTTTCCCATTTGTGGCACAGAGCCCATGGTTCCTGTTCTTCAAATCAGTCATTCAAAAGAAGGGAAAATATCTATGCATCTGCACATCCCATTAGATCCTAACCTCTGAATGCAGAAATGGCATCTGAGTAGTGAAACGCTGTATAAGCCATTGACGAAAGCCTGCTATGGCTTATTATGAACTCTACCTGCCTACCTTGCTCTAGCTTTTCATTCTTTCCACGTGAACAGCTTTCGGAAGGACCACTTAGTACATATCCATACCCCAGTGAACTGCAGTATTGCCTGTTCCAAGCACACTCTCACATTACTCACAAACTTTCCAACTGCTAGACAAACTTTGTTATAGTCCATCTACTTCCCTTGGAATATGGCATTTGAGGCTGGTTTTGGGGTTGCTCTACATAATGTGCTGTGACTAGATACATAACTATTTCCTTATAACATGAACTAAGCAAACACAAATTTAAGGCAAGTTATCCTGCACCCTGAGCCTCAAGCCAGTCTTTTTGTATTTTCTCATGTGAAGTTCTGATCTGAAAGTAATACTGGCAATAGGGAGAACTTCTTCTGAGGTGGTAATTTGCTCTCTATCTGGCCACAGTGGTATCAAAAACACCTGGCGAACCCGCAGACAGCATCTACTTTGGAGCTCGGGCTGGCAGCACAAGCCGTGACCTCAGTACGGACTGTGAGCAGGAAGTCTATGCAGTGTGCAGAGAGGCTTGGAAGGGAGGGCAAATGTTTTGCACTTCATATATCATTGCGCACAGCTCACTACTGGGATTCCACCAAGTCAGCCAGTGCTAAAATGGTGTGGAAAATGAAATTTCCTGGGTTATTTTTTTTGGCAGTTCTAATCACACTGGACAATTGGGCACTGAAACTAACACAAAAGCTCCTCATGTTAATAAGAAAAAGACATATGTTTAGTAGCCTGCTCTGGTAACTAAGAAAAAAATACGCTCTCCTTCAGAACTGAAGCAGATGCCGAGTACTTTCAACATCCAGAACACTGTTTGCATTTGCCGGTAAAGTAACAGCAGTCTAGGCAATACTGCAGCAATAATCAGAAAATGCACCACCGGTGGATTTCAAAGCGAGACCCCACCTCATGTTTCTTTGCCATAGCTGCTCTTTCCAACAGCCTCATTGCTTGGAGTCTAACAGCAACAAAGGCAGAGAAATAATTAGGAGGCTGGGAAGGGAAAGAAAACCAGCCAGGAAAAATTAGTTTCTCTCTCACCTTCAGTCTTCAGGAACTGCAGGCCTCTGTGTTTCAATAATAAACCTCAAGTTAGAGAAATGCATGCTGCTCCGTTCCTCCTCCCTGCAGCAGTGTTCAGACAGAGGGTTTGGACAGTCACAGAGCTAAATCCTGAAGAGAAGGCAAAGCTAGGTTCAAAACTGACATAAAATAGTTTTAAGCCACCTCTGTTTCCCTGGTTGGTAGCTATAGATCAGAGCAGGATGATTATCTGTGTGACCGAAGGGCTACTTGGTCTCGTCCATGTAGAATCTTGTTTACTTTGTTATGTGGCATATGACTGCCACCAGCTTGCTCTGCCTTGTTGGCTGGAGAAATGGAGGATGCTTCCAGTCCTCTGGCAGGGTGTAGGGGGATGCAGGTTATGTGTGTTACTCCTGGGCTGAGGAAATCCCAAGAGCAGCTGCAAACCCAGTAACTGAGCATTTTTCTTAACACACAGGCAGGTGGTAAACAATAAAAACACTCACTTTAAGTGATTAGCTCTTATTACCACTCCTTAGTTATCCCCGTAGACTATCCAAGGATGAACGTGAATTAGACCTTTCTCCAGTTGCTCTGTCACATACTCTTCCAGCTTTGCCCTGGTTTCCCCCGGGCTTCCTCTGTAGTGAGTGGTGCTGTCGGGAGGCGGCAGTGCTCCCCTGCCCACGCTGCCTGCCGCTGCCTCTGCCCGGGTCACTGCCGTTGCCATTCCACCGCCGAGCCAGAGGTCAGGTGCCCTCAACATCTGTAAAAAGCCCAAGTGATTTCTCATCAGAACTGTGCAGAATGAACTTGCTCCAATTTTATTTGCAACACTCGAGGGCCCTTGGCACTTTGCAAGATTGCAAATAAGAATCTCCATGTAATGTTTCTGCATAGTGACTCATCTTTGGACTTGTTTCAAATCAATAAATTCTCTAAAGAATAAGCCCCCCAACTCAAGCCCAAGACACACTCATCCTATTACTCACTCTCTTTTAGGAGCACCCATGAGCAATATAGGCTCCACAACACAATTAAAAAATCCAGGCTCTGATGGATCAAAGTGGTGAAGGGAATGGGAGCAGTTGCTTCACGACAGACTGCTGTGATGCTACCCACATACAGAGAAAGGATCACTCAGACGAAGTGCTGGTATCATTTGGTTCTGAGCTGACATGAGCAGTGTGATTTCAGGTTTCCTAATGAAAATAATTTAAAAAAAAAAGCAAACTCAAATCCTTCTGTTGGAAACTACTGATGTGGAGTTCTACATTAAAAACATACCAGACTTTACAAACTGTCATTGAATGAGAGCACAGGATGTACAGAATGACAGAATGCTACCTAGAATTATATTTCAGAATTGTTTTCAAAAACTTTTCCTTTTTTTTTTTTCTTCAAAATAATTGCAACAATAATGCCGAAGAAAACCTCTTCAAACACAATATCATTTCTGTTCTTGTAGAATTTTTTGAATGACAAATACCTGCTGAGTTAATCTTTGGAAGAACAAGAAAAGTTTGTTCTTTGTGTACGTAGATTGTTTTGGGGTATTGTTTGATTCTGCCTTTGGTAGGGGTAATGTTTCTGGGCTTAGCTGGATAGTTTGTTTGTTCCTATTCATTAAAAGGGACCCTGCAGCTATGTGGGGAGGGAGCGTGGTATTACATTATTATTGCTCCAAAAAGTATGGACAAAAATGTATTGTAAAAATTCCAAGGTTTCTAGTAGGAGTTCTCTCAGTAATAAATACTCTTAGTCTGCTGGAGTGTAGTTACTAGATGTGCTAACATTGTGTTGGGCTAATTAGATCGATGCTTAAGGTACATAGTTGAAATATACAGATAATTCTGGCTATAACCTGTTGGTACAGTAGTTTTGTGCAATGGATAAGGAGAACTTCCAGAGTCAGCCTTTACTTTGGTCACCTCATCCCATAGCCTGTGCCATACCATTGCAGATAACAATGCTTGTCATGCTGCAGGGTTCTGTCTCCCTGCTACAAGATAAAAGTACAATGATGCTGGTAAAAGTTATTCATTCCCTGGGGCAGGAGACAAAGGCCCTTGGATGAGATCAGCACTGCAGAGACCAAAACTTCTTGTGAGAGATTAATTTAACTTGTTCTGGATTGCATCAGGGCTGGGGGTGTAAAGCACTTTGCAGGATTGTGGTTGATGGGCTTTACTACTTCTGCAAAAAAAAAAAAAAAAGTGAAACTGTCTTCTTTCTGTCTTTCTTAAGCTATGCGGTTTGCCTACAGAGGGATGTTAACTCAATTATCTTCCAGAATAAAGTGGCTGTGATCTTGACTCACTGTGCCCTCCCAGAGCAGAACCCAGTGATTTTTTTTTTCCTGGAAGAAACTGTCGTAATCAGGGAATTATTCCAAGAGAGCCAGTTTATCCTGGAGTTGCTAATCTGTAGCAAATTCTTCTTGCCCACCTTCTGGTCAAAGCCACTGCTATTGCGCTGAGGCTAGCGTGTCACGTCCTCTGAGAAGTTCCACTCCATCCAGGCCATAGTTGGCCTTTCAGAACCTGTGGAGCATTGCCATTATTGTCACTGGCCGCGATGCTTTTCTAGTGGTCAGCTTTAATACTTTGGTCCCTAACTCAGAGGAGAGTGCAACCTGCGAACTATTTGGCTTTGTCTGTCTTCACTCTGTCTAGCTCTTTAGTCATTCTTAGTATTACCCCACACTGCCAAAGGCCTGTTTCCCCTGCCACAGACTAACTTTTCCATGAAGAAAGTCACAAGAGATTTCAGCTTTGCTGTAATGCAGAGTAATGACAGCATAATAGCATCTAACCTCCTACAAAGTGCTCAGAAAACAGGGAGGTTGGCTGAGATTACTCAGTACTGCGAACTGCATTCTACTAGGCAAGGCAGATAAAACCAACTGCCTAAGAGCTCTGAATTGATCAGAATATTCATGCCTCATTAGAGAAATCTTTATAACCCACTCTTTTTTACTGTGTTCCAGAGTCACTATGAAGAAAGTAACAAAAAGACCACAGAATCTGTTCTTTTTAGGTACCTGTATTATTATTTTTTGCAGCCCAACATGATTGGCGGTACCAAATGTATATCCAGCAGATATAGAGCAGCGTTTCGTCAACATACTCATCGCGTGGAACTTTGCGTACGGGGATAACAATATCTTGCTAGCACAACACCATAGAGAAGTGAATGAAGCAAACCTAGTACAACTGGATCAAATAAATCCTTTCTACTGAGTAATGTCTGGGTTTCAGGTAGATAAATCCTGGCTTTAATGTCATTTGGAATTTTTAATTCAAACCTTGTGGCTTCCGAGGGTTCATTAATTTGTTCCTTTCATAGTTGTGCCCCATATGACTGATTCTCTTCTGCAGGCTGGGTGGCTGCCGGCGCACACACCTGCCTCCTGCTGGTGGCTCATGCTGGAGCAAAGGACAGTCCAGCTCGCAAATATGGAATAGCACTTGTGGCATCTTTTCAAATAAAAGTGGAAAAAGAGCCGTATGTTCAAAAGTGCGAAGTCTCCTCTGTAATTCCTGAATTTTTGAGGTTTTCCTTCAAATTCAGAAATCTCAAGGTTTTGGGCTTTTTGTTTGTTTGTTTTCAGTTTTGCTTCTCTCCTCTCACTGATTCTTGTCCCTAAATGCAAAGGAAGAGCAAGTGTAAGGTATTTTGTTGTTCCTTTCTCTTTTCTGTGCCACTCTGTACATTTCAAAACAGATCCAATGTTTGTCTCATGGCAAAACCTTGAAGTTAAATAGCAGAAGAGAAAAGTGAAAGTGAGAAAATTTAAAGCAAAACCGAAACTATTCAAAAAGCAAAGAAAGAAATTTTTCTCAATTTTTACTGTTTATTATCAGCAGAATCTTGTCTTCTCTTTCTTTTCATCTTGTATCTACAGTAAAAACAAACCTCACCACAGATTAAAACCTCATCCTTGTAGCTTTATGCTTTTAGTGCCTTCCAGTGATGTACTGAGCTAAGATTTTAATACTGGATATATGGTTAGCATATTAATAACTATCCTTACTAACCATTATCGTAACGCGTGTTTCATTAGTGAGCAATGCTCAACATTCCTTTGGAAAGTCATTGGCAGTACCACATTTGTAACCTCAAAGGACCATACTTGTAATTCAAGGATCATAATTCGCTATGACAGTGTGCAAGCAAATTGCACCAAAGCCATCAGTCTGACCAAAGGGAAAAGCCACGCACTCTTCCACTGAGTCTGGATATTTTGGCAAATATCTTCTACTTAAACTATTGAAAAAAAGCTCTTTACTGCCCGTGACCAACTGTGAACATCAGCATCTACTCATATACTATGAAGACAATTAGCCGCTGACATAACCTCTCTCCAAATCGTTACTGCCAGACCAGATGCCCTCTGAAAGCATGGCTTGAGTAGCACCTGCTGCAGAAAGCGCTTGCTGAAACGCTGTGGCCTGTGCAACGCAGTCAGACCCACTAATTGTAATTGTGTCCCTTCTGTCCTTAAACACCAACAGGAGGCGGCACGGGCCTTTCTGAGCTCCCTTCAAGAGCCGGGCAGGATCTGAGGAGATGGCTTATGCCCTCTGAACAAACGGCACGCCCTCCCTTTATTGAAGAATGAAGCCTGTGACAGAGTTATGTTCTAAGCAGACGTGAAGAATAACAAACTAGCAGAAGATAGAAATATATAACAAATTCTGTTAGCAAAACAGACTTTAAACCAGAAGACTAGTTATAAGCAAGCAAACTTATACATATTTATATATGTATAAAAAAAAAGTGAAAAACACATCTGCCCTTGGCATTGTCCATTCAGGTTCCTTGTGTATCTAAAATTACGCCTACTCTCAAGAGGATTTCCTGTCCATTGCACAACCAAAATCCTCCTTGCTAGTCTGAGTGTTTGTTGAAAGGAATCATAGCTGCAATGGATGTATATTTCAAAGGCGAGAAGAAAAGACAGATCATTTCTTAGATCAATCTAACCTTGCAACCCACATGTTTTTTGCAGCTCTTAACCTTCCTGCTTGCATCTTTTGTTGTTGCTGTATTTCTGTTAAGAGAGGGACAGATAGACTAGTCAAAAACACACATAGTGGCAAGTTTGTGCCCATGAAGGGTAAGTAGTATTCTCTTGATTTTCTTTCCTTTCTATATTTTTACAAATGGCAGGGTTAAGCAATGAGTAACACCAGGAAATGCCTGGACGCGTGCAAATCAACAGCTTTGCCATCTGCAACCCACTGCTCTTCGTCTTTGTGCACTTGGTAGACGTGGGCTGCAGAAATCAATGTGCTGAAAATGAGCACAAAGTTTGCATCAGGAAATGGAGAACTATTCCTCTCTTTGTACGTTTTTTTGTCCTCTCCTGGATTTTTCCTAAGTATGATTCTCTATGGCTTGGTTCTTGGTCTCTTTTTCCCTTTCTGATGTTTTTTTTTTCTGCCTTTGTATCTCACTCATACCAGATCTCTTCTGGCCCTTCTTCATGTTTCAGCAGTGTCATCTCTGACTCTTCTTGGACACAGCCCCACCACAGGGAGAAAGACCGTGCTGCTAGCCCTGTGAAGATGTCCCAGTATGACAAGATGAAAGACCATAAGCGTCCCCTATTACACACTCAGTGAAGAAGTGGCTCCATATTTATATTTGAAGTTAGCCCTGCTTTGAGCAGAAGACTGGGCTAAAGGACCTCCAGACACCCCTTCAAACCTAAACAATCTTCATTTACTGAGTGACTCTTGGGTGAAATATTCTTTCGATGAATCAATGAATCTTACTCTGTGCAGGTGAGGCCTCTGTACATTGAATTCGTATCTCGTGATAAGCATCCATTTCAGTAAAGAACACTCCACACCGTTCATTCTCTCCCAAATGTCCACAGAAAATCTCCCAAAATATCATAGTCCTAGTGAAGTAAGGAGAGTAAGATCAGACAGTTTGTTACATTCAGATCTTTGACCGTGGACCCATGGGGTTGATATTGCAGAATTCCCCACATCCTACTTGCTAATTCCTCAAATGTCTTCAAAAAAAAAAAAAGGATTTCACAAAATAAGAAGGCCCTAGTTGGGTCTGGTGACAGAAACACCTTCTGAAAAATGGTGAGAAATAGACATAGGAATAGACATCATCTACTGTATTGTCTCTGTCTGTTGTGCATTCTATGCCTATTTCTTGCCATTAATGACATTGACACCCAGTTCTCTTCCACAGACATCCAAATTGGGGGATATCAGTCTTCCCTCCATCTTTTCATGAGCTGTGGTTTCCGTGTGGTGGAGGCATGGGGCAGCACTGAGTAGGGGACATGGTTGTCTTTGAAGGGGGCATGATCTGAGATACATCTCTCCTTGCCATTTGTTGGTGGCTGATGCTACTGCCAAATCAGCTCCTTTCTTGTTCATCTTGGACCTTACTTGAGACATTTAACTCCCCAGTGCTCTGTAGGCAATCCGTATGTTCTGGAGGACTCTGGAATTCTCATGGGGACCAGGCAGCTAAAGTGAGACTGTGTGATCTCTGTTGTCATACCCAAATCTCTTCTTTTTACCAGTCCTAGATGTCAATGGGACTGGGCTGTGCAGAACAGCTGTGGGCTCAGAAACCGGAACTGCAGGTTATTTTTGAGTGTGCCGCATGCTCAAATTTTGGATTATTTTACATTATTGCTGGCAAACCCCCTTCATTTTGCCTATAGCTAAAATGCGTGAATTGGCAGCTTTTGACAATTCACAAATTTCCAAGATACCCAAATTCTCCCATTTACCTTGCTCTGCAATTCACGTCATGCTGTTCTCCGCATGGGATGCAAAGATTTTGATCCATGCCACATGCTGCATATCTTCCCAATGAAGTAAAAAGCCTCCCTTGCTGGCTGGTACCCTGCTGACATCCCATTTCTGCTAATTAGGACCCTGAGTAGTTAGTACAAAATACAAATGTGGCAGGATTCCAAGCTGCAAAAAGAAGGGAAAGTGGGTAAAAAAAATAGTTGGACAGCTAAGGGAATATGTAAATGTATTTAAAATAGATGATTCTAACTGCAGTGAACAGATGATTTTTTTTTTCTTCCAACTGGATGGCTTTAATCAAAAATGATGGTTCATACATCTGCTCTTTGAAGATAAGCCTGCCATTACACGAAACACTTAAAGAAAGAAGCTGTGGTGTGCTGATGAGACCTCAAAAATTCTAACCCATGACTAGGAAGATTATAGTCTGGTTACTTCATCAAGTTGCTAATTCTGAAATATTAGACTGAGTTATTTGTCCTGTATGAGGCATGAAAGGGATGCCTGTAGATTGTGCTGAAGCAATTAAGACATTTTAGAAATCATTAGTGAACTTTCTTGATTGAACAGGCATTTCCCCTCCAGCCTCTCCCTGACTTTTCTGCAATTGTTTGACCTAGAAAGGCAGCTCTCCGTCATCCTGGCGTTTATTTTATCATGCAAGGTAAAGATTGTAAACTAAAGCAAACCTGCTTTGGGGAATGTGGGGCTCCCCTGGAAAAGCAAGCTCAAATATAGGATGGAATCAGGTATTCCACCATCATAAAAGTCATAAAATTGCACGAATAACCGTCTGATACAATCTCAGGAAAAAAGTTTTCAGAACAGAAAGGCAGAGAATGTTAAGTCAAAGAGAAAGAGTATTCATGTTCTTTATGCTGCCTATGAGTAAGCGTAACGTCTACTCACAATAGACTGTAGTACTCGTAATTACAGTATTAGTAATTGTATGTATTGTATTGCTTCGTCAAGCCAAAGAAACATAAAACTCCTCAATATTGATAAGCTTTCACAAGTAGGAGTCTGCAGAAGTGCCATGGGCTACAAAGCTTTCCCTTTCTTTTGCCCGTCAGGACAGGCCACGCAGGCACGCTGTATCTTCCTTCGGGAGGTCAAGGCCAAGTTTTCTGCTGCTGGTATCATCCATCTCTAATAGCTGCCCTCGCACAGAAGGCATAGAAAATCACTGTTACGCCAGAGTTTTCTGTTTGGAAGCATGGAGTGCAGTGACCATCCAGCACCCCAGTTCTGGCCTCAAACCAGCAATTCAGCCAGTTGTGTGACTACTGGGAAGAAGATTTAGCTGCGGCAGGGAAGAGAAAGCAGAGGGCAGGAAACTATCAATATCCATTAGAAAAAGATATTAAAATTCTACAAAGTTGTTTTGTTTGTGACTTCTTCTGTATTTCTTCTACAGAGTATTCTGCTATGAACTTTCCAGATGGTTCAATATAGGGTCTCTACAGCAAGTAGCATTTATCTTCCCTGGGCTGAGATTTTTCATTTGCTTCCTACAGCTGCATTGACAAGCTCTGATGAGCTTCACAGAACCACTGTAAAGTTAATAAAATTATGTAAATATTGTGTGATCCTGGAGAAAATACCTTTATTGCTACAGAGCATTATAAATTCTGTTGCTGATGAGCCTGTTCCCTGGAGCTATTTTGTCCATCTCTAAACTGTAATTATTTAACAATTAATCCACCTTCTGCCTCAGTGAAATAAGTAATACAAATGTGTCAAGACTGTTTACAATTGAGGATCTTTGAAATCCAGCCCTTCTTTTCTAAATTCTTTTCTGGATGCTGTCATGCTGTCATGTCATCAAACTCTTCCCTACAAGAGAGTTTAACTCAGAGGAATCTGGGGCTGGATCTGTTGAAAAATGCTTCATCGCTTTCTCTTCCACACTTGCCAGGGCTATTCCTGTTTAGGGTTCAGGGATGCCCAGCATAAACTCTCTTTCCATTTGCTGTCGTCGTTTTCTCCATGCCCAGGTGGTCTTTCATCCTCCAGGTTCTTTGGCTCTTACGTTGGTGGCTGTTTCTCTTTTGTTCTTCTTGGTCGTGTACGTCTCAGCTCTCTTTGATGGCATGGAGATGCTGCACTTAGAGAAGATAACCTTTCAGAAACAGCAGTCTGCTTTAAACTTCCACTAATTGCTTAAGTCCAAACCAAAGGAAACACAGTGGCATTTCAAAAAGTTGCTACTTATCCAGCTCAGCAATGAATAACCTGTCACTGGTCAAAATGACAGCAAGCAAGCTGAGAAAACAACCGTGTTTAATATGAGGTGAGCCTTTAGCACCTCAGAGAATTGTTTGCCCTGGTGCACTGTAGCTTTCTGCTATTCCACACGTTTTTCCTGCAGAATAAAACTGCGCTCCTCAGCCAGGCACTTCATCCCCTTGAGTTACAGAGCCCTGTTAGAAGCTGCTCCTCTGTTGAAGAACGACATTGCGGTTGCTGCAATTCAGGTTACTGCCTTCTCATTCTCTGCCGAAGCTACCAGTTGGGTTTAAGACATGCGGAGCAGTCACTGGAGGGCGGCCCACCTGCAAGTGTGTGGGAAGCACACTGTGACTCTTGGTGACCCTTTGTGCATTGTCTTCAGAAGAGAAGGCTGGTCGTGTCTCCAAAGCCATACAACTACTTCCTTGAAAGAAATGCCTGTTTGCCACAGGATTTCATCCAGTTATTTAGTAGCTTTGATTCTCTAGATTTGGACATTTGCTTTTCTCTTTTTAAAAGCTTTTTTAAGAACTGGATACAATTCAGTCACATAGGAACTTGCCTGAACTTTCACCCAGAGACTGTTCTGTCTGCCAGAGAGCAGATGCTGAGGAAATTCACAGCCCAAAGCCCTGCGACGTCAGTGGGAAAAGCTCCCGTGAGCCCAGCGCCTCTGGAGAAAACTCTGCAGGAGGAGGACCACGGATATGAACGCCTCATACTTGGGGCCACCTTCCATCCAGGCTCCAACACCCATCATTGGTCAAATGCCAAAATACATGACATTTGAGGTCAGCCAACTCAAGTTTTGGGGACTGATCCTTTTTTGAGGTGTTCTTAGGAACTACTCAGTCCCACTGTCCTCAGGAGTGAAATACAGAATATTAGTTGTCCTGGATGTTGTCCGTAAAGTTAAGATTTTAAAATTCCCTTTTATTTTGTAAACTTAATTGTTCATTGTTTCAAATTATTTATCATATATACTGGTTCTAGAAAGAATTAATTAGGGACCCACCAGGAAATGTTACAAATACAGGATTCACATGAAAATTTGACTTCATCCAGATTCTGGAGACCCGTGGAAAGTGTTTCCTCATTTCATAGAATCATAGAATCATAGAATTGTTAGGGTTGGAATCATTTGATTGTGGTCATTTTACACTACAGCTTTTACAGGTAATTCTTAGGATAAAATGGACTTTTGTATAGCTACACACTTCTTATAAAATTGTGGGGATCTTTTACTACCAATTACTTAAAAGGTTCCTTATTCTTATTAAAATTAGTGGGGATTTTCCCATCATTGTGGCTGGGTTCAGGGTTGGGCCTATTGCTGCTGTTCCCAAGTTGTTTCTGCAAATACTCATTGGGATTTTGTGCTTGTATCAAGCAATTCAGTAAGTTATATAATATTTTCTTTCACTTATCAGTCATAAAGCTGCTAATTAGTCCTATGACTCGACAACTATTCCAATTCCTAATAGAATCATCACGGTGTATTTATTGAAATATGTGTACCATAGTATCATTCTTCCAGCTGGAAGGGAACAACCAGCATCGTGTTTGTTTAATTCAGTCTACCTATTCTCAGTTGTGCGTTGAATCTCATTGTAATTTAGGTTCTAGCATTCAGCCGTATCGTAGCAACTAATAAATATGCAGATGCTGGGACTAGAGCAGTCTTTGTGCTGCTATAAATGATCATTTAGCTTCATGCTTTCCTGTTTATTTATATATATTGCCCTGCACCAGTACAAAGGGAGCTGCTAATTTCATTCATTTTTGAAGGACAGTGTTGCTGCTGGTTTAATGCCCATTGGCGGTGAAACCTCTTCATAAGTGATATTCATTCCCCCTGACAACCTCATTTCAGGTCATCGGGAACACTGTGTCAATTGTAGACTAAAAGGAGGGAAAAAAAATTTAAAAAATCTGCTGTCAAGGGGCTTCCGAGGAGTTGAATAGGCATGCAGATCTCTTTGCTACACATAAAATTAATCATTATATTTCGCTGATAACTTGTTTTTCTATTTGTGTCACACAGGGATTCTTAAATGACCTAATATTGAATCCGGTGAATTATAGGCTGGAAGACCACAGTGTTTATTATGCACTGACAGAGGATGGATTGATCTAGTGCTTGTGGGGGTTTTTTTCTCCCCTGCTTTGGAGTCTGTTTGCCTCTGGTACCACCTCATTAATCATTCCTGGAATTCACCTTTCCATAAATACTTGGAAAGGATTTTTAATTATTTTTTTCTTTACCAACTATATTTTTACTGTGTGATAAGGGCAAAACCAAAACAAAGCCATGCAGTTGCTTGTTTGTTCATGCAAAGTGGCATCCTTGGGTCCAAGATCAATCTCAAATTCAATGTTGCACTTCTATTAAAACCATGCAGTTAAGTATATCCCCAAATTTTGCATACGTTTACATGCTTTAGGCTGCAGTAGGCCTGCAGGGAAAGCAATTGCTAAACAGCTTAACTCAATAGAAATGTACTTAAGCATGTGCTTAATTCATTTGCTTAAATGGAGCCACGGTGCTTGAAGCTAATATAAGTAATTTTAATAATTTAAACTCGGCTTTTAAGTTTAATACATTACACTCACATTTAAAATTGATCTACTCAGAAATAACAGTATTTGAGTGTAAAACTGAAAGACTAGGAAATGCTGCGTTTTACTAGTAGTGTTGGCGCAGAACTAACTTTGATCTTTTCAGACTTTCTGTTCTCCGCAAAGAGTTTGATCAGCCTTAACTCATTATTGTTCTTAACTGCTTGGAAGATATTTCTTACAGTTACTAATGCAATTAAACTTAGTGTAGTAATAAAAGAATATTTCCTACAAGAGAAATACTGTTAACAAAGATGTTTATATCATACTTTTTATTTAAACATTCTCTTTTGGTTTTTTTTAAAGTACATGGATCTCTTTAGCTGGCATGCCACAAAAAGACACTGTGCTGTTAGTGATTTTCCAGTTGCTTCGCCTTATTTTGTTGCACAGAGTTTTACCAGCTGGTGTTTCCTGAATACTGCATCGTCGGGTCACCAGTTCATTAACTAAAACTGCATATGTAGCCATTTGTAATTTTCTGCTGGAAACTCCTGGCCTTGCTCATGCTCAGGGCCTCCTATGTGACACGTGGTGGGAAGAAGGCTCTCAGGGTATGGCTCTGTCTCCATGGATTTCAGAACATTTTACAAACACATGAACTAGTCGTGCTTTTTTTTTCCTGCACAGAATTTCAAGACAACTGACATTCCTTCAGTGAAGCTATAATATGTATATGTTTGCTATAAAAATATAGTTTTCCCTTTTTAAATTAAATTGTCTATTATGGAAAATAGAAACAATTCCCACTTTTCATTTCCCTCTTTGTGTTTAAATGGAAATCCAATGGATGGGTTTTTCCAAAAAACAATGTGAAAAATTTTCCATCCAACAATATTCTGGATGCCAAAAGATTGACCAGCTATTAGAGCTGCACAAGGTTTTGTGGTGGTTAGTACTATCACTTTACAAGTAACAGAGACAAGTAGAATTTACTATTTTGAACTATGAATGCTAAAGTTTTAGAAAGTAGATTTAGCAGAGCAGGTGCCCCATTTTAAACTTTTGCCTACAGAGGTTTACCTGGATTTACATAGTTATCCAGTGCTGGGTATTGTAGAAGTCAGTATCGTGGTTGCCAGATCTTGATCCAGTACAAATCTCATTGTAGAGATCATCATATCCTTTTGTCAAGCTTTTCATCACCAGTATTGAGGCAATTGCTCGGATTCCTATTCAGAGTTAATTAGAATGTCAAATATGAGGTGGATGGTTACTCCATGTACCTGGATATTTACTAATAATTTAAGCATTTTAATTTGCAAATCTTGCTCTTCGTATCCTTGTTTGGTCATGCGGATGAGTCTGGAGGATATCCGATTTCTGCGTTCGTAGCTATTCTTTTGGAGGTTTGATTCTCTCTCATGAGATGGCTGCTGCTGCAAACTGCAACATGGAAGATTAATTTTGTTTTGCTTAAAGTAGACGCTCTATTCTGTTTAGATTCAAGGTAAAGTCCTTGTGAGATGCTGAGCATGCTGGACATCTGCCAAAAGTAGTAGAAATTAGAGTCCATTAGTGATTCTCAGAAGGTTTTAGCAACTTTTCAGGATTTCTTTAGAAAGAATTTCTATAGAGGAGAAATTTCTGTAGAAAAGATCCGTTTCATAAAGAACACTTTTAATTTCTTTAGGAACAGACAGCTTAGGCTCAGTTTTGCCCTCCAACAGATCGATGGACAGAGCTGCTACAATCCAAGCTGCCGTCCAAGGGTATTTATCATTCATACAATTTGGTACTTGCTCTTCTGTGTGTATGTTTTCACCTCAGTGTTTAAAATCGGTAGGAATCTAAAGCCCAGGTGGGAAAATACACAGCTGTAATGTAGGAATGGCAAAAACAATTCCTTCCTGAGCTTTTTGATGACATCTAATTCCACTGTTGCAGCAATGCAATTTATAAATAATTCCCAATAACAAAGGAAACAGGCAGGCTTAGAAACTTTTAACAAAACAGGGACCTTGTAACCAGATGTAGCCTAGAGCTGTAATGTCAGAAAATTATCTCTGGCCCAGACTGTAAGTCCAGTGCCCTGAAGCCCCTTCTTCTGAGTTCAATAGATCTTCATTCCTCTTGAGTCAAAGCAGAGAGAAACTGTGGTAAATTTAATTTGCCCTGTTATCGTTTTAGACCATTCCTCAAGAAGATTTTTGATGATGTGCATCCAACCCCCTACGAAGTTTTGTAGCAGTTTTGTCTAAATAAATAAGCAGTACGCGTGTGTTACAAAGAGCAACCACGCTACACTGGATTGCTCTGCTGCTGGTTATTCTACACCCCTGCCCTCTGTAAGCAGGGATCTTCATTCTCTGTGGTTATCCATTCTGCTACACTTGTTATAAAGAACTATTCCAAAAATTGCTATTAAGCTGTGTGCATAGTTCAATATTCATTGCAATGGATTTCTAATTACATTAGTATGAGCCGTGGCAGACATGTCCATAGAATAACCAGTAACTGTCATTGCCACCCACCTACCACATGCACGTACCCTTAATATTAGAATCACCCATGTAAGTAATGACTATGAGGGAGGAAAAAAAAAGAAGAAAGAGTGACTATCTACTGAAAAATACTCTCTTTCTTGGCATAAGCTGATATTGATTCACCCCAAGAGGAGTATTCTTGTTACGCCTTCTATAAAATGCAGAAATTATTCAGTAATTGCTAGGTTTGAAAATTAACATCAAGTGGCTGTAATTTAAAACAGAACGCCATGGAAGAGGGATGGACATTTGTGTGCCAGTATTCATCCACCGTTACATAAAAGAAGTGTGTAGGGATTACTTTAATGCAGTCCTATTTTTAAGAGTTAGTATAGTGGGTGGCATGGAAGCAATGACTCCAAGCAGCCCACAGTATCCTTCTTTCATGCACCTCTTTCCTGCAGTGAATATTTGTGTCTGCATAGTCCAAAGAACTGGCACCAGGGAGAAACCAAATTTTCTGTTGACTCATGGTCTTTCCTTTGCAGTGCTGACAGTACCTTTCTCAGCCACAAAGCCTCAAAGTCCACTATCTGCTCTGTCCTGGGGGTGACCGTGAGAAGCCGTCTGGTAGAGGGTGTCTCATTGGTAAACAGTCTCCATCACTACTATGTAAAAAAAATTTCCATTTTAGTGGCAGGATTATTCAAAATGAAATGTGATGTGGTCTTCTGTCTAGTAGGTAGAAACCACATAATATATTTAACTAAGGATTCTGACTGGCAAACTTTCCAGTAGATAGTTACTGATTCTTTTGTAAACATTTATTACACTAATGTCTTTTTTTAAAAAAATAAATATCTAAATCTGGGTAAGACCATTTCTTCTGCTTCAGAAAAATATAAGATTTGAGCAGGGGGAAGGGCACTTGCAGAACCAGGGCGACTGCAGTTTCTCTCTCACTTGCACAAGGCTTTGGAATATTTAAGTTTCTCTGTACACTGTCCTGTAGGTAGCCACACCAGGACTGAACATCTCGTGCTACAGATTTGTGGGGATCTCTCGCTTCAAGAAAAGAACGAGATAGAATCCTCTTGGATAAAAAGTGACCTTTGCACTGTTAATTTCTGGCTCTTTCTAGACCAGCTGAACCAGGCTGTTTCTGTCCTGTATGTATCTCTGTTCCGCAGAGGATGTTTGAGGCCTTAGACCAAACATTCATTGTATGGGACGTCTCATGGGACACAGCACAGCAGATGTGTAGTGGATGCCTCCTCTCACTCTCAGCCTTGCCCAGTGTGCTCCCTGGTGCACTGCATGACTTTGCCCTCGTTGGCCAGTTGGGGATGGGAGAAAGAGAAGAAGGATGGTGGTGTAGGAATAGACCCTGCCCCGGCACATAGCAGGAGGACCCACATGCAGTAAACAGTGATGAAGCTGAGAACCCTCCAGGTAGCATGCCTGAGATCCACTTCTGATGCTTCCAAATCCATGGTTGCAGTTGAAACAATTAACTTGACACAGACATGACCTTTGTGTTTGTGGATAGGAAACTTCGAGATCTTTTAACGTACAATCTTTATTCAGGAAAATTGGCAGAAATAGATAGGGCATCACTTATCTTTTTATAAAGCTGTAATAAACACTTGATTCTCGTGCAAGTTCCAGGCAAAATTTTGCCACACTTCAGGAGACTCTTCAAATATTCCACATCTGTCACCAGAGCCTGAAAATTTTGCAAGCACCCAAAGCACTGGTGATTTGAGTCTACTGCATGTAATTAAACCACTGCTGATTCCTTCCTATATTGGTATCTGTGCTCTGGGCATTCATGTTCTGGGTTGGCAACGTGAGAGTTAACATATCATTTCAGTCATCAGTTTTCAGTGTCTAGTTAGAACCAAAATCTGATTAAATTTTCCCTTCAAATCTGTCATTTTGAACCTACTCATAGAAATGAAATCAGGCACTTTCTTAATTAATACACTTCTATAAACCAAGGAATATTTTACTGGGCTTAATTTAGGCATCAAACAGAAGTTAAAATGCAGAGCTCCTTTTCAGCATGCTAGGAAAATTGAAGCGTGTTTATATCTTGCACCAAGCATTGGCATTAATGTTCAATTTTGTGCTATTTCTTATTCTCTAGAAAGTTTAAAGCATCCAAGCAGATTAAACTGAAAATGGAGCTGATGCGAAAATGCTAATTGTCCCGTGTTTCTCAGGAAGCATTATCTTTTTTGCACAATTATAAGCAAAATGTCATCAGAAATTACCACTGATGGGTGCACAGAAGATTTAGGGATGCTTCATAGGAATTACAGAATAGAATCTTCATGGTTGGAATTTTGCAGGTTTCCAAAATCAATTGGTGTGAGTAACAGCTGAACCAAACATCTATACCTGTCCTATGATCTAAATAAAGGTGCCTTGTTGACAGGGTTGGGAGAGTCCTGCAACTGGCATGATTTTGGGTCGTATCATGGTGGCCCATCACCAGTGGTGTCCCTCAGGGCTCAGTTTTGGGGCCAGTTTTGTTTAATATCTTTATCGATGATCTGGATGAGGGGATTGAGTGCACCCTCAGTAAGTTTGCAGACGATACCAAGCTAGGTGGGAGTGTCGATCTGCTTGAGGGTAGGAAGGCTCTACAGAGGGACCTGGACAGGCTGGATCGATGGGCCAAGGCCAACTGTATGAGGTTTAATAGGGCCAAGTGCCGGGTCCTGCATTTTGGTCACAACAATCCCAGGCAACGCTGCAGGCTTGGGGCAGAGTGGCTGGAAAGCTGCCCAGCAGAAAAGGACCTGGGCGTGCTGGTGGACGGCCAGCTTAACATGAGCCAGCAGTGTGCCCAGATGACCAAGAAGGCCAACAGCATTCTGGCTTGTATCAGGAATAGCGTGGCCAGCAGGAGCAGGGAAGTGATGGTGCCTCTGTACTCAGCACTGGTGAGGCCTCACCTCGAGTGCTGTGTCCAGTTCTGGGCCCCGCTGTACAAGAGGGACATTGAGGTGCTGGAGCGTGTCCAGAGGAGAGCTACCAGGCTGGTGAGGGGTCTGGAGACCAGGGCATATGAGGAGAGGCTGAGGGAGCTGGGCATGTTGAGCTTGGAGAAGAGGAGGCTGAGGGGAGACCTCCTTGCCCTCTACAACTACCTGGAAGGAGGGTGTAGAGCAGTGGGTGTTGGCCTCTTCTCCCAGGTGAATAATGACAGGACCAGAGGAAATGGTCTGAAGTTGCGGCAGGGGAGGTTTAGGTTAGATATTAGGAAGAATGACTTTACTGCAAGAGTGGTCAGGCACTGGAACAGCCTGCCCAGGGAGGGGGTTGAGTCACCGTCCCTAGAGGTATTTAAGAAACGTCTAGATGTGGCACTTCAGGGCATGCTCTAGTGCCAGAGATTGTAGGTTGTTGGGGGTTTTTTGGTTGTTTTTTGTTTGGTTTGGTTTGGTTTGGTTGTTGATTTTTTGTGTGTGTGTGTGTGTTTGGTTGGACTCCATGATCTCAAAGGTCCTTTTCAACCTTGAAGATTCTGTGATTCTATCTTAGACCTGGATCCAGGAGTTTTTCTTTTGTGGGGAATTGTTGCTGAACTAAGCCTAGAGTTTGCATTCAGATTGGAGCTTCTCTCTCAGAGTAGATTCACTGCATCAGAGATGGATCAGCATTTGGGTTTGGGTTTTTTTTAAGTGGGTAGAATATACTATATATATTTGTGAATGATGAGGCCATTGGCAGTTGTAATTCTGATCTGTTGAGTGCCACCTGCCCTCAGTCTCATTGAATCTCGTAAACAAGCTGCATGTCTTGCTCAAGGTCACACAGAAGGCGTGTGGCAAAGTCAAGAATCAAACCAGTCTGACACATGCCCATAAGAACTTCCCCTCAAGAAATTCCCTTCAATGCAGCAACGCACAGCATTCATCTTTCACAGCAAACCCGTGTGTGGCAGTTCGTTGTCCTCTGAGTCATCACTCCTGCTGAACGCCTCCCTTGGGAAGGTTGTTAAACTTCTACAACACTCACGAAATCTTAATGGGTTTTGCCAAATGAATTAAGAGCCCTTACAGCTTTCATGCTGTGTACCATGGATATCGAAAACTTATGTCAGTAGAGCAGTAAATCTCTCGGAAGCAATAGGAGGAAGTGAGGAAAATAGAACAAAAGGTGAAGAGTGCTGTCACATTTGCCCGAATGAAAATTATAAGAAACCATTTTGGTGGGGAATTGTATAAATCAGTGATAAACAACTGAATGAAAACAAACAATTTGGGAATCTTTTCAAACTGCTAAAGCCGCAGAGCAAGTCAAAGAGAGTTTTTTCCTTGTGCTTCTGAAGCCGTGCTACTCTAATGATTGTTAAAAGTTATATGCTTATCTTAAGACCACGGGAAAAGTTGCTACTTTAGTTTCCCATTGGGGTAAAAAAGGGACGGACCTATTACATGCTTGGACACTGAGTATTCCCTTTGGGAGATATTAGCATTGATGTGTCTTTTTTCTTTTGTTCTCTTTCTTAAACAAGCAGGCTGAAGGATGGCACCTCGTACATTTTGTAGTGTGACAAGAGATGCATTTCTGCTGAAATGCGCAACTCTGAATTTTTTTCCAGAGGCTGGCTTATTAAAATCCTTATTTTTCCAGGCTCTGTAATGCTACCCGTAGAAGCTGGATCGAGACTGGAACTCGGCATCTGGAAGGCCAGTTTAGCGATGGATATCTTTTTTTCCTTATTTTTCTTCTTCTTTGTTTCTACAAATGAAAAGCAGCTAAAAAAGGTGAAAGTGAGAAAGTGAGAAAAGGAACAACAAGCAGAGGTGGCTTGAACTTCACAGGTCTATGGTTCAGTTTCTGGGCAGAACCAGCTTTGGGTTTTTCTTATCTAGGTCCACCTGCTCATGTCAGTGGGATTCAGATCTAGCCTTTAATACTAATAGTTATTTTTTGCTTCTAAACTCAAAGCTCCAGCTTCCATATCCAACCTGGACTTCAGATATTGACTTTATTATCAAAAGTCTAATATTTTTTCATGTATATTTTCAGATGAAACCTAATGAAAACAACCCTGCCAGACCTAATAATTTTAAGTAATGTCTTTGATTGCCTACGAAAACTCTGCCATTCAGACCCCAAAATATCACACTTCTCCACTCTGTCATCAGCAGCTCTTGAGGACTGTTTCCCCTGGAGTTTACAAAGACACCCTACTAAACTGTTGCTCATTGCAGTCTAGGCTGGAAAGGTGATGTGAAGCCCATTCTACTCAGTGTATGTGGGTAAGCTATGGCTTCATTAAATGTCAGTGTGATCACTTCATGCGGATTCATGCTTTCCAGAAGAAAGGACCTCTTTCCTTAAAGGACCCATGGACTAAATTCACCTCTGCTGTTGACAGTCATAGGTTTAATTGTATTTTACGCATCTTAAGACTTTATAATGCCCATTAGGGCTGTCTGGGTTCACTCTAGAACTTTGTGGCCTATTTCCTTTAAGACAGTTGGGAAAAGAGAATGCATTTCTTTAACTAATTTATCAGCAGCTTCTTTCTCTTGGATATTGAATTTCTAGAACTTAAAGTGCCTGTATAACATTGATGGGAGGCTCTGATAGGTGAGGTGGGAACTCTGGCCAAGGGTTGGAGCATGAGTCTGGACTGGCAGTTAAGCCAGGCCCAGGGAAATGTAATAGTTTTCTGTGCCCTTCCTTTTGCAGTCATTTGCACTTGATATAAACAGCATGAATTTCCATCCCATGAAGGAAAATCGAGCCTCTGTGCAAGTCAAAAGAAAAACTTCAGAATTTTGTACTCGCTTTAAAGTAAAAGAAATAGCCTTGGTATGGTGGGATCCCCAAACACACACTTCCAGCCTTTTTTGAAGGCTGTTTGTTAGTAAATAATACCTCATGTTTCTTCTGCTGTAGGATCCTGTCAATAGGATTCAGTCAATAAGGTGATGAAGAAAAAGCTTGGACATTCTGTGGGCAAGGAAAATTGTGATTTCTGCTAGAGTTTCTCCAGCTTGTGCTTTCTATCTCAGTGAATTATGGTGTTATAGTTCTTGCAACTTTTCCCTTTAATGGAAAACTCTAAATTGTAGTTAAAGTTCAACTTAAATGATGCTAAGTCCAAAGCAGATTATTATTATTATTATTATTATCATAAAAGCAAATTGATTAAGGTATGGATGTGCTGGAACGTGTCCAGAGAAGGGCCACGAGGATGATCAGAGGGCTGGAGCACCTCTCCTGTGAGGACAGACTGAGAGAGTTGGGGTTGTTCAGTCTGGAGAAAAGAAGGCTCCGAGGAGACCTTATAGTGGCCTACCAGTATCTTAAGGGGGCCTACAAGAAAGCTGGGGAGAGACTTTTTAGGATGTCGGGTAATGGTAGCACTAGAGGGAATGGATTAAAACTAGAGATGGGTCGATTCAGACTAGATGTTAGGAAGAAGTTCTTCACCGTGAGGGTGGTGAGACACTGGCACAGGTTGCCCAGAGAGGTGGTGGAAGCCCCATCCTTGGATGTTTTTAAGGCCAGGCTGGATGGGGCTCTGAGCAACCTGATCTAGTGGGAGGTGTCCGTGCCCATGGCAGGGGGGTTGGAACTGGATGATCTTTATGGTCCCTTCCAACCCTAACAATTCTATGATTCTATGATTCTAACATGGGGTTGCCTGGCTCTGGAGCAAGCTCTGTTTACCAGAGTCAATTCACAGCGAGTTCTATTTACCTGACTGGTGTTCAACCAATAAACCTGCCTCTTGTCAAAATGTGTAACATGTCAAGGTCCTACTAGATGCACCTTCAGTCCAAGGTCTGAAATGCTATCCCAGTCTAGCAAAATGGTTGTTTCATCTGCCCCTAGTCAAAAATTGACATGTTTTTCTTACCCTCAGACGTTAAAATCGAAAAGCTTATCTGCTTCTAGCCAGGCCTGTAGTGAAGCTTTTGTACCAGGGAAGAATCTTGAATACTGTCCAGCACCTTTGATGAGTGCTGCATTGCAGCGAAGCTGTCTACTGTCCAAGTGGAAGAGAACTTCATTATGCTTGTGTTACGTGCCTCATACTGCCTGAGTCCTAGGCCAGTCTGAAGCAGTGACCTATCCACATAGTGGTGCTACACTAGGCTAAATGACCTCATCTATCACTTCCCTCTCTCTGACACATTACAAACACCTGCATTCATCAGGAAACTCCAGCTAATCATCCCCATCAGGATGGGAGTGGGAGCGGGACACAGGAATTCTTACTCGGAGTTACATTCCTCTGGAACTCACTTCTCCTGGAACTCTACCTGACCTTTAGCTCCAAAAATGTTTCAGGATAAGTTATTATCCTAGCCTGACTTCCCCCACTTCCTCCATAGTAGAAGGTGAGATAAACACTTAGGGGAAACATGGGTTCATTTGGCTTCATACCCATTGCGGCAAAAGAAGTTATGAGACTTCTGTTTTGCATTCTAGTGTGATTAAGCTGGATAAAATTTTAGCTTGTGTTTTGCACTCTTTAGAGATCTTTGGGTCTGCAATTTATATGAATCCAGACCTGCCTGCCTGCCCCTCTGCTTGTTGGATCTTACCTCCTTCTTCTGCTATCCCTTCCTACTCAGTAGGCTGAATGAGAGCACTAATTAGACTCTGGTGCCAATTTCCTGATGCACAATCTTCTCTTCACCCCATGAAAGAGGGATTAGCTAAACATGACAGCTCTTTGTCTGAGTTACTGGCATACGATATTTGTTGTAATTCTGTCATGAATGGTATCTGCATAACATGCAATTATAGCCTTCTTTCCATATTGAAATCTGTATAGCATTCTTTGATTTCCCTTGAAGGACAATCATACCCTGTGCAACTATCTTCGTAGTTTTATGGCTGCAGGAAGTTTCTAGACATTTTTTCATGGTGGGTGGGAGAGAAACATTAACTTTTGAAGCCCCATATAGTTTTTCTTCCTCTACAGAAACACATTGTCATTGCAGCTATGGCTATAGAGAAATTTGTTATGGTAAGATAAGCTGCACATGCAGTTCGCTGTAACAAAATTTAAAGTAATGAGGTAAGGGAGTATGTTTACAGTTCTAACAGGGGCCCACCACAGAATACAAAGAAATATGGGAACCTGAGTTGATTGTGAATGACCCATTTTATCTTTCAGCATAATATTTATCAGTAGCGCATAGGGAATGGGTTTCAAAGGTGTGGAAGCTGTTCTGTTATAAAACAAAGCAAAAGCAAAACCTAATTTTAAGTATTGTGAAACTCTGTGCATGATCTGATAAGGACAAGATCAGAATGCTGCAAAATTCTGTTCGCGTGGTGCAGTAACCCTAAAGACCCCAGCCAGAGACATGGATGTTGTAATACGGACTGTACTGGCAAATGCCAAAAAGGGCATCTCGGGCCCAGCAGTATCTGCTACAAGACATGGCAGTGATAAAAGAGGTGTGATCAGACTGGCTATCGCAGAGGTCTTAGCAATGACAAGTGATTCTTGAGGCCAACTGCAGTTCACTGATTTCCATTGGGAGTAGCTCATTATGTGCCAAATTGGCCAGTGGGTATTTTATTCTTGGTTTATATTTGGCTCTGTATAGACCAGACCAACGCAGATGAATCTGCCTATTTATCATTATGGAGCTCTAGTGGATGGGGTTTAAAAAACTCTTTTCCTCTGCTGCCTTCTGAAGTTCACTCACCTAAAACAAATCCTCTGATCTTAGTGACTTCATGTTCATGTAACGTGAGCCCTGACAGGAGTGAAGTTCACCCATTCGGTGTTCCGCAGAAAGGCACCAAAGCAAATCTGTCTTCCTGTTCGAGGCATGTTATTGTGAAGCTGCTTTTTGTTATACGCCGACTCTGACTCAGGCATGCAGAGAACTGCCTGGTATATCCATAGCGAGCAGAGAGGTTATGGCACAAATGAACAGAAAAATAAAGAACTGGGAGCTAGAGCCAATAGCTAGATTTTTGCTCTAAGATGGGAAGCACACGGGCAACCCTGAGCAAAGTCAATTAATCAAAACACACAAACAAATAAGAATCCAAGGGCAGGAACAGCAGAGGTTAATACATTCTCCTAGCATTTGAAGAGAATCATAATAGAACCAGAAGTTTTTAGGATCTTGCTATGGAATTTTTGTCTTTGAATTTGCAGCACTGCAAGGTTTCTGTTCCCCACACAGTGATAAATTCTCTTCTACAAACTGGACTGAGAAGGAGGAGGGAGGGAACTGGGTGGAATCAATTACAAACCATATCAGACATTTAAGTTTAAACAGAAGACCTTGCAAAGGCTTGCATGAAATCTTACTAGCAATATAAACAGGACTGGTGCCAAACTAAGCACCAGAAGTATTCAATAATAAAATACAGCTGTCTCCATTGGCACCTACCCATGAAAGTTTGTCATTTTTACTGTTAGAAATGCTGACAAAGAGAAATCTAAAAAATAAAAACATTTTTTTCAGAAGAGGGAGGTTTTCATGAACTGCAACCTAAATATTCATTTAACATTGGAACATTCCATAAAAGTAATTTATAGCATAATTTCTTCTTAGAAACACATTTTGACAGAGTTCTTTACAAAGGCTTTGGTCGAGCTTGGCAGTGCTAGCAGCTTTGCTTTCAAAACCATAATTCTTAATTATTAAAATACTCTCTATACGCTTTTCTTGGATTCTAGTGAGCACATCAAAGCAGGGGCCCCTCTTTGCTTTGGCTTAATGCACACCATGTCAGCTGAGGAGGAAGCGAGCGTAACACGGCTCTGTAGACAACCCAAGCTTGAGCTATGCAAACCCGATGTGCAACAGCAGTCCCAGGAAACTTGCACGGTTATGAACTATTTCTAGGAGGAAGGCTTTGCAGAACTGGACCCTGCATGGAGGCTGCTGCAATTTCTCTGACTCACTCAATGAGCCTTGAGCCTTCAGAAACAGAAATGGACCAAGACCTGTAACTTGCTTTACAGCTGTATCGATTGTGGGGGACTTTCTCAGGAAAATTAAGTAGGTTTAAGTCCTGAGATGTGAAAGACATATCTGCACTCACACATGTGTTCACACACAGAGACAAACATGTATGTGTTTGTGCCTGCCCTGCAATTCTCATCTGTTGTGTGTATCTGCTTTAGTAGGGATGTTCTCTTATGCTCTTATTTTGCGTTACTTCTGAACTTCTTCCCAAACAGCTGCGCTATGTGTACCAGTCCGTCTGAGATGTAACACTATATGACCATGTTTTAGCACCTTTCAAGACACCTTGGGAGATTTGTACTTTGTGTTTAATCAAGCAAAATAAGGACATTATTTGCCAGTTAAAGAAGGATTTAGCCTTTGGATTATACACCTTTATTTCCAAGTATCTTATGATATAGGAGGGGGCAGTTACTCCTTCCCTGCATCACTCTGTGGACTTCTGGTCCTTATGAATTCAAGTTTCTTCTTTCCACTGATGAAGCTGCAGCTTCTGCTCCTCCAAATGTATCCCCTAGCTTTGGTCAGGTCCAGTCTTGGATTCCTGCCACACTTGCACTGATCATGGTTAGCAGAAGGATGATCAGGCAGTAACTGCATTACTAAAGATAAGTTTCAAAAAACAGTAATTTTACTTAAATTTTCTTCTCCCCTTTCACCTCTCTCTGCCCCTGCTACAACCTTCTTTGTCCACTGGAAGTTGCTTTTCCCCCCGATGTAGCTGATAAAAACCTGGCTCTTCTGGTGGCCACATGCTAGCCGAAGGCCTAGAAACTGTTCTTTTTCAGGTGGGTTGCTGCATACTTACCAGACAAAATTAACCAACTGTGTCCACAGAGAGCTCTCCCTCTTCCCGTGGGATGTCTTCCATTTAACACGTAAGGTCTTTCACAAATCTTCTCCCCTACCTCTGGTTCTAGTGTCTCTAAGGCGTCAGAAGGCAAATTAATGGTCCCACTTCGGAATTCCTTAGACTGCCTCTGACTATAATCCTGTATTTTTAAGGCATAATAACAATAATAATACATAATTGGTTTTCTGAACTTACAGTCACAATGAAGTGATGTATATGCTTGCTCTTCAGTTGACCTGCTCTGAATAGTAGTGTATATTAGTTTTCTTTGTACCAAGACTGAGGTCTTTAAAGTAAGAGACTATTAAGTGTGTAGAATTACAGACTAATGCATAGGAAAAAAAACATAAAATGCTCCTCTTGTTAAAATTACAGTTACTGTACTGTTCTGCTTAAAATACTGCACAGTCATAAAATTCAGATTGAAAATTATATGATCAGTCTCAAAGCAACTGCTGTCAACAGTCCTCCTTGTCAGTCCTGTACAGTTTAAGTACTGATTAAATTCTACAAAGATGGTCAAAAATGACATTTCAGCATCGCAGGGCTGGGCTCTGGGATTGCTTTGAGCTTGCAGGTAATACACAGGCCAGCAATTATTAATGTTTAACTGAATGACATTGCAAGTAATGAGAAGACACTAACTTTAAAAGAGTTAATTTCTTTAAAGGCTAAGAGTGACTGTTATCATTTTTTGAAGTTCTATATTTATTCCAGGTTAGTCCTTAATTGTGAGCCACGCTATGTAATAATAATGGAACTGCTCAGACGGCAATTTACCAATGTGCTTGAGGCCCTGTCAAACGACATGGAGTGATGCCATAATCAAATTCATAATGTCTTATCATTTTCAGATAAAGTAATCATCAAAGAAGTGCTGGCATGGACAGGGAGAAAATTCAGGGCTCAGACATGCTGTAATGTAGTAAGCTGTGACACAAATTGGGCTGTCCCGGTTTTGCCTTTCTTCTCTATCTGTGTTTCCAGGTGGTCTGCCAAAGAAATGCTTATGGCTTTGTTTCATTCTTCTGAGACAAAGGAGCTTTATAAAGGGGAAAAAAACTTGAAAGGGTTAAAATTTATGAGTGAAGTGTTGGTGTTTCCCCCCCTTGCCCTCCTTTTTTCCTTAACACAGATATTGGCTGGCATTGTAGAGAGCAGATCCACAGACTTGAAATTTTCAGTTAAATCAATACAATATTGCTTAAAAAAAATGTAGTTAAGTGCATTAGCTGTCCGTTACTCCATTATGGTTTGCCCTCAGTCATGGAAGTGAGACAAAGGTTCCCACAAGGCAAATTACATTTGTAGTTAACCTAAAACAGCTATTGGGGAGCTACTTAAGGTCTCTTTTTCTCCTTGGTAATTAAGGGCGTGCCTATCACTGAGCATATTCGGAATATTGCTGAAGTCAATGGAATGATACTGGCGTTGAAGGCAGTTGCTTATGTATATAATATCCATAAAGAAAACAAGAAAGGAAGTCACTGCAAAGGAAGTCACAAGGGCAAGAATTAAAAGATAAATCTTTTCAGTCGTACAATAAAATACACAGGGAAGGAAGAGAAAAGATTCTGATTTTTTGTTTTAGAGGGGTCCAATTCAAAAGCTAGTGAAGTCATTACAATGTTTTTTGGCTTTGTGGTGTTTTTTCTTTTCAAATTTATTTCCCTGACATTTGGCCCCGACCAACTCGAACATCCCATTGGTCGGCTTGTGCACTTGCTTTGAGTTGTTTCTCTTTTAAATGTTTGCTCAGGTCTTGATGCCATATCTCACTTGAATGCTCCAGTGATGTATATGCGGCCCAGGCTTTGCAGCAGCCCCATATATCTTTTGTGGATTTTTATGAACTGCAAGGCAATTAGGGCCTAGTTCTCCAGGGTGTCGAGGAACCTCAGCTCCCACAGGCTGCGGCGAGAACGGCAGCGGGTGCTCAGCGCTTCTGAGGGGATCTGAATCTAGCTGCAAGGCTGTGTCCTTGTCAGGATGTTAGTTTTATATAATTATTACAGAGACAATTAAACCATACAATGTTAACATTCCCAAGGGCTTCTGCACCTGTAATAAGGAAAGTCAAATATTTTCAGCCTTCCTTTCAAACATGTTTTTGATTTTGGCCCCAGCAGTGTAGTCGCTCACATTTTTATTTCCTAAAATCAATAATGCTCCTTCAAAAGTTGCAAAAAAGTTAGATAATTAAGGGGCCCAAGTGTAGATTTTTAAAAATGTTATCTTCAATCTATTTTAAGGTATGTAGAGCCCACAAGTGTACTATTCTGATGAGGGAAAAACACACAAAAAATCAGTATGAAAATGTACTGCGACACTACAGAATACTAATCACTCCTACACAGAGAGAGCCTTCATTTTATCTGCTTTTGCAGAAGGTTTTTATAAAGTCAGATTTCAGAATAACTAAAACCCAGTACAACTGAAGGAGACAAAGCTTTGCACTTGAACAAAAGAATGTTTTCTCAAAAAATAGCAATGACGATCTGGTTTGTGCCTTTATAGCTGTGCATATTCTAGATGATGGATAGATGGTTACACAATGAGAATATATAGCGAGCTGATTATGCTCTCCATTAAAAAAATCCCAGGCAACTAAGCTTCAATGCAAATTCATGTGATGTGACTGCTGGCGGATTTGGCTGAAGGATTCTGTGTATCAGGCTTGCTCCTGCTCTATAATGATGGCCAAACATCATTTATAATTCACCAAAGAGCGAATGATCCCTCCTGGATTCTGGCTCTAAAAGGTTAGGGGGCAGCTTCTCCCTTTCTTGTGACCTTGGACATACCAAGGCTTGGAAGTCCAGTTCCCATTGCCACAAGTGGACTGGTTTTCCACAGACTTTCCCCTTTCTTGTGCCAAGGGTTTCCACCCTTTTCTTTCCACCCCGTGTCCTCTTGGATGTCTTCATTGAGTCAGCTCCTGCCCTGATCCATGAACCTAATAGCCAGGCAGGAGAAAGGGCAAAAAGCTTGTCTTCCCAGAGATGGATTCTTCTTGTTGTTGTTGCTGTTGTTTTGTTGACAATACAGTTTAGGCGTTGGATAAATGAATCTTCATTACGGGGGTGGACTGACTGTATTACAGGAGGGGCTGTGGCCAGCATGGCTCCCCATGAGCCAGCTCATGTCTGCAGCAGGATAACCACATTTGCACTGTATCATGTTGGGTGGAACCACTGGCCTGCTCCACTGCTAACTCCTGCCTTTCACCGCTCCATCACTGACGGTATTCTTCTCTTCAGTACAGCCTTATGGTACCTTTTTGTAGTACAGTTCACTATGGCCGTTCCTTCCTTTTGCTTTATCCAGTACCGTCCAGCAGGTGAAAAGAAAGAAAAGAACTTATCTTCATTTAATTCTGAAATGTTTTGTTCATACATGCAAAGTACGGGCTTCGCATGTTTCATGGTACCAACTGCTAAATTGATAGGACAGAGTACTTACTTGATTGGAAAGTCATAACACGTACACTCTGTCAAGTAAATGAGTTGAGGTGGAAGAGGGGAAGCAATGCCGTGTCACTGGTTCTAGTTCATTAAGTGGAGATACCACTCACATGTGGATTCTTCACATCACATTCCAATTGTGATGTTTAAGGAACTTAAAACAGTTACAACAGAGAACTGTGGTGAAACAATAAATGACCTACATGTATTTGTCATAAGTGGCAAGGGTTATAAAACATGGTCAGAGAGAAAGTGCTTGGCTTTGGAAAATTCTGTCTTGGCACAGTGAGAGCACAGCTGACCTCACTGCATCATGTTTACCAGCGGAATTTAAACCACCAGGATAAATCATTGTCAGTGATAGCAACAGGAAGTTAAGCCAGCCACCCTGAGAACATCGTTACGATTTTTCACACATTTTCTATCTTTCAATGTCTAAGTGAAATCTTATTTCTGTGGTGAAGTCCTTGGGGCTGCAGAAAGCAAAGCTCTCAAAGAACACCTACGTATCTCTGCCGTGAGCAACAAATAAAACGCAGACGCAACAGAAGAGAAAGCAAATGGCCTTGCAAGTGCCCTGAAGAAGATCCTCCAGGTCACGTTTGGTGGGTGGTGAGGAGAATCCATTCTGCAATGAATTACATCTTCTGTAGACAGTGTCTTCCTTGTGCTTGTCTTAGCAGACGCTGTGTGATACCTTTTGAGTCTGACTCCTAATGTTAAAATTTCATTTATATAGAAACATGAATGCTTAGCATAAGACATAAACAAAGCAGAAGTTCTCCATCTTATCTAGATTCCCTTTATTGTCAATGGAGAGAAATAGGATGCATCTGACCTATTTTAGATGCCTACCACAGAATAACGTTGCATCACACGAGCTTCTTACCACTGCCGTTAAAGGAAGTTGCGATGAGTAGCTCAGACAGGGATTTCAACACTGTAGATGTCTCAGACTAGGTGAGACAAGTCCTGCCCGCAGTTATGTGGATGTTGCCTTCATGAATCACAACCACAGAGACTTCTCCAATATTTTTAAAGGTGGTAGAAATCTGATGGTTTTGGTTTCCTGGCAATACTTGAATGGGAAATGAATGAAATGAAATTCTGTGGTATTTTGAAAACATTTTTTCAAATTTTCACTGACATGAAATTTTTTAAGCTTTCAGTTCTCCGGAGAGTGTCATTTTGATGTTCAACTTTGAGCTTTGTTAAAAAGTGCATTTTAAACAAATATTTAAAAACTTTGAAACAAAACTGACCTCAAACAGAAAAGGGAACTGTTTCATGTGAAAATTTGTAATGATCCTTTTTTAATTCTTAAGTCTTATTTAAAATGAAACAGTCATTAAAAATGAATGTGTCATTCCTGCTGGATTCTGCCTTTTCACAGAACAGAGATTGGACATGAAAAATTTTCCTACTCTGAATATCTTGTTTCTGGATAGGATGGTGCCTGGGAGAAAGGTGCAAGTAATCGGTGTTGGGAAAGATCCTCGCTAAAGTGTGTGTATATATAACTAATTCTCTGTTACACTGCAGAGGCTCTAACCCCTTGACTTCTTGAGTCAGAGTATGCCACAAGTTAATTATATAATGTTAAAGTGCTAATGCAGCTCCTGGGTTTTGCTTTATGTTTTTTCTTTTTCCTGAGGCTCAGAACTACTAATGAAACTGGACTGAGACTTAAGTAGGCTTCTGACACTCCGCGTCCCCAAACTCCATTTCTGCTCAGGCTCAAAGGTTTGTCACTTCTCTCTTCCTCTGCTTCAAACATCTTGTAGAGGTGGCACCCAGCCAATTATTTATAACCAATTTTTATTTAACTAGCATTCTTTGGAAAAACAAAACTTAACTCTGTTGAGATTCCCCATTAGTTATCTGTTAGCCGTAATCAATGAAGTTGCAGTTTGAAAGCGCTCCCACTGCTCCACTGCTGTGGCAGAGCCCAAATCCTGAGCCACACTGTGCTGCTTCCCTTGGCCAAGATGCACCCAAACATTTAATCACACCACTGAAGAATTCTACAGCTGTCATGTCTCTTCTTCTCCTTCAGTAAATAAACAGCCAAACGTACATAAAACTACTAGACCAACATTAAACATGTAGACTGCCTTCCTTCATAGGTCTGGGCAAGTGGGACAACCTTTAAATTAAAGACTACACCAGCTGGCTGATGTCCGGAATTGGTCTCTGGGGAGAACTTTATGAGTGGTAACTAACCATAAGTACCCACAGCCTGGCAGTGTTTAGCAGAATGTTGGCAGACACACTGTATAGTACTAATAAATTAGTAATGATAATTAATAATAGTTTGCATTCATGTGACACATTCCTTGCTGCAATTTACTTCTCGTCCTGCTAAACAGGGACGTGAAGAACAGTTTATCTTCTAGTGATCTACCTTTGTGTAGACTGCTTTAGCGTCTTCCTTCCGTTAAATTTCACCCTCATCTTCTTTTTCCACTTAGATGCCTATAAAAATATATTTGGTAACACATTGTAATACTTCTCTGGCAATTCAATATGACTGACCTCTCATTTCCTGGCTCCCCTCGCCTTCCCCCCCCCCCCGCCAATTTAAAGACTAGAGGTTAGGATTGACCTTTTTCAAACATCTGCATCTTGATCTACTCGCCACAGAGGGCAGTATCTCCATGATACCTACTACCAGCTCTCAGTTTGCTTTAGCCAGTTCATAACACGCCCTACCATAAAACAAACCAGACACAATGCATATGAAACCTTCAACTGATCTCTGACTTGCTGTCGCTGCAGGATCTCAACGTTAAGAGATGAAACAATGCATTGTCCCAGCTCATCTACTAATTGATCTAATCCATCTCCAGATCTCTAGCTTGTAATTTTGTCTGGCTGATGTTATTTCAGGGAAAATATTTAGGATCCTGTCCTAAGTTTTAATATAGCTTCATAAACAGAAAATCATGGCTGTTCCCCGGCCAAGACCAAGTCACAGATATATGTGTGAATTGAACCCTCTGGTGGTGAATGATCTTTAACAAAAATTTTAGCCTGTAGCAAATACAAAATAAAACCCATTAGCCTAAACATTAGCTAAAGAAGCTTTAGGTGTTTTATCTCATATTTGTGATGGGCTAAAATGTGTACCTGGTACCTGAAAATCATTCAGATTCACAATGATTGATTAAGATGCAAGAACCCACTATGAACCTGACCATGAGATTGATGAAAACCAAAAGAAAACTAAAACTTCTCTTTTGTTTTACAAATAAAAGAACTAGAGAAAAACTGTTGTGAGTTCAACAGAAGTGATCTTTTCAGGTAAACACTAAAGTTGTATTTGGTCAATTGGAAGTATTTTATTTTACCTGAACTGAAATATTTTGCTTAATTGTTGAGCTATTTAGCTTGTCTTAAAGAAGGTTTATTTTTTATACATTACCTGAACTTTTACAAGAAAAATGCCAATTTGAAAAAAGCATTCAATTGGGAAAATGTCAAAATGAAACTTTTTGGCATTTCTGAAACAAACACTTTAGATAAAAAATGTCAACATGAAACGTTTTGACATTTTGAAAAATGTCTCCCTTTTTTGAATCTGAAAGTTTACCAAATTTAAATTGAATTTACTGTTTGTCTAGAAAATAAGAATGGCTTTTTTGGTAGTTTTCTGTGGGTAAGCAGCTAATCTTGCTGCCAGGTTAGCATTAAAACATCAGCCAAGCAATTGTACAAACATATATTATAAAGCAATTCTTGCCTTTACTGCAGCTCAGATTTGGGCTTGTTAGTGGTTACCTGTCTGTCTTCACTCTTCTTCTTTACAGCGTACAGCTTCCAACCTTGCAAGAAATTCTGCGCTCCACAAAGAAAGTAAGAATGAGAGAAACGGCTACTGTTTAACAAGTGAGCAATTTCCCATTACATTAAAATTATACTTTTGTTTAAAAAACTGGCAGACTTACGAAAGTTCATTCTAGAAAAAATGGTTTATCCATTAAACAGAAGCAAGTCCATAATTCTGAATGAGTTTTAGAAATTGTGATAGCTAAATTCTTAAATGAAAACAACCCCTTCTAGACCAAAGTCACAGCATTCCAAAATAAGATCGCAAGCTACAGTGAAGTGGCATCATGGAGTAGTTGGTGCTTGCACTGCATTTTTGGGAGGTTATAGATGCTATGTGCTAACCATGTTAATTGCACGTAATTATATAAAAATGAAATCTTATGGTTTACTGAAAAATAATGTTTTACTCTAGCTGCGGAGCTTCAGCTGTGAAGCAGTTACAGTTCATATGCAAGAGCTACTTTTTGCAACCGAAGGAATTTCGCATTCACTTGATTTCACAATATCTTCGTCCAAAGCCTAAGATGATGCTATTCTCATGGGAGCATGAGAGGAAAGGAAACTCTGCCCGGGAACACAGCCCACCTCAGCCCGAGGCCCACGTGTGATGTGCATGCCCAAATGCTGAGCTGTAGCTGCCTGCCCCCCTGGCGGGACCCACAGCCCGAACCAGAGCCCGAGAGTGGGCACCATGCTGGTGCTGGGAGGAGGCTGCTTGGCGCAGCCACTGGGGAGGGGAAGGGTCTGCCTCAGCCGGAGCCCTCCCCAGTTCCCTGCTTGTTTCTCTCTCCCTGTGGGATTAGCTGTCTGGAGCACCTTTTTCCCCCTTCTAATAAAGCAGGACTTGTGCTATCCTTTTCAGTGCGAGGGGCAATCTGGGAACAGTTCCTTTTCTGTAGCAGTGCAGTGGTGAGGATCCTCACCTCAAAGTGGGGAGATGTCCAGGGAAGTGGGTTTGAATCTCTCCAAACAAAGAAGGAAACTGGATCCACATCCTGACCAAGCCAACCAGTAAGCGACTGGATAAAGGGGACCCCTCTGCTCTTGCTTTTAACAGAAAGCACTGGTTGCACTGCAATATGTCAGGCACACACCGAGAACCTACTGGATTTTAGGGCAAGCAGGTAAAGGAACGGCTCAGTGTAGAATCCTGGAGCAGCTTGGATGTGTGATAGGTGCCTTGCTTGTTGGCCTCCCAGTGACTGTTGCACACATTCAGCAGGAAAACTGTAGACACTTGAGAAGTTCCTGTGTTTTTGACCTTGAAGTCCTTAGCTGGAAGGCAGCTGAAGAGGTGTTTTCCTGAGCAGGGACCGGACGATGTGTTCTACTGTGATGTCCCTTCTGCTGCCTCTTTTGTAATTGTAATACAGTGGAACAAAGCGAGGGGATATGTAGAAGTGCACATTGATTTGGCTACGGGGCTGTCGGGAAAGTGTTAATTCCCCCTCGGGGCGCAGGGGAGGATGCAGTAACACAGCTGCCTGTCATGAGTGCAGAGACCCACCAGCTGTAAGGAATTAATGACTTCCCACAGGAACACTACAAGAGTTTGAGGTGGGGGAAAGGAGTGGGTTTTGGCTGGTACTGGTGATACCTCGGTGGAAGGCTCTCCAGGGAGACACTAAGGCAAGTGGAGTGGGCTGAGCAGCCGTCCTTTCAACTCTGCTGTGTGCTTCAGTTGAGAGAAGCTTTTCAGTGTTTGGGAAGAGGCAGAGTGTGCTTAATATTGACACTTCTGCTTCACGATGGAGTATAGCTGAAGATGATTTTACATCTCTTAACTCTGATTCTTTGCCCTCCTCTGAGTTAAGTATCTGTGGGCTGCTTCTTTGACTGTTAGGGGATTTCTTAACCCCACTGGTTCTAGTTTAAGTAGCGCTGGGCTTTTGTGTTTCTTATTAGTTAATTTGAGGAAATTGCATAATGTGGGGTTACTAAAAGTTATCCAGCATGAATGGAAAAAAGTACACGTGCTACTGTCCATTGACTGGGCTGTGTTGATCCCTGCTAGCCAAGGTTCAGCCTGCTGTTTCCACGTGTAAATTACCTACCTAGATGCAGCAAGGTGGTGGAACCACTTCGTGCTGAGCCCTGAATTGACATCAAAAGGGAAACTTCTATCCAAACTAGAAATGTAAGGAAATTGAGCAGACTAACTAGTAGCACAAAAAGTTCTGAAACCACAATGGCTGTTAAATAAAGCCGATTTTTCTGCAGACACTAAGTCAGTGTTTAAAAATACAAACATCTAGATAATTAGAGGAACTTCAAATGTGTCTTCATAGTGTTTCAGGCAGGATGGCACTGTCAGCTATTCTATTTTGTATTGATTCCCACAAAGCTCACTTATTCCCAGCCTTCCATTTCAAATGCAGCACCTTGTTTTCCTGTATCTTGAAGCAAAGAAATTAGATAAAAAATATTGATTAGCGTGGCACAGAGGGGAGCGATGTCTGTAACCTTCCTTTGTCTTGCAGCGCTGCAGCTGAGGCAGCAGTAATAGGATTCTGTGCAAGTGCGACTGTGATGAGGTCACACTGCTGAGAAGGGAATGAAAACACTGCAGTCAGCTGGATCACTTGCTTCTCTGATAGTTTTTGATATTGTTTGTCAAATTGTGATTTGAAGGTTATTTCTCTGGAGGCTAAAGTTGCCTTGCTTCTCTTATGTGCTTGGCTGGGCTTTTAAAAATCATTCATTCATATTAACACCCCCTTCTCTCAAAGCTTCTAGCTCTTATTGGGAGCCAAAAAGGCTCCCAATGAGCAAGAAAACAAGTCTCTCCAGAAATCTTCCATCATTATGAGATCAGAGCAGTTATATTTTAGAATAAGTCAGATTTGTTTGATCTCTCTACCTCTTCTTCCTCGGTCATATTTCACTAGGGTGCTGTAGTCCTCTTCGGTTCAGAACAAGTTCAATAAACACTTTAAGACATATGAGCCGTGAAGGGTTATGCTGATTAAGTACATAGTGGCATAGCATTTATTGGTATCGTTACTCAAGAAAGAAATGAGAGATTCCTTCATTTCAATTGCTGTGAGAAACAGGCATTTTGTGACCTACCTAGGGCAACTACAAAACTGTAGAGAAAGTTCACAAAAATTAATGATGTTTTCCCATTCTGAATGGGCTCTACCATTTTAATTCTTACACTGCTTCATAGCAGTGAAGCAGCTCGCTAAGGTGACAAGGGGTAAACTGGGGCACAGTGTGTCAGTGATCCACCTACTGGAAGAGGGTGTCAGGTAGTGTCAAATACAGGATACGCACTCAAGGTTACCTGGCCCTGAGGACTCTACTGTTGGCGCACAAGGCGGGCTGCATTCCTCTCTTCCCACAGAGGAAGAAACCACATGGGGCGTGCAACATCTTCCACTGATCAGATCTTAGGGGTTTGTTCTCCCTTTGGAAAGCTCCCTTGCCCCAGTTCTCCTCCAGTAACAAGACACTGGAAGACTGGTAAGGAGATAGTTGGCTAAGAAAACCCTCCAAATAAAGTTCTGGAATCGCATGGCAGTAACAGGATGCCTTTAGCAGGCAGCTGCCTTCTCTGCCCGGGGCTTACTGTGCAAAAACAAGTATGTCAGGTCAAGCTGCATATTTTGAGGTTTGATGTCCCACCCTCTCAAATAAGTGATGTGGGAAGAAGTCTTCTGGGAAAACTCCTTCCCCAGGCTTATTACTGTGGGGTTTTCTGTGGGAAGCAGTGAGACTTTCCCATACCCTCCTTTACCCCATGTGATGCTCTGTGATCATAATACGTGGAACTATCTCATGCTTCCAAGAACTCCTCCAGTACTGAACAAGCATGCTCCGGGTGTTTTTCTTCAGTCTTTGTTCTATTCTGTATGATCCTGAGGACATCATTCTTTGCCCCTTGTTTTCTTCATCTGTGTGAAGAAGGTGATATTTCCTTTCTTGAAGACTGCTGTGAAAACTTTTCTTTTTTCTTTTTAAGTCTCCTACCAGATGGAGGGTGCTGTGAGAGGGCAAAGCATCTGGCTGTAATTGATTTGTTTGTAAGGGAAAACTGATGCTACTTTAGAGAGGTTGTGTCCCGTCCCCTGCCCCCCCTACCCCCTGTCGAGTAATCTGCTGAGAGACTGTTCTCTCATTTGCTGTTGGGATTCTACTGTTTACATCTTCCTCATCATGTATATGGCTATGCCTAAGCTACTAACGGAGAAGCCCCGCAGTTTAAGAGCTGCAGGTGTACTACCCCTAGGCTGCCCACTGAATGAGTGGCTGGTGGCTGGACAACTAGAATCAAATAGTGCCTGAGGAAGTACCTGTCAGCTGGCTGCTTCTGAATGGGTGGAATGAGGTCCTGTTGGTCCAGAGCTGCAGGAGGTATTCTCTCATTAGCATTCGGCATCACCTGTGTGCTCCCAGAGAGGCATTAAGAATGGAGGCTCAGAAACAGAGATTAGAGGAAGGCAGTGAGTGGAGAAATGGCTTGAAATTGCATTATTCGTTAGAAAACGGGCAATTGCAATGTACTAAATAACACAAACAGCACATTCTTTAAATCTCCAGAGGGGCGAAGCTTGGCTGAGAGATCTTTTTTTTTTTACCCTGGTTTGTTTCAATGGATAAGTATTTTCTTTTAGTTTCCACTTTCCATTTGTCAGACTGTTTTTTCTGCCCCCACCCAAAATATGTTGTTAAGTGTGGCTTACTTACAAGGGCATATGACTTTGTAATCAGAGAAGCATCTGATGCTATAAAGAAATGAAGCCCCAGTCCAGAGTGGTGAGTGAGGTTAGAATGGCATGTGCGTAGGCTTCCTTATACCCAGAGAGAATCTGTCACAAAACAACCAAAAAACAAAACAACCAAAAAACAAACAAACAAAAAAACCCCCCACTTCTACCTACAAGACTTAACGAAATTTTATATATAATCTCTTAAATATTCTTGGCCACTATTGGACATATTTTCATGGTTGGTCATCTATCTCTTAGCAAGATGTAAAGGACTCGGCCAGGTGCAAAGATAATTGTTTCCTTATTTCAGCCAGCATCTGCTCAGCCAGCTGGGGAGCTCATCTGTGAGAGGTGACAGGCTCAGGTAGCAGCCTGCAAATCCTGTTCGTGTGACATGCAGCGCTGCTGAAAGCCTCTGCAACCCTGCATTGGAGAGCACCCTGCGAAACGGAGTGCGCTTCTGCTGAGGAAGAATTGAAAGGGTGAGCCAGGTACTCAAGGGAGTAGACAAGGAGCAGGAGAAGTTTGGTTATCATGGAGAAAGAGTGCAGTCTCACAGTTCTCCATGTTTTGGTCTGATCCCAAATTGCCCTTCCTTCATATTAAATGCTTGTGTTTTCCCCATATATTGTATTAATCTGTTTTGTTTTACAAGGATGTTTATCAATAGCCTGGATAAGTCTTGACTGCCAATTCTCCACATCTACCAGTAACGAAGAACCATGTCTACCGTTATTTTAATGGCTTCTGTGATCTGTAGCTCCACGCATCAGGTGTTGGTGCCCATTAGTCTTCTCTCCTGACATTCTGTTCTTTTAGCAGATGGTTTGTAGGAAACCGTTATCTGAAAGTCAAGGAGTGGCAAGAATATCTAGGATTGTACAGGAGGGATGAACACAACCTGCGCCGTATTCCTAAGCAATCGCCAACGCTGTAATAAAGAGAAATAATGTGCTTCTGACTGAAGCCAATGAGAAGCTTGTGTATGCTGTAGCTAGAGGACCCAGGTCATACGTTGTTAGATTCTGTTACAGATTTGGAAATGTGCTACTTCTTCTTTATAGCTCTGTTGCTAAACAGACATTTTGATTTCTAAGTGCTTTCTTTCTTTCCTTTGTTATCCCAAACTGCCAAAATTAAAGGCATCTGACATAAGAAAGGAAGTCGGTTTTGTTTAATTTAGCTCAGATTTATTTTGTGACATTTCCTGGATACATTTACCCATCACGTTATTAAACAAGGGTTTATTTTCTGGAGGCTAGAGCTTCAGCTTTGGCTATATTTCAGTAAGACAGACATTTAAATAATGTCAATGTGCTGAGATAGTAGAAAGTCTTTCAGGTGTGTTTTGCAGGAGAAAGCTCAGAGCTCCACTGTCTCTCCTAATAGTTGGCCTGGGGCTTTTTCCAAATGTATAATCTTATTTTTCCATTCATTTGAAATGTAAACAGAGACTTTTCACAGAAGACAGAGGAATCCATCTGCAAATAATATTTGGTTTTGGCAATTTGTTTCTTTAATTATGATGATAAATTTCCACTATATGGCAGCAGCGCAAAGAAGTATGCTCTTGCATTTCTTTGTTCCTTCAGGAGGAATGGAGTTAAGTGGGTCTTGTTCAGAAAGAAATTCCCCGATCTGGTCACATAATTCTTGTAATTCAGCCCAGCAAGTGATGAGAAACCTCTTTTTTTCCGTCTCCCAGGGGAAGGATTTTTGGCTATGATTCATAAAATATCTCTTGCTTTTGGACAAACCTTGACTGGCTCGGGACAAAACCCAAGTCATGAGGTTGTACAAAATTCTAAGATGAAATCGGCCTTTATCTCTCGAAAAATCCTCATTGTACTGAGGAATACAGGTATCTACACATTATTTGCCAGAATAAAGGTGCACAGTTCAGAGGCACTCATACGCCAGTGGAATAGCTGACTTAAATTTGGTGATGTTCACAACAGGGAGACCCTAAATCAGGCCCAAGGCTTTGAATGCCTCAGGTGGTGTTTTTTTTGGAAATGATGACTCAAATGCAAATTTTGCACCTTGAACCCATCTCTAAAGCAAGGGATCATCCAAAAGTTGTTGCTAGGTATTTTAGATGTTTTCTTGGGGGTTTAGAAAATTCATGAATTCATCTTTAAAATCTCTCAGTTTTGTAGCAGCGCATGCAAGTTGTTGTTGTTTCTGCTTCCTAGGCAACCAACAGCCACCAGAGGTGTGGGAGAATGTAAGGGGCAACTCTGAGTCTTTTCAAAGCTCACATGCATTACTTTGCCTCCAGAGTATGAGCCAGGAGATCTCTGTATAGACTTAAAATGACCTATCGTTTTTACAAGTGTATCCTGTTAAAATCCACATTCCACAGTACATGTGCTAATGTTGAGAAAGTCATGTGTTTCTCGGTGTAAATATAAAAGTTTGTGTTTAGTACTGTCTTGGTGGTAGGTTTTTAGAATAATGCTAAAAAAACCTAGTCTTTTTGATCCCTTTGTTTTTTCTTCCTTTTCATTACAAAATGAATATATGTATTATATTTATAAATCTATTTATTTAAACTATATGCTCTGCATTATGCCTTGGAGCGGATGTTTTATGCTTTGGAGAGGGGAAAAAGTACTTGCAGGATACTTGCAACTTGACATGTAACTATCCTCTACAGATTTTACACGCTGAACGCTTGTATTCCTGGGACTACTGATGTGGTAGGGGAGAGGTGTGTAGTTTTCTGCCTACTTTGGCTTGACTTCTGCATGACAGTTGCACTGCCTTGTACACGGTGTATGCGCTGATGAACCATCATTGAAATGCTTTTTGATAATGTTTTTAGCAGGTGAAGGAGAAACCTGAAAAAACTAGACGTGTAGTATGTAAAATGTTTGATACTCCTTAGACTTCTGCAGACTAGTTCAAAATAACTGTGAAGGACACTTTGATAGTGTGAATATCTGAACGGGCCTGGGTCCTGGATAAGGAAGAGGGAGCAGAACTGGATGAACTGGATGTATTAAATACTTTATTCAAAAGCTTTATTCCTTTTCTGCTTTTGGATTTCCCACGACTGAATTTTCTTAGTTTTGCCTCTGCTGTATTGTTTGGTGTGTGCTTCCTGCAAATATACTGGGCTGATTGTTAGTTAGCTGTCTTAGCCATGTGGGGGTTTTGTTGTTTGAGTTTTTTTTCTTGTTTATTATTCTATGCCTGCTTAATTGTAGCTTTTATGAAGAAATGGAGAAAAAGTCATGAAGACAACAAGACAAATCATTCCCGAAGGAAATATAATGAGGGAAATGAGGAGAAGAGTTGGAGAAATACTTACATGATCTGCATTTTCTGTCAATGTTCCTAAAAATAGAACAAAAAATTAAGTAAAATACTCGGATGATTTGTTAGTGAAAGGAAAAAAAGAGAATTGCCAACATGAGAACAAATGTTCATTTTTATTCCAAGAAGTAGTTCTTGGCAGTATTCAGGAAGCTCTAATAGAGAAGACTAAATGTAGATTTTTGTCCCACTTGAGCATAAATCAGTGTACTAGACTAAACAATATCTATTGTACGATGCACTGAATTCTTCTCTTTTCTACAAAAGTTCAATTGAGTCTGTAAACTTGACAAAGCTACATAAAAATATATTTAAATGACTCAGCAGGTGCCTTTTGTACAACGTGGGCAGTGTATTCTTTCTAGGATGTAACACATGGTTTTCATCAGATTGCAACACCATAAATTGTGTGGTCAGTGATTCTATGAGAATGCATTCATACACATACCATTGCATCATAATGCTAATAACTTGGATAAAATTCTGGGGATATTTCCCGCAGACTCCTTTCTGGGACTTGAAACCATCAGGGATGAAACCTCGAATCTAACTGGGATACCGGGAGACTGGTTTAGTCACCTTCTCATCGTTCTGCAGGTCACTGCCGTCGCTGCCGTCTTCCTGCAGTGAAAAAAAGTGCTGCATGGGGAAACCTTTCATAGAAACCTTTCATAGCATTCAAGAATAACAGCAATTACCTAATTAGTGGTGTGATCACGTTAGAGGTTACATTAATAGCCACCAGTGATGACAGAATATGAAGGCAATGGCATGAATGAAGTCATAGTGTAGCATGAGGTAGGTGTTACGTTAAGCATCCAGTGAAAAAAAAATTAAGTGGTGCACAGGTGGACTAAAATGGTAAATGTGTAAGTTAATATGCAACAATCCAACTTTCAGAAGATAAGTATAAGCCTTACATTGTTTGTCCCTTTTATAAAATTAAGTCAGTTATGAGTCTTATGCACCAACTAGGAAGCATGTGCTGTGTATGAAGTACTCAAGGTCTCCACTCTGCTGTCTTTGAGGTGCTCTATCATGTAACCACGTACACCCGCTGGGTTTATCTTCCCTAACAACGTGCAGTGTAGTTGCTTACCTATGAGTTCACCTCAGCTACTGAGAACTGAGGAGAAATTCAAATGGAGTAGCAGGGCAGCAGAGGTGCTCCAAGCCCAGTGGAGCTTTTCAGGCAGATGATAAATCAGGTTTGGGTTGCCATTCATCAGCTTGCCTAGGAACGGTTTGATATTCTGTGCGTATGTCACATACATGTGAAAACATTGGTATAATTGAATTAGCAGAAAACCGCCAACACTTATATTATTTAGGTTGCAAAGGTTTCCGTGCACACTAACTAGCTGATTTCTCATTGTTACAATATATGTCGTGCTAAGATGTGATCTTATGTCTGCTACCGATTTCCCTGATGCCGCCTTCAAAACAGGTGATTGCAGCTGTATCTTCCCTCTTTTATGAATTTCAGTGTCTCCTAGTGAGCTCTAGAGCCCATGTATTTATGTTTCTATCTTTGCGTGCTATTCTTGCTTGTGTTTCTATTCCAAAATCACAATACTACCGCATTTCTAGAAATGTGGCACATAAATGTACTTGCAGGACAACTGACCTTTTCTTATGTGGGTTAAAGAGATGGCATTTAAAGGAAGTCAGGAGTTTTACTAGAAGGAGAAAAGGGAAGAAACTGTCACTGTTAAAAACTCTTAGTTTACCCTTAGGGTAAAGTTTACCTTTACCCTTTACTACTGTAAAGAATTTAATTCAGCTGCCTGGATTATTCCATCTGTAATATAAAAATAGACAATGTCTTCCTGATTGGCCCTCAAATTACTTTTTGCATACGGAACACCCTCCTGAGAGGGTACCCACCTCTGCCGAATGTAGTACTGTGTGAAGGCGGCAGGAACCCTTTAGCTGCCTTCTGTAGAGCACAGTGGGTTTCACGGGGAGCGTTGCCCCACAGTGGGGGATGTACCAGGGACACTTTGAGTACCAAACCTGGCTGCTTCTCATGGAGAAGATGGAACTTGCTTTGCTTGAGTTTGTTGAAGGAAAAAGGAAAGAACTTGTTTTATAAATCCATCTACCATTTCTAGTTTTCTTCATTCCATTGATCTTTTGAACTCCCGTCAGTTTAAGATTAAATTTGCATCCTTCCAGCCTTTTGCTGTAAAATATGAAGTAAAAGGAAATAACAGTATAAAAATGCCTGTTTGCAATGAATTCTTTTGTTGTTGTTGATTTGAGTTTCTTGTAACTTGATTGTTAGGTACTGGAACAGAAGAACTGTAACAGGAACTCGGCTGTCCCCACGAAAGGTAGTGGAGAGGTGTATACATTGCTTGGCATGCACACTGAGAGGGTTCTGAAAAATGTGCTCTTCGGTATGTATCTCTGCCTTTGGAGAAGACAGCAAACAAAATCTGAATTGTTCCAGATAGGAAGGAGAATTCCCCTGCTTGCCCTACATATGACACTAAAAGTGGGTCTGTTCGTGGCTGTTGAGCCTGGTGTGCGTAGGTGTGGGTCAGCAGGAGGCACACGCAAGGAAAACTCCGTGCCAGGAGCTGAGGCAGGAACCGCAGCAGCGAGCAGCCCGTAGAGGCAGTGTTCTGTCTGTCAGGGCACGACTGCAGGGGTTTTTCAGATACTTGAATGCGAGTTTCTCAAGCTGTGAATTTTAAGGGACTTTGATTCTCATTCTGATGTGGGACGTGAAGAGAGATGAGTTGTTTATTGCTGCTAAATAACATATAATTCAGTTATTGCAGCACATGTGCACATACTGACACAATCTTATCAGACAGGGTGAAAAATGCTGCTGCTGAGGATGCTCAGTTATGCCCCTTGGCTAATCTAATCCAAATGGCTTCTGGACTCTCTTTTGGAATGAGGCTATGGCAGTTTGGATTCCCCTGCCCACACCGTTTTCTCCAGCAGACAGATACTCACACACGATTACCTTAGTTGGTGGCAGTGCTGTTGTTTCCCAGGTTGTCTATGTGTTCCAATATCAGATAACTCCTGTTTAGCTCTTTCTTCACAATGCTCACATCTCTGGGGATATGAGTCATACAGTCAAACATTTTGCTCCTTTAGGTCCCGGGCGCGGGATTTCCTTACTTGTATCTCTCAGGCCTTTCTTCCATATTTGTTCACTTGTGTCATCAAAAGACACAAGGTAATGGAAATTCATGTTTGAATTACAGGTTACATATCTGCTAATTTCTAAACATAAAGGATGTTTTAAAGTATCACTCTTTTGGAAGGCTGGATCACCAGAAGCAGAGTTCACAGGTCAGAAGAGGGGAGGCAGAATTGTCAATGAATGCTGCTTTGACTTCCTCCATTCTTGGTGGCATCTTGTGTAAATGAATGTTCACAATCGTGCATCCTAGAACTGATAACGGTGACTTGTGATAGATGCTTGCCTACTCTTATCTCAAATGACTCTTTGAAAAGCACCTCTGGCAAGAAGCCCAAGTGCAAAGGAACAATTCTGTCTTAGATCAAACTTGTAAAAAATATGAAAAGTTAACAGGCTCTGCTGATTGGCTGTTATTTCTGTTCCCTCCTCTGCCGTCTGCTTTCGAGATTATTTTTTAATCTGAATGTCTGCCTGCTGCTGATTTTGCTGATGCAAAACCTCTCTATCCAGCAAGAGAAAGGTTCTTGTTGCTTTCAGCAGTCTTTGGATCATGACATCAAGCTTCACTTAAGCTTTGGATCTGGCTCTGCATAGTTCAAAGGGTTTATAGTCTCCAAGTCCTTATGCATTTGTCCCAAGTTTGCTTACCTCTATGGATATGAAAGGCCTCAGCTCTTCACCCAAGTATCAGCTGTATCTACTGCTAACCAATAACACAGGCGTTTAGTGTAGGAAGGAAGGAAAAAAGGACATTGTATTGTAATGTCGAACTTGTGAAACAAGAGGAAATGTCTTCAGCCTGTGATCCAATTGGGTTGCATAAGCTATGAATGAGGTATTGTTAGACGAATATTAAATATACATGTATATATTAAATATTTAACTTTGTTCAGTTTGCCTTTCTTGTAATTCCTTTTCAGTGTTCCTAGAAAACAGACTTGATTTTTATACTGCTTGCCAGTAGTGACCTCAAATTTTTCTGTTTGTGTTAATAATATCAATTACCTGCACACGTGAGTCACGTTGAACTTTGTCACTGTACTGGAGTACTTCTTCTTGGAATATGTCCATAACACTTTTATTGCCATGAAAACACTTCACATTGCTTGAAATAGTCTGTGAGTGGATGTACTGTTTCATGCGTCTATAACTCGAAGTTCTTCATTCTTAGATTTTTTTCAGCATAAAGCTTAAACATGCAGCTGTTCCAGTCACTTAGGCAGAGGTGGTAAAAGAACTCCAGAGAAATGCTATCGTCAGATACAGGGATGAACGCGCCCTGAAATGTCTCTCGCAACAGGCACCAGCGTCCCCAAGTTTGCTGCAGACCACAAGTTTGTATTTGAAACCTTAGATTAGTGTATACCCACAGCATCTCCCCTACAGCTGTGAACTGCTACTCTTTGTTTAGGACTGGGCAAACCTCCAGTGGCCATGTTCTTACAAGGAATGCATTTTCCAGTGTTTTGATTTAATGACTATTATTCAAGCTGAAGTCAGTTCCTTTCTCACACTATTTTAGGCTGTGTGTGGTAAACCTTTGTGCCACTGTTCTCAAAAATTCTGGTATTTTCTTTCTGCTAAAACCAATACAAATTATACCAAGGTCTGTATCTTATGAAATAAACGTTGGTTATCTTCATAATGAAAAAATCCTGAACTCAAATGAAACTTGCACTTTGGTATTTCTGCTGGCCTACTAACCCTCCTTTTTATTGCTGCTGCTCAATGCAATATGGTCAGAAGTTCTGTTGTGTGTTTGGTGATACACAAATAGAGAACAAAAGGTCCCTGCTCCGAAGGCTGAAAGTCTAGGTATTTCTACTGATTGAATAAATATTGGACTTCCGTCTTTTCTTGCCAGACGGTGATATGTTAAGGCAACTGTTAACTGGACAGATAAACAGTGAATTCTGAGGATGGAAAGGAATTAAGTTTGGAGAGAGGCTTGCTTTAATGGAAGGGCAATGGGGGAGGCAAGGGTGTGACCGTAATGTTCTTCCTCTCTTTCTCCCTCTGTTTTTATTTCGGCATGATACTTTAGTAATCAGGCACTGAGCAGAAGGGGGTGTTTCCAGTGTTTAGTCCATCCTTGTGTGCCTCTGAGACCGCTTCACGCCCCTGCTCTCAGGGTGAGGGGAGGGCACTGGGAGGCTGCAGCCTTTCTTGCTGCAGGACTCCGGGACCATCCTGTCTGTCAGGCGTTGAGGATTTTATCTGAAGCTGAACTCGCATAGTGAGAAACCCTTCGATAATGGGCCAGATCTGCCGCTGCGTTACTCAAGACCTACATGCTACTCTTTCAGGCATTTTAGTCCTAAATTATCATTTAGAGTGGGTTGACATTTCCATTTAATTTAAAATTAATAAAATGGAACACTTTAACTTTTCCCTATACAGTTTCAAAAAATATTTTTTTAATTTCCATTTTGAAGTGAAAATATCTCTTACAATTTTTATTTTTAGATCTTTCTTTACACGTGCTTTTCTTTGGTAGGCTTAGTTACACAGTTAGATAAATTTATTTTGAAAATTTAAAACCCCTTAAAAGGAGTATAGTTAATAAAACATACCCAGGGAAAATAAGATGTTAGTCTCATCTGAAGGAAGAACAAGACTAGTTATGAAATCATTACTATTTAAAAAAAGGTATCTTTGACCAGTTTTACTCTCCATTCAGTGACAGCAGCTCTGATAAAATGTATCTAATTAACACCCAGCAGATAACAATTATCTTGTATAATTATGATGAGCTTGTTTGTTCTTTAATTGACAGCTTAAGCAATGTTTTATGATGTTTATTTGACCTTGATGCTAATCTGCACCCTGCTGCTGTGAGCTGCCAAGCGCCTGGCTGTTTGGATTCCCATCTCCAGCACTTGCACTCGCTGCCTGTTGCCACTGTGTCGTTCTGCAGCGCGACGCGTCCCGCGACAGCCACAGCGTCCCTCTGACCCCGCTGCTGCCCGTCCGTGCCGCTCTGCACGCGGCGCTAAATAGCTGACTGTAGGACCCACAAAGCAAAATACATCGTACTGTTGGAACCAATAGAATGTTCACTGTTAGAAACTAGATCATTGAAGGTATCCGATAGTTTCACATGTAGCTGGTACAGACTTACAATAGACCTGCGATTTGCTTTCTATTAAAAGATACTGGATAGTTCAGTAACCAGACGTCTGTGCTGATAGATGTGTTTGGTTTTGATGCATCCTGAATACTTTGACAGGATTTTAATTTTCCCTACAAAGGAAGAATAAAACTTCTGTGCTGGTCTTGTAAATAATGAAGTCTTGTGTGTTGGTACCTGGCTGCCATAATAATTTTTACAGCAATACTGTACGATACTGTGCTTACAGTCTGTCCCTTTTATTAAGGGATGTCTGGGATAAAATTCCAAATTAATTTTCAAAATACATCTTCCCCTTTGCTGGAGAGAGGCAAACCTAATTAGATGGGCATTGTGGGGAAAAAGAGTGGAAAGACAATAACCTGCCTCAGATAGCCAGAGATGACTAAGGAGGTCACTGGTTTCAAGCCCACTCTGACCAGATCACTTAATCTGTGACTTGATTACCCCCCACCACTGAAAAAGTGGGGTTAAGCGTAACTATTTCCTACCCCCTTTTTCTCTTGGGGCTAAAACACTGCCTTCTTGCTGGGTATGTTTTACTGCACTGCCTTCTGATTGAGGTACCCTTCTGCAACTCTGTTTCTGCTACAAATGAGGGAGGGGAAGGAAGCCCTTCAGGAGACTGAGCTTGCCTGGAGGTTCAGACTGGATTTATAGTGGTGGTGTATTTTTTTAATGTTTGCAAACAGGGAATTTAAACAGCTGACTAGCAGATCACTCTTCCTGGCACAGTGGCTCTTAATGAAAATCTCTGTCCCAATTCCTTCATTTGAAATGTAGCTATGTTACTTAGAGCAGTTGTTTTCCATCTGAAGAGGAGGAAGGAGCTACTCCCTCCTGAATTCTTTTAAGTCTTCATACAGAAGGCTCTGGCCTTTTTTTTTTTTTTCCCACTCTTCTCGAGGAATCAACCATTTCTAATAGCCACCAGCTTGGAAAGCAAGTTGATTCCACAAATTCTCAGTTCTAATTTTTCATTTTTTATCATGAGTGTTCTGACTGTTCGCAAATTCCTGTGATGTTGGTTATACTGTAACATACAATAATTAGGTACCATCTTAGCAAAATTAACTCGTGGATGCTCAAACAATGTGAGGCTTATGAAGTAACCAGCAAATGAACAAAGCTGTAGTTGCCCCATGTGGTCTCACTATCCTCATCCTTGAAGATTCGGAACAAAGGGTAACTGAAATGTGGAAACAGATGCAGTCCTACTTGGCACACAGTGTACCGTGTGAACCAGGTTTAGGTTGGAGGTTACTTACCTGAAACCGATTTTAAATTGATTTAGTGAGGAAAAAGATAAGAAACATCCCCAAAACAAGGTTTTTTGTTGAGATTTATGGGGGATTCCATTAGGGCAACAGCCTGGGAACAGCTTTTCTTATCACATCTTGTCCTTTTCACTTCGAGGGAGTATTAGAAAGTGCAGTGGTGCATAAGGCTTAGTAATAACTATTATTATTTGTTAGGCATTGTCTTATACACACTGAGAACATTGGGTTTCTGTCCTACGTGGCTCATTTGTTTGGGTATGTAGGATTTTTCAAACAGTAAGTGTACTTGATGATTAGAGAGAGATTATCATGAACTGCTGCGTTTTTATTTGTTTGGGTTTTTTTTTTTCTAAATGAAGGAACTGAGCTTCAAATTGAATCTAGTTAACTGTAGTAGACTTCTGGTTTGAGGATGAGATAAAGTATGTCAAACCACTTAACTAGGTCCTGTCTCAACATAAATTGATTGTTTGGAGGGAGATGTAGAAAAATCTTCTGCATGGGCTATCACGACTTTATGTCCATGAGGACTGTATACAACCTTCCAGTTTAAGATGGCAGTATTTCTGAACCGAATTCAGGTGCTTGGGTTCTCCGATGTTGTGATAGATCCTCTTCCTTTAGGGTGATTCCTATCTGTATTTGAAAGCCAAGGGAGCTGGCTGGAGTCTCAGCTTCCTTAATTGAGATATACCATTTAAAACCAATTGATAAGGTTTGGGGCTGGCATGAGGTCAGGGTTTCATATATTTATTTTTTTCTCCTTTGTGAGAAGGATTCTGTAGAAGCAAATTTTCATTCAAGTTAAATCAGGGCAAATTTGTGTATCCATTACTGATGCATAAAATAATAAAGGGAATAAAGTCTGAAGATGTATCCATTAGATTCATAGTAAGAAATACCCTGAAGAGACCTTTTAGTATTATCTAGTATTATCAGAATTTACTCAAATTCTATAGGAACAGATTATGTGCTTTTTGCCTTAGAATTCATAGAGTAACTATTGATAGAATTAATAAAGAATAATTTTTCAGGAAAGGAGAACATATGGCTTGTTATTACAGACTTCAAGCCACAATCAGAACATTTTCTCCATAACTCCCGAATACCAGCAGTATGTTCTCAAGCATCTAGTACATTAGAGCGTGGCTCCTCAAGTACTCTGAGACTATGTATGTTCCGTTGTCCATCTCTAAACTGAGCTGCCTGCATTCTGACTTCTAATACTATTAAAATCCTTTATACTGAGGATTTTATAAAGGTGCTGTAAAAATTTTAAGTGGGCTTGAGGTGACATTACAATTTTTTAGCTTGGGAACACTTTCCAGAAACTGAAAAATTAATTAGTATCAGTCCAAATACCCACAAGAATTCTTTTGGTTTGTTTCTCGTGGTGTTGGCTCTCCTGTCACTTAACTGGTCTGATCCTGTTCCAGTGTAATTTTCCAGTCCTTTACTCATGTTCCTTCAAACCTTCGTGAGTGGAGTGAGTAGATGCAGTGGGATGAGCTGAGAAAACATAACTTAGCAAAACTTTTCCCAGTCACAGGGACAAATATTGCAGCTTTTCTCCCTAAGTTTTCTGCTGATTCTAGTGACCAGGCGACTCCCAGTCAGCTCTGGCTAAAGACGGTTAAAATGTTCTCAGAGGCAGGTGGGATAGTGTCTGTTGGGCTGCTTCTCCCAGCAGGGTGCCATGTACCTCGGCAGAGGGAGAGGACCTGGCAGGAGGCTTGGAGCACGGGGAATTTAAATGTCTTGCTCATCTAATTTGGCTGCTAGCCATTTTATATCTCTCCCTTTGATTGATGTATCTATTTAAATGCTTTAAGGACTGGGACTCTTTCTCAGCAGCGGTTTGTACAGTGCATTGCATGAGGGATCCTGACCCTGTCTGGGGCCTTCTGTGTTTCTGAGAATGAAGTAATAATATAACAGACTCATATGATGAAGGAGCGTTTTTAGGAGCTTGTATCAAACAAATGCAGTGATTATGAAGAGTTGCTATTGCTGCAAGTTAGTAAACACAAAAAGGGGGCTAACTTCCGCTTCCCTTTCTCGGTCTGCATGCTCAGAGGACAGAGGAGAAACTGGCTCTTCGGGAGCAAGAAAGAAGAGACTGTCTGTATTAAAAGAAAATTCAAAAAAAACCCACTCACCCCACCCAAAATAAAAAACAAAACAAAACAAAAACCCCTAGGCTCCACACGCTGGATCACAGAATCATAGCTCTTTGCTGAACCCCACTCTGCAGAGATTTCTGGCTCCCTGCTGCGTTTTGAAGCTGCCTTGCTATTACAGTTATCCTTAGGAGACAGCCCTGTGTCTTTACTTGGCTGCCTTTGCTTTTTTTCTATTTCTTTTTTTTCTTGATGAGTCATTCCACCAGCTTGTACCCTATCATCAGATAGACGAGACAATGAAGTCACTGGGGTTGCCTGAGAGCAAAATTGGCCCCATTATCCATAACCACTGTGTCTGCCTTGTTGCTGATAATACGGCACTGGGGCTGGCCTTCTAAGTATGATGGAAAATCACCAGGGACAAGAAACCTCCTACCCAAACAAAAATATTTGTTGAAGTTTGGTTTGGGGTTTTGGTCTTTGGCGTTTTGTTTTGTTTTGTTTTTTTTCTCCTGGGAGGTGGGAGGGGGCGTAGGGGGTGGTGGTGTTTTAAATTTGGTGAATGCTTCCAGCTGAAAACAGGAAATCACACACAAATAAAACTGGTATTATATTTTGTCAGTGTAGGAGGGAGAATAAATTACCCGATAGTGTCCCTCTACTTGTGTGCACCAGCTTCAGCCTTCTGAAATTAGCAATGGCAGGAAACTTTTATTAGTCTTCTAGTATAAACTAGAAGACTTTATATTTTATATCAGAATGTATGAGAGAAAAGAAGGATGCTTGACAAAACCCGTTGTTAATTAGCTCAGTACAGAAGCAAAGTTGAACTAGCATTTCTAGAGGAACACGGGTAGAGAAATTCTTGCCTCGGAGAACTTTAGTCTGTAACCAGGACACACCAAATACGAGAAGGAAAAGAACGCAAGGATGAGGGAAGTGACTTTTTCAAAATTGTATGCTAGGTCAATAACTGCCTAGCAATAGTAACGAGGTTTTCTGTTTCCCAGAGAAATGCTCTTCCTGCTGAACCACAGTACCCTTCAAAGCAAGCATAGATTCATGGCTCTGATAGTGCCGATGGCTTGTGGTCTGCTCACTTGAAAATACAAACTGAAATAACAGAATGCAGCTGGTCTTTGGGGATCTATAGTAATCTGATGAGGAATTCCATAATAACTGCTAATATTAAACCTTTTACAAGTCTAACTACTTGCATCAATAAAGGACAGAAGAAAAGTAGAACAGGAAAGAAACTAAGTCTTGCAAAACCATAGTCTCCATAGAGTCCTCTCTTCCTCCATTTTTGATATTTTTAACAGGAGAAAAACCTTTTTATTGCTTAGCTAGCCCATTCCAAGAGATGTGTCAATCAGCATGCTTTGGAGAGACTAAAGTGGCTGAGTTTCATCATCTGTTAGGACTGATCATTCTTTTGATTCAAAACTGGTGCACTGTCATTAATTATTGGGGGTTTTTTTGTATTGTCCAGTGCACCAAACACAGCCAAGCCCCACACTTCTATGCACTGCAAGAGCTTAGTGTAAAAGGATGCTTTCTGTTCCCACTGTATCTCCAGCCCAGGAAACCTTAGCACATCTCTAAGGGTGACTTACACAGGCTGGGAGAAAGGCGAATCGGGGCTCCAGCGTGCCCTTGCGCCGGCTGTTCTGTACGTCCCGGCTGCAGAGACCATCTCCTGATGCTGAGCAAGCGTCAGCTTGGTTCTGCAGAAGAGGGAACCGTGCATTGCAAACTTGCCCCAGGATTACAGTCTAGAAGGTGACTAGTTTTAGCTTGGATCTTAAAATCGTCTTGCACTATTTTTCCAGCCTGATTGTCTCTTACCAACTGTCTATCTGTGCCTTTCTTGCCTTGGCTATTTTGCTGTGATTCTTGCTTACACTGTTTGTCCCACCAATGGAAGATTAGCTCTGTGTGCTGTTTTTTTTTTTTTTCTTTTTTTCTCTTTCTGGTTTTTTCCTCCTCTTGTTTTCCCAGTGTGGCATTTAGGAAGGAGGCTGAAAATATTGAACAAACTGCTGATGTCCTCGAGATTCAAATGTGTGAAAAAGACTCGTAAATGAGTCTAGCACACTCAGAAACATTCTTAACATCTGCTCAAGCAGGAGTACCAATTCCCTTTCTCAGAAAGCACAGTTTGTCCTCCCTGTTATTTAAAATTTTGTATTTGTTTGGATTTGAATAATATCAAAGTGGAGCTAAGGAAAATAAACTCTCTGATTATGAATATAGCATTTACAATTGGAGGTGTGGTGTGGATAATACAGAATTATAGAGTTTTAACTGCCGAGTGTCCTCAGCTTCTCCTATATTGTAAGCCTTCTCCTTATTTAGTACTATGGAATGTGCCGTGCAGTTGCCCCTCGCAGTCGCAAACCCTGTGGATTACGTCCCCTGGGTGGGTAGTCTTGGAGCTAGTGACTGTTCTTACAGGAAAATGGCAAGTGTTTTCCTCTGAAAACGTACTCCTTAGCAGAATGAAGGAAAGGTCCCTTAGAACGTAATAACAATAATTTTAGCCTTTATTTATTTTCATATATACTCTTGATGAGGCAGAAGTCTCACTAATTCACTTCAGTTTTGTCTGGCAGTAAACACTTCAGGATTCAGTCCCCAAAATATAGTTGCAAAATTCTCAACACTTCTGCAATTCAGTGAGAGAAAGGCTATAAATAGCCGGCCAGACAGAGGCACCGCAGGGAGAATCCAGGGCTCCGAGCTTCCAGGCTCTTTCTTCAACCACAGTAAAGAATTGCAGGCCTAGAAATGACAACTGGAAAGAAAAAACAACTGGTAACTCTGAAAATGAAGAAAAAAAATTAGTAAAAATAAATGCTACATTTAAAAATGCTGCACGGTCTTGGCAGTTTCCTGGGTTTAAGAGGCTGCAGTGCCTTTCGGTGGCTCCGCGGGTGCTGCGGGGGGGATTCTGCTGCAGGGTCAGGCAGTGGCTTGGGGAACAGAGCAGAGCGGTTACCCTGATGTCTGCGGCTAAATCCCACAGCTGGTCGGGACTGGGCGTGCTGTGAGCTCCAAATAGGTTTTTGAGGACACTTTTAATGCAGGTGGATGAGAAAACTGTAATAGCGTGAGCATTCCAGGGAATGGAACAACTATATTTAATCGCAGTTCATCGATTAGCATTCCCCATTCAAGTGACGTTTATTGCTACAAATGTTGTGTGATGGTAACAATAGCGGTTCTATTGCAATTATTCTACCTTTTAAAATCCATACCGCTGCTTTGGGTTCTTTTTGATAGAGCAATTATGTAAGTCACAAGTCTTATTGCTGATGCAATACTGAAAGATGAAATACTTTTCCTCTGGAAGGTTAATGTGCGACAAGTCTCCCCGTGATTAGGAACAAAAATATACCAGCAGGTGGGATACATCAGAACAGAGAGAGTTCTGTGAAATTCAAGCTTAAAACAGGCAATAAAAGTAGCAATGGCATTTCACCTTAGAGGCCTCCTGCAGGAGTGATCTATATTACCAAGAGCACATCCCCTGGAATATGCCTGTTGTTTCAAGAATGATGAGATTCTACAGCTTTGATAGCACTTTTCCAACTGCACATTGGTCCTAAAAGCCTGACAACTGTTCTTTGCTGAGAAAGATGAAGTGACCTCTACACCAGCACAAGGACAGCAGTTAAATCTGGCTGTATTTGGTAGTGTTGAACCCTTCAGGGAAGCTTGGAATTTAATGGATTCCAAGTAGAAGGCCAGAAAGTTTTGGTTTGGGTGCGCGAACGAGGCATTCGTGACTTTGTCTCTTGCATTTATTCTGGACTGATTAGGATATAATTCTGTTCAGAAACAGTTTTGCAGTTGGCCAGGGTTACAGTGAGTTCAACCTCCAGGTGAAAGCATCTGCTGCCTGTTTTTATTCCTGGGATTTGCCTCTCATCCCTTCTCTTTCCTGCAGCAAACTAATACCTCATTCTCCAAAAAGCTATTCTGGTTGTGGGTGCAGCTTGTAACAAACTTAATATTAGACTACCTAAAACCTCCTGGTGAACCCGGTAACCATGCTCAGCTAGAATTTTTGGGGTGGCAATTTTGTCGTGGGGTGGAAGGGATGCACTTCTCTATGGAAGTGCATATTGGGTGGTTTAGGACATCGCTCATGCTCTGCAAAATGCAGAACTTTATATCAGTAGTAATTGTAGTACTGCTTATACAACTCTCATTGCAGCTGTGTGGGCAATTTTACTTAGGAGGAGACAACTTAGCATTTTTTTTTTGTTTGATAACTACAGGAAAAACACCTTCTAACTTTCTCTTCCATAAATCCCTCTTGTTTTTCTACCCCAACCACCAGCACATAAGCACTTGTCTTTATTTCCCAAGCAACTTCTGCTGTGTTCAGACATCATCTTTGGGGAATAGACTCGTTCCTTCAAATTTCTTTATATTAAACCAGTGAAAACATGAAGAAAGTCCACTGTCTGTGGCCTGTTGCTCGGTGTGCACCTTCAGTACAGTAGGCTGAAGCAATGAAGGATTGGTACTGCGAGACCTGTGTGAGAACCTGCCTCTAACATGTCACTGCTCTGGGACAGCAGAAACTCTGTACGTGCCTGTCTCTTTTCAGAAGCTTTGGCACAGTGAATAGGGAATATCCTGTTTCTATCTACTTTTGATGGCAAGGCCTCTTCAGTGCATCTTCTTGGCCACTCTGTTCCATGTAGTTGTGAGCAGGTGCCATCAGTCCTCATAAAAGAAAAAAAAAAAGGAGGCTACTTTTATACAGAGCTGATTGCAATGATGCTAAATTCCTTTTACAGTGCGATGTCGCAAGTGAGAGGAAGAGCTAGAGAATAAACTTAGCATGCATCCTACTCTAAAATTTTTCTTTAGAAAAAAAGTTGTATAATGAGAGCTTTGCTTTTATATGTGTTTTTTTTTAGTCCAGTACATCTTTTTGGTTTGTTTTTTAATTCATATCTCATACTTGCAAATCTGTCATGGCAAGGTGCAAGTGGGAAAAGTCAAGCCTTCTGGTGTAAGACAGGTTTGAAAATAACCTCAGTATTTCACAGTAAGGGGAAATCAATAAGGCCAGCAGGAAGGAGAAGAATAGGTATATTAATAAACTAAGACTCTGAGTACAGTGGGGTCAGGAGCTAAATGTAGCTATACCTGCAGCCTGAAAAATCTTTCCAGGCACCGGAGCCAGTATGTGGTGGGAAGCTTAGAAACATGGCCTACTTGTAGCTAGACACAAAAAATGTGGGTTGCTGCGTTCTTTTAGGGCTGGGGAGGTGTGTTTCCCCATTAGAATACAAAAATAGTAACTCCAGAAAATAGATGTGATTTGCAGACAAACTTCCAGCTCAGACTACTTAGTTACATTTTGCAAGGTAACTAGATTCTGTGAAATTACCAGAATGCATTTAAACTGGTCAGAGTATCTCTGGTATTGAAAATCTGCCTCGATCAAGGGCAACAAGAAAAGCTTCTATAGGTATGTCGGTCTGGGGGTGTTGGTTGACGACAAGCAAAACATAAGCCGGCACCGTGCGCTGGCAGCCCAGAACCCCCCGCAGCCTGGGCTCATCCCCAGCAGCGTGGGCAGCAGGGCCAGGGGGGGATTCTGCCCCTCTGCTCTGCGAGACCCCTCTGCAGTGCTGCCTCCAGCGCTGGGGCACCAACAGCAGAAGGACACGGAGCTGTTGGAGCGGGGCCAGAGGAGGCCCCAGCGATGCTGGGAGGGCTGGAGCCCCTCTGCTGTAGGGACAGGCTGAGAGAGCTGGGGGGGTTCAGCCTGGAGAGGAGAAGGCTCCGGGGAGACCTTCCAGTCCCTCAAGGGGGCCTACACGAACACTGGAGAGGGACTTGTTACAAGAGCATGTAGTGACAGGAGGAGGGATAATGGCTTCAAACTGAAAGAGGGGAGATTTATATGGGATAATATGGAGAAAATCTTTGCTGTGAGGGGGGTGAGCCCCTGGCCCAGGCTGCCCAGAGAAGCTGTGGCTGCCCCATCCCTGGAGGGGTTCAAGGCCAGGTTGGACGGGGCTTGGAGCAACCTGGGCTGGTGGGAGGTGTCCCTGCCCAGGGCAGGGGGGGGACTGGGTGGGTTTTCAGGTCTCTTCCAACTCAAACCACTCTGATGTGGGGAGATAAAGAACTTTCAGGACCTCTTTTTCAAAATCTGAAATTATTGTGGCTGTTATCTTGTTGGGTCCATAAATAGTTGCAAAAGTAATTGTTTGTTGTCTGTGTGCAACCACTATCAGAAGTTCCCGAGGATGCTTACATTTACTCTGAAATTATACCATGCTTTTGCATTTTCTTTTCCTGTATGGTTATACAGATTCTGTTTTCCATGTTTCTCATTACCAGAATATCTAAGACTAAGAATAAAATGTATTTTAAATCCAGGAGTAAATTCACAGAAATGTGGTGGTAAATGTCAATATAAATATCAGCAAATCTACTGCACTTAAAAGGTGTAAGCTTTTTAAAGGAGGTAGCTGGGTGTGTGTTTTCCCTTCATCCAAATGGCTGTATTATCATTTGAGTTATGTCAGAAAATGAGCTAAATTTATACAAGATTACTGATGCCTGAGAGAGTTATTGAAAAATATCAGAGTGAGTATTAAATAAACTAGGCTTGATGACCCATATACAAAATATCTGATCAGTATACTAGCAAGTTGAGTTCTTTTATCTTTAATTTCTCATTGGCCTGTGTCTCCTTCTGATGTCTTAGTCTGGCTGGAAAAGAATGTCCCTTATTTGTCTATACTGCCTTGAATATTAATGCTGCCTTCTACACTGCAGTGCTTGAAACTCTGTAAGGAAACATCTTAAAGGAAGATTATCCAGTGTGTTGAAATTAAAGGGGAGGAAAAAGGAATAATCAGGGGCTACTAAGTATATTTTTGGTGTGTATTGGAAGGGAGGGAGCGTGAAGAAGGGTCGCTATGTAGAACTATTGTTCTCTACATCATTCAAGGCTCAGACAGGTGGCTTGCTTGAACACAATACTTCTGTGCTTTAGTATATAGCTTCTGTAAGCTTTTGTAATTTCCTTGGTTCTTCTGTAATAGACAACCTGATTAGACATGGTTAGTATTCAGATTGCATTAAACTTGACCGTATGTACAGAAAACACTGAATCCAGTTAGGGGCCAGAGGCATCAGTTGAGAAATGTGCAGGTAGGACAGTTATACGTGAAAATACAAATGCCTGCTCGTTTTAGACGTTCGGTTTCCTCTGCCGTTTAATGCAACATGAGAATATGAGGGAGGAAAAGCTGCTTGCTTTTGGAGTTTTCATGTTGCTAACAGCTCCTGTGTGAAGAAGAAGTTTGGATGGGTCTCTCACTGAAATCAGTGAGATCTGTATGTGCCCAGAGTTTGGCTTCATGCAGTTAACTAGAATATAAAGTGCTCTTCTATTATTTGTTGTAGATGCAGAGGAAAAGGAGCTACTAGGAAACATTTAATCATGTTCTAAGGGGGAAATATTATCTTGTTAAGCAAACACTTGAAAGATAAAGGCTTTAATAATCCCACAGGGCCAAATGGGTGTTCCAGACCAGACTGGATAAACCCTTGAGCAATGTTGTTTGACCTCAAAATGGACTCTGCTTTGTGTGGCTGCTTGGACTGTATGACTTACTGAGGTGCCTTCCAACATGAATTACCCTATGCTGTTTGATTTCTTTTGCTTGATACAGAAAGCCTAAACCCATTATGTGCATTGAGAGAAGGTGGGACCGTTTCATTTACATAAACCATGTATTTGATGATCTTATATCACAGAAAAGCTTTAAAAGTTAACCATTCTCATACTAAAAAAATTTGATAAGGGAAATACAAGCACAAAGAAAAAGATCAGAGAAAGATGAATGCCCATCACCTTTTACTTTGCCAAGTCTTAGTATCAATGACAAGTGGCAAAAAAAAAAAAAGTACAAATGAGAAAAAGTTTTACAGCAGTTCAGTTCTTGTCTCAACTCGACACCACTTACCCCTCAGGTAGCTTTACGTTTGTAACTAGTCTAGTTAGACTAGTTTAGAAAGAGTTTTGAAACACTATATATAACCTTATAATGTGGGACTAAACTGAATTTGATGTGACTACTCTAAGATGATTCTACATATAAGAAAGCACTTGCAGGATTAGAGCCTACAGGCTTTGATTTGTAATATTTTTCCATAACACTCTTTTCCAGAAATATTCTTAGCTACTGCCTAATTCCCTAGCCTTATTACAGTTCCTGTTACTTATTATTACTTACCACATTTCTTTGACATATTTCTGCCTCTTCTTGGTTGCTGTTCTTGTACTGTCTTGTTACAACAGGTGATGGTGTATTATCATACCAAATAAATATAGTTTCTGAGTGCAATTAAACTGCAGAGAAACTAGTAGGTAATTCCTGCCCATGACCTGAATTTCGTTCCTTGCAGTGCCAGTGACTTACCGTGTGACCTTGGATGAATTTCCTCATTAGGAAAATGGGGCTGATTATTTACCCCCGGGGCATAGTACTACAGCATTACAAATGACAAAAGACAGGGAAGTACAAATTTCTTTGGAACTCTCCCAAATTCTGTCCATTGATGGTATGCTAAAAGTCATTATGGTGGAGACTCTTGCCTACGCGCTCCACGGGGATAACAGAGTATTTCATGTGCTAGTGGAGGGATGCTTAATGGGTTGGGTTTGTTACTTGATTGTGGTATGATGTATTAGAGGAAATCTGCAGCAGAGTAGGTTTGTAATACAATGATGTCAATGCAGTTCATGCAGCAAGGTAAAGGATAGTGCTTAAGCTATAAATACACACTCTGCGCCTTACTTAACCTAGTTCATCATTTAAACCCTGCCTGATAATGAAACAGCAGAAAATATATTAGTAAGTTTGCTGTTCATTGCTGTAAATATGGGTAGACTGAGCTTCTGCAGTTAGCAAAAAGCAGCAATCATCTGCCTCTTCTTTCAGATTAGACAGTGGAGGATTTGTGTTACTTGCATCTCGATTTTCTGCTACCAGAAAGGTTTATGCACACCAGACCTTATCTAGTTTTGTTTGCTTTTTTTTAATTGCGTTAGCTGCTCTGATAAATTCTCTTCTCGTAGAACTCACCTTTTCTCTTTATCATTTGTAGTACTGAATTAAGAGGCAGATGGACAAAGGGGTGACCTGTTGAAAGTACTCCACCATAGGGTTAACTTATCTGAGGGATGTTGGGATGAGAAGCTGAACATCAGCCGGCACCATGCGCTGGCAGCCGAGACCCCCCCGCAGCCTGGGCTCATCCCCAGCAGCGTGGGCAGCAGGGCCAGGGGGGGATTCTGCCCCTCTGCTCCGCTCGGGGAGACCCCCCTGCAGTGCTGCCTCCAGCGCTGGGGCACCAACAGCAGAAGGACACGGAGCTGTTGGAGCGGGGCCAGAGGAGGCCCCGGAGCTGCTGGGAGGGCTGGAGCCCCTCTGCTGTAGGGACAGGCTGAGAGAGCTGGGGGGGTTCAGCCTGGAGAAGAGAAGGCTCCGGGGAGACCTTAGAGCCCCTGCCAGTCCCTCAAGGGGCTCCAGAAAAGCTGGGGAGCGACTCTGGAGCAGGGAGGGGAGCCATGGGACGAGGGGGAAGGGTTTTACACTGCAAGAGGGGAGATTTAGATGAGGTCTCGGGCAGAAATTCTTTGCTGTGAGGGGGGTGAGCCCCTGGCTCAGGCTGCCCAGAGAAGCTGTGGCTGCCCCATCCCTGGAGGGGTTCAAGGCCAGGTTGGACGGGGCTTGGAGCAACCTGGGCTGGTGGGAGGTGTCCCTGCGCAGGGCAGAGGGGGGACGGGGTGGGCTTAAGGTCCCTTCCCACCCAAACCATTCTGTGATTCTGTGGTCCAAATGCCTCTTAAACACTGACAGGTTTGGCGCATCAAGCACCTCTCTAGGAAGCCTGTTCCAGTGGTTGACCACCCTCTTGCCTTCCTATTGTTCAGTCTAAACCTCCGCTGGTGCAGCTTTGAACCTACACACATTCTATCACTGGATACCAGGGAGAAGAGATCAGCACCTCCCTTCCATCTTTCTTGTGCAGCAAACTGTGTTAAATTTGGATGTTCCTTTGATACCAACTTAGGTCTCTGCTTTGGGAATGTCAATGGAGAGGTAAAAAAACAGCGTGCACATAGCCCAAAATAGTGCGAGTGTAAAAATGTCTATCTTAAACAATTTTTGCAATAAGTCCCTTATTTTATAATATGTTAATTATGGAGTATGGGAGCTGATCAACCTAAATGAAATATTTTCTCTAAAAAATTGAAATAGTTAAATCCAGGAATGCCTGCAGTGCCTGATGTAAGCTCTTGATTTATGCTTCCAGATCCCTCTATGGGCCCAGTTCTCTACCTGCATTGCCACATGCCTGGAAAACCATGCACCTCCACCGCAGGCTGCCTGCCCTTTTTCTGCAAGAAAGGCCTGGCTGTGAGAGTTACAGTACAGACAGAGAGCTCAGCCTAGAGAGGAGGATGAAGTTATGAAACCTTCAAACAGGCACCTTTCAGGATACAAGTACTTCTTCCTCCTCCTTCCCTCCCCTAAACTTGAAAATGCTATTGAAAACTATAACAACTATTTCGTATTGCCTTCGCTTCTGACTAGGTCAAGATCAAGGTAATTTTTAGAGGGGTAAGAAAGTGTTATTAAAAATAAAAGAGAAAGAACAAAGAAAAATATGGAATTGTACTCTTTGGAAACGGATTTTTTCTGTGTCCAAAACTGTGTCCCAAACAGGCAGTTTTGTCATTTCGAATTTCACTTTCTGCAAGGTTCATGCTAGAAAGAATGTGCTTCAGCAAATATTCCCTAGTAACTTGTTCACCAGCCTGTTTCCATTGTCTGATGCTGGTTCCGTTCCAGCACCGGTATTCTCTTGGCTGTAACCTAGTCCAAGTTTTACTCAAATTAAATACAAATTCCTTTTAGCTAAGCTATCAGAGCACTTCCTGAGCAAACACAAATCAAATATCTTATCTGAAGTCAGTCTGCATTCTTGACTTCCACACAAACTTCAGATGTGAGAGGACGTTTGCTGTTATTGAAGGCACCTGACAACCCCTCTCCCCCTCAACACATCCTCTTTAATTGTAATTAGACTCTAATCTTTAGTGTCACCTAATGAAATGCATTTGTGGTTCATGTCAGGGTTTTTTTTTGTTTGTTTGTTTCCAAAACCAAACTCTTTACTCTTTTCTGCTGAGCCATCAGAGTTCCTTTTTTGAACAAAAGCTCATCTGCCTTTATGATTTTGATTTGCCCATAAAGCTCAAAGCAAATATTTGCTCTGCATTACACAAAACAGGAATTTAATTACTTGTTTTATATCTTCTAGATATGTTTCTTTAACATCTCCAAAAATAAAATATGATAGCAACAATGAAACATACCTTCCCAAATGTTTGCATTCATTACTGGTACTGATAATCAAGGCCCTGACTCAGCAAAGTTCTCAAGCATCTGCCCTAATTTTAAGCACAAATAGTCATAGAAAGTCAGTTCATCATTTTTCATATCTATGAATGTTTTTTTTTTACAGCATTTTATTATTGCCAGTGCCGCTGATGTAGCCGGGCTGTCCCTAACTACAGTGTGGCTTTCTTGGTGCGCCACACCAAGAAAACTCTACGAGTTTTGTTTAAGTCACGAGTTAGTAAATGATGCAATGTTTAACCAGTTGTTCTTTGTGAGGCAAATGGAAGTCTCCCATGGAAGTCTGCAGCAACGTTTCCTAGTTTTAGTTATAATAGAAATAGGCTCCAGTGGAACAGATCATGGGAATTTTATTCATTTCAATAGGGATATTGACTAGTTAGACACACAAGAAGGTAAAATACTTTTTCTTTCATCAATATGCTAAGTGCTTCTTGGGGAAAATATGCAGTTCTTATGCTTTAAATGTTACCACTGTGCATCATGTCCCACTGGTGTAAATCCATAACCCCTTCAGATCAGGCTGAAAATACAGGCTGTTGAACCAGGAGAGATACTGAATGGCAGCAGGGGTGGGGAAAGATGGGGAAGGACGTCTCTGGTTTAGCCGCTTTTAGAATGATAATGTCAGAACAAGATGTACTTTTTAGGAGCAGTCATTCATTCATTACTGTCAAGGTTGCTATAACCTATAGCAAATGCATCTATTCAGTGTTCTCGTGTGACCCTAGTGCGGAGAAGGGAGCTTCAAACCAAACTGTCAGGTCTGCGCTTCGCGAGTTCGACAGCAAACCCACTCACCAAGTTTGATGTGAGTGTAAATATATACTGGGAAATAGAGCCGTCACTGACAGACTTACCAAACCCAGACTCGCATTCTGGAGCAGACCTTCTCCAAGATAAATGGTGTGTGATACAGCCAACTGAATTAATTTGCACCACCGTCACTTTAAAATGTGAGGTTTAACTGTCAGTATGCCCATGCGTCTGGATTGTTTGCTTGCTGCATTTGTTTTACTTGGTACGATGAAAGGAAATGACCCAGATGTAGGTGATTTTTTTTTTTTTCACAGACATGAACAATATACGCGTATCCTCCCCCTCACGTTTCAAGAAGGCTTTTATCATAGTTAGTGCCCATGGGTGGCATTTTGTGGTGAACAGCAGAGTGACAGCAGCAGCGCTGTCACTGCTCCTCCAGCTGCCGAAGCCGAGGTGGGGCTGCATCAGCAGCTCCGGGGGAAAGCAGGGGGGGCTGGGGGACGCTCTCCCTGGCATGTGCGATTCCTCGAGGGGTGCCAGGGAGCCCCTGGGGAACATCTCCTCTACATAAACCGGGAACTTTTTCCTGCCTCAGCAACTACCTGAGAAAGGCAAAGGGAGGAGGGTCACCAAGCAAGTCTATCAATCCTGCCCACACTTAACTGGCAGGATCAAATTGGATCACTAACCATAGAATGCCTTTAAATAACAAACCTCTGGCAGAACACATACAAGACTGTTTCTGTGTAGGGCAATACCTTCATAAGAAGAAATAATGTCATTGAAAAGCACCAGATTTTTTGTTCCTAGCTACACATTAAGGCAAGCAGCTCTTGCACGTGCAGGGGAATGACAGTAAACAGTTGTGTATAAGAGTTCAGTGGCTGAATACAAAAAATGCAAGAGGGAGGAATCAGGTTGAATCAAATGACAGCAGAAGCAATGGTATTTCAGGAAACACAAACCTGAAGGACTCTCTCAAGGATACTGTGAAATGGTTCCTTAAGTCCATCCCACGGTGGGCATGAGCTGATGGTGACCGTTACAGACACTGCAGCTGTAGGTGCCGTGGTGCCAAATGTGTTCCCTGTTTGCAGCAGCTGCAAAAAAGCAGCCGAGAGTGGCAGAGAATAGCTAGGCCTTCCACAGGTGTGTATTACCTCCTTTAGGTGTATTTAACAAAACGCCTAGCTGAGATGCAGTCGCTGCTGTAATCTGGGATAGGCACAAGTGACTCAAATTTCATTTCTTTGTTATATAAAGAACAACAGTTGCACCCGTAGTTCCTGGAGCTGTGATACATACGGTGTAAGAGAAGCTTGAATCAATCCCTGCCAAACAGGCTCGTGTGTCCCGTCGGGCCGTAGCTGTAGTTCTGGTGCTAGACAGGGTAGGATAGGGACTGCCGACGCTCTGCCTGGAGATGTCCCGCTGGGGTACGTGTGCGGGGCACAATGCGTGGCTTGCCGGGCTTCCCGAGGCTCTGCGTCACCGATGGCTCCCCGTCAGTGTCAGCATAAGGTGGGGAAGGGCCCTGGGTGACGGAACTGCAGGGAGAGCCACGGCTCCTGACTGACAGTGCGCCGTTCACGTTAAGAGCCAATGCAGCGGAGGAAGCACGTGTACATCCTTACGGTGTTCTGTACTTGGACATCGTTGCCTTCTAGATTTAATTTTCAATGATAAAATATAATTTGTGTAATGTGTGGAAAGGTCTGATACCACTGTGCTGGAAGGAAACTACAGCTAGAAGCACGATCATGTTCCATTTCAGGCTAATTGAGTAAGAAAAATGCAGCAAGATAAAAAGAGGGGAAGGAGAAATGTTCTCCGGTTCACACAGGGAACCTAATAAAAGAGAAAGGACAGTGTTCACGGTGCCAACCTGCGCAGTGTCTCGTTAGACAAGCTCGTGTTGTGTGGAAGCAGCTGAGCCTGGCTTTTCGAACAACAGAGCCTCTCCTGTTCCCCCCTTCCCCTCCCGCGGGCTGCTGTCTAAGACAAAAGAGCAAATGCCATTGTCTAGAGCAATCCTCAATTTACTTCCAAGTCAGGCTTGGAGCATGTGGGACTTTTATGAGCTCCCTCGCCCTGGCCTGCCGCTGACCTGCCCCGGCCCGGCACAGGTCACCGCCATTCAGCGCTCAACAATGCCATTGACATGCCCGCTTCGTCAAGGGCCTCTTCAGCGCCCACAACGCCAGTCACACCCGATTTTGCTGAATAATGCTGGATAGTTTTGTGAAATGTGCCTGTGTTTTGCTATGCCGTCCGCTGAACAGCCACGGGCTCAGTTTGCGTAGCAACTGTGAGAACAGGGAGGCCGATCTCCATCGTCTGGGGCACCTCGCCCTGTCCCTACCAGGGTGAGATAATCCATGACTGAGAGCGTGCTGAAGGGCTGATAAATATGCAAATGGATGGGTTTTAAAAGCCTCTTGGGCTGCAGTGAGAGAGGTGGGTGTGCGACAAACACAGGCCTGAGCTCCCAAGTGAAGAAATAAAGTGTGATTGATACCATTTTAAATCCAGGGGCTAAAATAGACGACTTGAAAATGTCAATACCTCTTTAAATGTGGGTGGCGTGTAAATTGCAACCACATATGCAAAGAGCGACAAAGATTTAGAGAGTGCTGGGGCGAAATGAGTTTACAGGCTTGCGTAAGGGACTGAGCAACACCGAGGAAGGAATTATTTTAACCACCAGGACGGTAACAGTCCTTAGATCCTGACTCCAGGGTGCAGGCTTTTTTTCTAAGCCCATCTATTTTTAAAAAATAATTTTAAAATAAGTTTGACATTTTGCGTGAGAAGCTGTTGAGAAATTCCTTATATAACATTCCCTCAGAAAAATATTAAAGCTTAGCTGGTCTGAATTTGACTGTAACTGTTTGTTCCACTTACTGGAGTCCCTCCTCTGCCCCCCCCCCCACTTTTTTCATATTAAAAAATAAAATATAGATATGGTAAACTGTTACAAATCTAAACTCTGCAGCCATAAATACTGTAGCAAATAATCTCTTACACCCTCTCTTCCCTTCCTCATCTCTAAAATGTATTTGAAACACAATTACTGTGTTTAATGATTCAATTTGTGAAGACTTTGTCACTAGGACAATGAAAGTGGCTCAAGTGTGATAAAGCAAACATACCAATAAACCTTGTTTTTATTGATTTGTAGGAAGCTCAATTGTCTGGGAGAAACAGAGAGAGCTGACATCACCCCCTGGTCCCACTGGAATGCAGTGATAAGTGTCAGCCTATTTTTCTTACAGGCAATTTCTCTGGCTATGTGATGTCTGGCTGCAAATTTAAAGTAAATGACATTCCACAATCTGGTAGGGATGGGAGGTGAAGTCTGCATTATTTGTTTTAGCATTTAAAATAATTTTATGTCTGAAAATTTCTCCAGTGTCTAGACAAGATGTATTACTTGCCTGCTGAAAATATGAAAATTTTGTACTGTGCAGTTGACACAGCCAATTTCATAGCAAACATACAAATTCAATTTAAGATTTTTAGACTCTTTTTTACAGCATATTATATTATTATTACTGCTGGGGGAGCCAGATTAAATCTAATTCAGGTAGGCAAACACAGTGCCGCTCTGTGCAGGCAGCGTTTTCTTTAAAAGCCTCTTAAGCATGTTCATTTAAATCTTTTGCATTTTGTTGTCTTTCCACACAAATGCAGCAGCACATCTGATGGGGAAACTGCTGGGGCAGCTGTGCATGCAGAACACAGTATGATCCCTAGAGCAATACGAGCAGTGTCTTCTGTTTCCAGCTGCTTTATTCTACATGTTCCTCTACATGTTCCATGATAGTTTATTTAAAAATGTTAGGTAGGCAATTTTAGGAATACGAATACTTTTAACTGCATAGAAAGATCTCGAGTAAAGGAGTCCTGGGTTCAGCTTCTGATTCTTCAGCTAGCTGTGCTCTAGCTCAAGCAATTGCTTCGGTAGTAGCTTGTGTTGCATTTTTCATTCTTGTGTTAGAATGTGCGTGAGTAGTTCTGTGCCTTAGTCTGACATAAATGCATAATGGTTACTTGGGAGGGACCTTAAAGCCCATCCAGCCCCCCCCCTGCCCTGGGCAGGGACACTTCCCACCAGCCCAGGTTGCTCCAAGCCCCGTCCAACCTGGCCTTGAACACCTCCAGGGATGGGGCAGCCACAGCTTCTCTGGGCAGCCTGGGCCAGGGGCTCACCCCCCTCACAGCAAAGAATTTCTGCCCGAGATCTCATCTAAATCTCCCCTCTTGCAGTGTAAAACCCTTCCCCCTCGTCCCATGGCTCCCCTCCCTGCTCCAGAGTCGCTCCCCAGCTTTTCTGGAGCCCTTTGAGGGACTGGAAGGGGCTGGAAGGTCTCCCCGGAGCCTTCTCTTCTCCAGGCTGAACCCCCCCAGCTCTCTCAGCCTGTCCCCACAGCAGAGGGGCTCCAGCCCTCCCAGCAGCTCCGGGGCCTCCTCTGGCCCCGCTCCAGCAGCTCCGTGTCCTTCTGCTGTTGGTGCCCCAGCGCTGGAGGCAGCACTGCAGGGGGGTCTCACAGAGCGGGGCAGAGGGGCAGAATCCCCCCCTGGCCCTGCTGCCCACGCTGCTGGGGATGAGCCCAGGCTGCGGGGGGTTCTGGGCTGCCAGCACACGGTGCCGGCTGATGTTTTGCTTGTCATCAACCAACACCCCCCAGTCCTCCTCAGGGCTGCTCTCAATCCATTCTCCATCCAGCCTGGATTTGTGCTTGGGATTGCCCTGACCCAGGTGCAGGACCTTGCTCTTGGCCGTGGTGAACTTCATGAGCTTGGCATGGGCCCACCTCACAAGCCTGTCCAGATCTCTCTGGATGGCATCCCTTCCTTCAGTGTGTCGACAGCACTAGGCAGCTTGGTGTCATTGTCAAACTTGCTAAAGGTGCACTCCCTCCCACTGTCCATGTCACTGACAGAGATGTTAAATAGTACTGGTCCCAATACTGACCCCCGAGGAACACCACTCGTCACTGCTTGCCACTTGGACATTGAGCCATTAATCACTAAATATTATGATTCTTTCATGAAAATTAATAAATCTCTTCAGTTATGCTGCCTTTATTCAAATGCAAGATTATCTTATATCAAAAATTGCCTGGGCTGTTTTAAGGGAAAGCACTTGCAACTACTCATTTTCTCATTCAGTCTATTCTGCATATGCAACCTACAGCTTGCATTGAGATAAGAGCATGTGTGTGAAGTTAGCCCACTTCTGCTGATACATGAGCAGGAGACAATAAAGAAATATTTTTGTCCTAGTGGGAGAATCTAAGCGATACTGTGGATTTTTGGTTTGTAAAGAACAGAAAACATTTCTTCCTGAATTTCAGTAAATATAGTCATTCTGTTATATATGTGGCATCTTAAGGCGTATATAACATATATTATAACATATCCATCAACATGGATAGACAGTATTATTCTTTTTTCGTAGGGTTTAAATATGGTCATCTTCAAGTACATCAACAGAAGCTTGATGATATATTTATGCTAGTTAAGCTCAGTAAAAAAGAAAAACTTCTTTAAGAAAAGCTTCTCTTTAGGGTGGGTTTAAAAAACAAATTAATTCCATAATTGTTTCTTTATCATAAAAATATATTCTTCCTGAAGTCAAAAAAAAAAAGCCTTCTGATAGCAACGTATGCCACAAGGATGCTGGATAAGAGCAAAGTTAACCAGGCCATGAACATTGAATACAAAACTCTGTATTTGTCCTCCATCTGTATTTGTTTGACCTGTTTGTTTTTGTTACCAGGTATCAAGCTCTTTATAGCCCCAAAGGCCCTTCACTTTCTCCAATAAACAAAACGACTTTGTCGTGTTCAAACTATCAAGCTGATAGTGCAATTAAACGTAATAAACTGTAACAAAAAGATGCACAGTTAAGTCACCAGGGACTGTGTAGATGACTTGTTGAGTGAGAAAGAAATAGTTTTGCTAGCCTTTAACGAGTCTCCCTCTTCAATTCTTTAATGCTCACATTTTTACTGTAGTGAATATCTTTCTTTGTGCTTCCTAGTAACTCCCCCTGTTCATTAATAAGAGGTTTATGTTTCCAGCATTTCCAAATGCCAGTTCTCAAAAATCATGATCCAGGCCTTGGGGAAAAAAAAATCATGAGATTGGCTTAAACCATGTACTTTGAATTCCTTTTACTTGCCTTCTCTCTTTGGAGCTGTAAGGATACTGGCACTTCATCTTTTCAGGCTTCTTTCCACAAGTATGAGAACTGGAAATATGAACTAGAAATATATTTTTTTAAAAATTAAAGATGAGATTGCTTTGCAATGCATGAATCTTATCAGCTGGGGCTTTGAAAAAGCAAAATCATGAAATATCGTGACGCTTGGAATGTGGAGTGCTAAGTTGGAGAGTGCAAAAGGCTGAAGAAACTCATGTTATTAAGTAAATTGCACTGACTTAAAAGAGCTAAGAATCAAGAGCAACAACATTAGAAAAGTATCTTCCTGTCTGTGTCCAAGTTTCAACCTTTGTTAGAGCGCACCTTGATGGATGGCTGCCAGCAGCACAGCACAGCATGCGTGAGTGCAGGCAGGCAACATGATTAGATCCCTTGCCTTGCCCACTGCAGTTCCCCACGGCGGGGTGCCCTCGGTGAGGCAAAGCTCAGCAGAACGCCCTCACTAGACCTTCACATTTGTGAACCTGAGGGCAGGCTTTGCGTTGCTTTAGATATTAATGCTGCTTCCACATTTTGAACATGTCAGACTCTGGCTTGCTGGTGAGATCGTGATTAGCAAATATTTTGTACATCAGGATATCTTTTCTATCGGCTGTCCCAAGACATTCTACACTATTCCAACAGTGTCTCTCTGACCCTTCCCTGTGACTTAAATGCTACAGCCTCCGCATTGTACTAGCAGAAAGTTTTCCCTCATACCTAACCTGTTCAAGTAATAGCCCAGTCTTTCCTGTCCTTCCCATCAGAGGACAGATTATTCCTTTTCCCTTTGCAGCGGCCATTTATGTATTTGGAGGAATATCATATCACCCTTCAGTCTTCTACTCTTTGAACTAAGCGCTCAGATCAAAGGTATTGTACTGTGCTGCAGCTTAAAACCGGCTTCCATAGAGGCCCGTATTTCCTACTGGAGTTTTTCACTTTCACTGCTTGCAGGGCATGTGCGTTGTCTTTGTTAGAATGAAGCCCCTGCTAATTTGGGTCCCTCAGAGAATGAACAGAGGAGGTGCCCTGCCAATAGCCCTGTCTTTGACAGTGCTGTTCCTGCCCTACTGCTTTCTGTATTCTTATTTTCAAACTGCATGCAGGTTTTGTTCTTCATTTTACATTTAGTGTTTTTGAACAGACAAAATACCTTTGAGAAGGTAATACTGACAAAATTATAGGGGCTCACATAAGCCGGGTAAACACTGGAAGAAATATTTAAATCAGCAAATAAATAATAGAAGGCAAGCTTTGAACCTAGGAGTTTCCCATGTTGAGATACATCAGTGAGTAAACAAGAGGCTGGTGCTTTAAAAGGAGGTGAAGACAATTGGGAATGTGTGAAAACACTCTTGAATTCAGGCACATTTCCTTACAAAGGTGAGCATCTTTGCCAAAAGTATGCAGAAAGGTTAAGTAGCACGTGCTTTCTAGAAAGGTGATTCTTCATGCTACTAGAAACAGGGACAACTCTGGGTGAGTAGTTCGTGTCTCTACAGAAAAGGAGGACCAGAATCATTCCTTTTTGGAGAAATTAGGAGCTAATCCTCATTTCTTCACGCAGTTGTGGGAACAGAATACCTCACAGTGTAACTAGTGACTAAGTAGAAGAGATGAACGTCATGGGACTTAAGCCATTTGAAACGTGACAGGTGGGAAATGGCTTGGCAGTATTCTGATAGCTTCCCGTGCCGAGTACTGTAGACAGCCCTGGGACGGACTGAGGTTAACGAGGTGGTTTTTCTTGACAGCTGTCACTTCAGTGCAAGTTTTGCTGAGGTCACCTTTGGAAAGACACTCAAACTGCCCTTTGGCATGTTGCAAGGCCTTCAATTACAGAGTGCTCAAAAGCTCATCCAACCTTTGCAGCTTGTGTTCTCTCTAAATTACTTTTTATTGTAAACTCATAGTCAACATTTAATGTGGAAATTAATTACCAAAGAGACGATAGAGAACTCCAGTTAGGGAGTAATTTTTAAAATTTTTGCTGCAAACTGACATATAAGACATCCAGAGAATAAGGACTGTCGTTCTGCGATTCCCCTAACAGAGTGCTGCCCACAGAGGGAGAAAATTCAAATAATGTAAAAATCAGACCTAGCTGCAGGATGCTTGAGAACTTTGTATTTGTGCAAAACTAAAAAATAAATTCATAGGATGCTGCTAAATGCTTTGCAGCAGTTTTTCAGCTTTGCAGTTTTCCCCTCGTCTTACACAATCTGGCTGGGACTCATCTCACCTACTCAGAGATGTCCACAACGTAGGCATCCATGTGTGAAACAGTCTTTTCAACTTCTTTTGTACTCAGCGAAGAGAAATAGACACTTCAAGGGTGATATTCACCTCTACTTGAAGCTGGCTAGTGAAAGATGCCGGATGAATCACACTCTGCAAGTGTGATTGTCCATTGACTATAAAGGAAGTCCAGCCAACAAGTTGAGTTGGTGATACCTGAAACTGGGTACTGTATAACCCTCCTTCTTAGGTGCCTAGGCATGCAAGGCCCTTCTGTGTCAGCATCCATTGTTCAAGTGGCTGATCCGCATAGGTGCAATGGCCCAGATGCTATATTGTGGCAGCCTTGGGTTTGATATTTTTAACGCAGCCCGGTGCGAAGATCAGGATTTTTTGCCCTCTTAGGATTTGAGCGTTAGAGTACTCCTAGAGGGAAGAACAGCCGTGTTGTCCTGCAAAGCCTGGATGCTTACAAACTGCAACTGTTTTGCTCACAGCTCCTTAAATCCATGGTAGATTATCAGGCAAAGGCCAAACTGAGTAATTTTAGATCTTACTTGTCCCTCGGTGAATGCTGTAGGTAATTAGTACATGAAAGACAGAGTCTGAATTTCACTGACATGCTTTTTGGGTTCCTGGAACATCCACCTTGAACAAAAATCACAGGTGTCCCTTGACCTTTCTAGAAAATCAGAAATAGAAATGCACATGTAGTTCATGCCAAGAAAACAGCGTATTTGTAAAGCTGCAGTGTAGATGTATGTGTCTAGCTAAAACATCAGTCTTCCTATAGGACTAAATTGGCTTGATGCCAGTTCTCGAAGAATGAAGCTGTTCCAACATGTAATCAAGGAACTCCTGAGGGCCCCCAACTGCTGCCTTAATATAGCCGTACCTGCCACAAGGACGCGATGGCTTTCATTCTCAGCCAAGCAGAACAATCTCCCTTTGGAGAACAGCAGCTTTGGAGTATAAATGTATTTGAAGCTTTCTCCAGCCTTGGGGGAAGGGAATCCTCACACTGTAAACAAATGGAGATTCTTATATCAATTGTTTGTGCCTTAATTATTGCAAAGAATAATTAATTAATCCCACAGGGACTTGGAATGGGTTGTAAAGCATGCAAGGCTTCGTCTTTCACTGTGTGCTAGCAAGCTCAAGATGTGCGATGAAGAGAAAAGGCATTGTTCTCTGATCTCTCAGGGGATTTAACCTAGATTTCAGTAAGCTCATGGTAACTGGGTGACACAGAGCACACCAGCTACTTCCGGAGCCTGTGCACGTCTATATTTCATTGCAGATGTCTGTCATATGCCTAGATCAAAATTAAAAGACACTGGGGCAAAATCAAAGTTTGTTGACCTCAACCTCTACTGCCCCTGGGCAACAATGCTGTGCAAGTAATGCACAGAGATCATCAACTGTACCTTGGTCCTTGGCCTTAGCTGCAACCTTCTCTTATTATTATTTTATTATTTTTATTATTATTATTATTATTATCTTCTAAGGTTACTAAGACTATGGTCGGGTTTAGCTGGCGATGTTTTTCGGAGTCCCTGTGGCTGCCCTGTTCAAAAAGCAATCTGCTAACTTCTAGTTTCTAACTTCACACCTTTTGCTATTTTTACCCACATGCACAAACAGCAAAAGAACAGGGTCTCAAGGAGTTACCCAGTCCAGCCCTCTGCCCTGTGGTGAGATCAGCTTTACTTACATCACTCCTGATAGATCTTTGTCCAACCTTTCTTAATTATTTGCAAAACCAAAAACTCACCAACCACTCCAGATAATTTATCCAGTGTTTCCCTGCTCTTACAGTTAGAAAGTTTCTCCTTGTTGTTCTTTAAGCCCAGAATTTCTTGCCTTCTTGATAGCGTATTTTTTTCCCATGTTTTCTGCAGCCTTTTGTAAATTTTAATTCTTGTCTTTTCCTCTTAAATGCAATTTCTCCAGCTCTGTCAAGCTTCCGTTTGAGATCTAGGGACCCTGATCTCGAGGATATTAATTGTGATTGCTTTCTTCTGGCACCTCCCTGACTGCTCCAAGTTTTAAGTTGTTCTAAAGCATGGAAAGAGTACTTCAGCGGAAGCCTTCCTTGCTTCCTTTGTATGCCATGGTGGCTTCAGTGCTTATCTGTCACCTCTTACAATAGGTGTGTTGTAAGGTGTTGCCTTCTCTGACACCCCAGATTTTTGGTCCTATAATCACCGCAGCTATGTCCCACTATTTTTGATTCTGATTATTGCTATTGAAGTTGTAGCAATACCTTGTGCTTTACTGAAAGCATTCTGGTTTTCTCATTTGTCATGTAGAGGTTCCTACTATCCTGTGTCTTCTGCAGATTTTCCTATTTCACATTCCAAGACATTAACAGAAATACTGAATGCAACTAGACCTAAAACAGGCCTTCAGGGTATCCACTCAATATATTCTTACAATTTGACAATGATTTCTTGTTAAATACTCCGTTTCATAGTTTTTCAGCCTCTTCCATCCACTGCTGAGTTGCTTCAAGACCAAATTTCTTAGGTTGCCTATAAGAATGTCTTGTGAGTCAGAGTCAAAAGACTTGCTTACAACAAGCCGTGACAACTGTTGTTTCTCCTCTATCCCTGTGCCTGTTATCCTGTCATGGAAAGAACTGAGCTTGGTTTGACATCATCTGTTCCCAGTAACTGCATGTTTGTGCTTACTCATTTTCTTGTTATCTTCTGTGGGTTTACAAACAGTTTCGTTCTTTTGTTTCGGTACCCTTCCAGAAGCTGAATTATTTGCCAGACAGTAATTTCCCGGTTCTTTATCTCCTGCTTTCCGGTGGGTGCTGTGCTCGTCTTCTGCCAGAAATCTGGCCCTTCACTGTCCATTAGGAGGTCTCAAAAACAACTGCTAACAACTCTGAGATCGCTCTAGCTTGTTTCCAAAGTACCTGAGGGTAAATGGCATCAAAGCCTCTAAAAAAAAAAGGCCTGTCTAGCCAAAACTTGTCCTTGGTTGTCACTTGTGAGAGCTGTGTTGACTCCTGGGCTGCCTAACTGAGGCGGGTATCGCTGTCCTGGCTGTTTGCCTGGTTTGCCTGCAACACAGAGTTTTATTATTGTTTCCCTTAACATTAGGCCTACAAACACCAGGATGGCCTTATTTTAGAGATCATGAATATGTAGAGAGATGACAGCTGCTCTAAAGAGCGTATGTCTATAAAGAGAAGAAGAAAAGGAAAAACAGTATAACATACATGCAGGAGTAGGAAAGTGCATGGACGGGGAGAAACGGAGAAGCTGGATATAGTCCTTGGTTTATCCGATTTTATTTTAATTTTTATAAAAGGGGAATTCTTACTACCTGTAGCTGCTGAGATGAATTGAATTCCTGACTGTTACTTTTGACAGAAAGAACTATGTGTAGTTTGTCAGCTGAGACAAAGCTTCTACATACAAGTCTGACAAAGATGCCCAACGTGTTTCTTAGGGTGTATTTCAAAGTCACACATGGTGTCATCCATGAAGCTATCCAGCATGCCTTTGCATAAGTTGGTGACTTCACTAAAGCTGATCACACAAAAGCTGATCAGAATCACAGACTGGTTGGGGTTGGAAGGGACCTCTGGAGATCATCCCGTCCAAACCCCGGCCAGAGCAGGGCCATCCAGAGCAGGTGGCACAGGAACGCGTCCAGAAGGATTTTGAATGTCTCCAGAGATGGAGACTCCACCACCTCTCTGGGCAGCCTGTGCCAGGGCTCTGCCACCCTCCCAGGAAAGAAGTTCCTCCTCGTGTTTAGGTGGAACTTCCTATGCTCAAGTTTGTGCCCGTTACCTCTTGTCCTGTCCCCGGGCACCACTGACAAGAGCCTGGTCCCATCCTCCTGACGCCCACCCTTAAGTATTTATAAGAGTTGATGAGATCCCCCCTCAGTTGTGTTTTTTCCAGACTGAAGAGACCCCAGGATGCCAGAAGGAAACAGTTTGTCCACAAAGTTTTGCTACATTACCAACATAGCTGCTCCTAAGAGCAAATTTATAGTACAGATTCACCCAAGTCTTCCTAAATCCAAGGGGTGGTCTCTCATTAACTCCACTGGGCGCTGCGGTAAGCCCCTGCAGGCTCAGGCTGCAGTCTGAAGTGAGGTGAAAGCCTTGGTCTGTGGGCTTGCACACATTTGCCCGTTCCTCTGCGTGCATCTGCAGTAGCGTATTTAATGCTGCACGTCAGGATGTACTTCCAAACTACCTTGAAGTTTAGTAAAAATCCATTAAGCACTAAGTTTCCTCCTTTCTTAAAAGTGAAATCAGTTTAGCCTAGATACGTACTGAAAAGTGAGCGCTCTCTTAATGTGTGCGTGGGCACCCGTACTCAGTGTGTGAGAAGTAGCTCCAACTTTCTGTTGCTCTGGCTTGTAAGGCTACACAGAATTGTAAGGGAAAACATGTGCTCTGAACCTGGGCCCAAGCTGGTTTAGAAACTTTAAAACTCCGTTGCTCTGAAGTAAAACAGTAGACAATTAGGACATTAATCATAAGTAGAAGGGGCTGCTCATTTCAATGTATCACAAGACGGACAGAGCCAAACTGCACGTGACAGAAACGTCTCCACAGTTTCTGTGTGTGGTTTTTAGAGGACTAGGGCAATTGAAAAATAAAAGAATAGCAAACAGGGCTGAGATTTGGGAAGAAAAAATATTTTTAGTGTAGGAGACAGCAAGATGCCGAACTGGTTCACCACCAGCCCATTCCCTTGTTTTCAGCGCCTGTGTTTCACAGATAAGTGCCATCCTCTACAGCCTTCCTCAGGCAGCTGGGTTCATGACGGAAACAGTATGGCCAGAAAAATCCTCATGGTGGGGCTGTTCAGTGAATTTGCAGGGCTGTGTGGGCAAGGGCAAAACCTCACCTAGGTTTCTGAGATACAAAGGAAAGCCAGACGACAAAAACACTGAAAAAGCTGGAGAGAGAAGATTTTGGACATCTGTCCCTTCCACGTAAGTTCCCTGTGCAACCATGTGTTTCAGATGCCCATGGGCCAGTCTGACTCTTGTCATTCCAGCTTGTCTCTGAATTGTTAAGATCTCATGGGTTGTGAGTCTCCAAACAGCTCTTCAAAGCCGTGAATACCTTGAGCCCAATGGTGAAGGCACCAAGTGGCCAGTGATCTTTGCTGTTATGGCTGTTTGAGTGTCGCACAAATGTGGAATCACACATTCAAACGTAAAAGGGACTGAATCAAAATTTAATCAACATTTTTATTCTGTTCTCCGACTTGCGCTTATTGTTTCGTACCTGTGAGCATGCTGAAGCCCAGAGTGATTGAGGGGGCTTGCTGTCGTCACAGCTCAGTCTGCTCTTCGTGCTGAGCACTTTATGTTTCTCTGCCTGGAAGATTTCAAATAAAATAGTCTGTGTGTCTCATTAATCTGCTAACGATGAAGTTAAAGGTCTAAGTGCTTTAAAAATGTAACATGGATTTTAAGTTCAAGGATACGGTTGAAGATAGAATCCTTCCCTTCCATCCATCCTTCCATCCACCCTGTCTGCCAGCCCTCTCAGTACAGTGCCGTTTGAATACAAATAAGCCTAATGGAGAAAGGCTACGAGGTTACATTGGTTAGCTCCAAAGCGGAAAGGAAGGTAGATGTCTTCCTTGAAGACATCTGTCCATGTGTCACAAGAAACCACCACCACCCTTGATGTTCACCTGGCAGCATTGCTGACAATTGCGGCTGAGTCTTCGGCTGACGTACGTCTGAGAGGCTGAGCTCCATCCTGGCCTCAAGGAGAGGGTCATGGGGTCAGATGAGGGAGAAGCTGGTGTGGCTTTGCAAAGCCGTACTCAGCCTGTGTTGTGAACGGGCACTTGGTCTCTGGGGAAGCTGTATGAGCTTGGACAGATGCCGCACTCAAAAGACCCATGTATTTTCTCTTTTATAGTCCCGTGTTTATAGATTCATGTGTGTGTTTGTGTACACTCCATATTATTATTTACAGCTAACTCTGTATCCCTTGCTATTTCCTTCTCCCTCTTTTGTTACATTATATGCCATATTTTCATGCCATATGCCACTTGAGCTGCGCCTTTATGTGTACAAAATGTGTACCTAATTCGCATGCGTAGTTACTACCATTGTAGACACGGCACAGAGTGAGTAGGCATATTTGCATGCAATTATCTGATTTGCTTGCCCAGTTGTGGTGATTTGCATATGCAGATCATGTGCACAGTTGTACATTTACATTTTTAAAAACTGGCCTCAATGGTTTAAGCTGCCTCTTATATAATATCGAAGATCCTAGAACCCCCTTGGCTTTTCAGTATTATATCCCCTCAGTAAATGATCTCCGCGTTTTCATATTCTCTCTCTCCCCGTCTCTCGTCCAGTACTCAAGAGAGATTTAGTCTGCAGATTTATACATCCATTATTTCAAGGTATATTTGATCTTCTCCATATGCCTCTGTTAATCCACCGTAGCTGTAAGTAGAGAAAAAAAAATACCCTTGCTTAACTTTCAGAGGATATTCCACCTATCTGAGCCTGTGTTTCCTATTTAAACTCATATTTTTTTTCAATGAATTAATTCTGACGGAACTGAAAAGATTCTTTTCCTAATAGAGAATTCATCGGTTGCTGTGGGGAAATCCAAGACTCTAATATGTGATCTGGCACTGCTTTAGCACGAAGGGACCAAATGTGTCTTTGAAAGCATCTAAAGTTTTTCTGAGAACAGACCAAGTAAGAGGAAAGTGGCCAATTTGGTTTCTGTGCCTTAAGTTCTCTCAGACATGAAATTTGCTTTACCACAATTTCTCAATCGTACATCCAGCACCCTGGGACCTAACTCCTCCCACCCAAATGACTAGTAGAATTCTCTATAACTTCAGTAACTGCACCATATCTCTAGCTTGGAATAAACGGTCCCTTAGTGCTTGGTGCCCCCCATACCTCTAGTATCTGTGAACCATGTACGGATAAAGAATTCAGCTGAGCAATCTGCAGTTTTATCAGGCCACACTGAAACTTTGATTATTGCTTGTGCTTTAGACAAGTCTTCTATAGTAAATGTGAGAGAAATCAAGGAAAAGTTGCCATCTCAAAATATACCAAGAAAGCAGGACAGGATTTTTTCATAATGTTTCGAGGGGAAGGGAATGGAATAAAAGTTCAGCTGCAAGGGTATTTTATAACTGATTGTAATAACTCCACTTAAAAGTTATCCAGCAAAAGCCCGTGCATTTTACAATTATGGTTCAACTCAAATTTATATGAAAACATGAAGCAATCATCTAAGTTACCTGGAGTTCCCAGAGACAAGCTTGTGTTTTTCTCACAGTGGCAAAGCTGGTCTCAGCTTCCTAAAAAATCATCTGACAAAAAATTCTCCCATGTATGGCCACAGCGAAAGGGGCAAAAAATATTCATGCTCTCTCTAAATATTCCACAGTTCTGCTGAGGCCCAGTTATGTCTTCTGGAAAAAGGTTTTCTGCAAAGGTTGCGGAGCAGAGAAGGGAACAGAATACACAGCAAAGTAACTGGCTGGAGGGAACAAGTAAGGTCTTTGAGGTTACATATCCCTCAGGAGCAACAGAAAATAACATTACACTATGGTTCTTTCTCTGCCCCCCTTCTCCCCGTCACATCCGTCCGGATGCTGCAGATGCTGAGGCAGAGCTGTGAGCCCAACACTGCCACCCGGTCTTGTTCCCGGTCCAACAGGCGCTCAGTCTCTAGCATCCTTTCTTCTGTTTGCCACCGCCCCCTGCTTCAGATTACAGACTGAGCTTAGGTGCAGTACTGCAAAAGAGTTTTACCACTTCCGAATTAAATTAAACTTGCAAAGAATTTATGGGAATGAAAATCGAAAATCAAAGGCAAAGCAGCCTTTTATTCCTACCATAACTAGCTGTCCCCTTTCTCTCTTTTCCACAAGGTGTCCGACACATGATGAATCACAGGTATCAGTACTAATACTGAGATCTGACAGCTCAGCAGAGGCAGAGGAGAGAGGAGGAAAAGCTTGGAAATCACAACCACCTCTCTGCAGCTGTGATGGGACAGTTGCAAGCAGGTTCCACAGAGAGCGTGGCCTGGAGCGTGTGAGGTGACAACTGAAGGTTACACCCTCGCCTGCCCATGGGCTGAGGGGGATGCTTGAGAGTCTAACTCAGATTGTCCATCCTTCTGCACTTAGTCCTGTTCTGCTGTATTTTAACCGATGTGAAATCCCTCCTCAGGCACAGTTTTGAGTCTTGTACAGTTCATAAAACACTGTCAGAAAATTCAGAAATGCACCAGTGCATTCGTCTAAAATTCTCTCAGGATTTAGAAAATGCACCTACAGAGTTTTACATCTCTATACTTAGACGCTAACAAGTCTAGGTTGGTATTAAAGCCTCATACAAAAATGTAAATACTGCTTACCAGGGACTAAAACAGCCTTCAAGTAAGAGGATGAACCATCTCTAATTTTGTGCACACAGGTCATTCTGCAAATGTTCAGGAAATGGCTGAACAATGTTATTTCCTTGCTCAGGCATCTAGTAAAAGGCTTCTTTGGCTTAAACTGGATCTTCCAGAATATCTTGAAGAGAGAACTCTAATGCTAGTAATTGTAACGCTATGCTGAGAGAGTAAAGTTTCATTGCAGAAAACTGTCCGGTGTTTCAAAGGTTGTAGGGATGAGCAGCTTACACTAAACGGTTAAAGTTAATTGAGCTTCCATAGGAAGGAATCACACCTTCTAACACTGCAGAGAAATTATCTTTTCTTTTAACGAACTCTCTGGGCTGTGTGACAGCGTGTGGGGATGACATTCATGAGCCCGACTCAGTCCCAGATATGCAAAGTCACACGTAACTTTCGGTGCACTGCACTGCCTTGGGAGCAACTTTCAGCCGGTGCCACGCTGGCTGGACACGACAGAGCAGCAGATTGGCACGATTAACCTGGTGCCAGTATGTGCCTTTCTCTACTTAGGGGAGCTCACAAAAAGCTTGACAGGCCTTTGAGATGAGGCTTCACATTAGGGAAGTGGGTTTCTTTGGAAGATGTTGCAGATCTGCCTTGTCCTTGGTGTAAGGGAGAACTTTGTAGAGTGGAGCTGATGGTTGGACTCGATGATCCCAAGGGTCTTTTCCAACCTAAGTGATTCTATGATTCCTTATCTCACTGCGTAGGAGCAGCCTCTTCGGGCCCCGCTGTGCTCACCCACTGAATAGGGCGATTCCAGCAGAGGCTTTGGGAAAGTTTGTTTCAGTTCCTTCCTCCTTTTTGATTTGCTTTAAAAGCCCATTCCTGCCGCAATATACAAGGCTAACACAGACATAGCAGCGTTATTCCTTGCTGTTGTTTCCCCTCTGCAGGCTTCCAAGAGCTCCCCTGTAGCAGGGAGTTTGTGCTCCAGTCAAAGGCTGCAGAACAGAGCTGGGGCTGCGTCAGGAGCATCTCGCCCTTGTGGAGCATCACGATGGTGATACTCTGCAGGTGCTCCTCCGGAGGGGGCATGAGGAGAGGACTCTGTGCAGACCATGTGCACAGGAGCCACGTTTTTCCCTGAAGTGACAAACTGACTTTCCCTGCTTCCAGGCCCGGGCTGGAGGCAGAAATGCTGCTCCGCAGCCACGCGTTCTCCTCCGCGCCACCCGATGGACTGCACCGAGCGGGACTTACTGTGCCTTTAGTGAGTCACAGCGTTTTAAAGTTCATTAAACTCAAATTTGAGGGTTTCTTTAATGCTCAAAATACAGTTTTTAAAGGCCAGTCAGAAATTACCTGGAAATATCTCTCTTTGTGCAGGAAATTGTATGTAATTATAGCATACTACTGCCAGTCCGTGCCTGCCACTGTGTGTTACTCAGTCCCAGTTTATTTTTGGGTTAGAAGACAGGTTTGGGGTTTTTTTTTATTGAAATGCTGATTTTGAAACATCCAGGACCCCTAAATCTCTGCAGGCTACAAGTACAGCAGAATTTTGAGCATATTTTACTTTTAGGCCTCTTTCCCAGTGCTCTGCACTTTGAACAATCATATTTAAGCAAGAGTCTGCAATTCCCATGGATTTGTCCTTAGGAAATGTACCAAGAATCCCCTGGCATCAGAATTAATCATACCGAATAAAGAAAAATACGTTTAAATCCAGCTCCAGCAGGGAACCTGCTTTGGGATGAACTATGAATTCCAGTTCACTCAGCATCCTGCCTTGCAATCCCTGCTCCATCCCTAAAAATGAAACAGGCTATAAAAACAATGATTTTTATTGTCCGAGGTGAGATAAAAGAAAAAAAAATCAAACCCTATGTGGAAAGCTTCAATCAGAAAAACATTTTATAATTATCAAAGGAGTTTTAGGACAGTGTCATATGTAAAGAAATGTGTAAGTCTGTAGTACTGTATGTGGACTTGAGATTGAACACGTCCAACTGCAGTGCGATCGCACTCATGATCCAGGCGTGATCTGCTTATGAAGTAATAATGCACACAAACAGAAAGCAGTTTTGCGGTTGCAGAAACTAGTGAGCACAAGATTTTAAATGTGATCTTTATTCCCTTGAAAAGATAAAGCGATTCTTTACTCAGTATAGCATCGGCAATAGTATCTCAGGTATGAGATGTTGAAAATTTCTTTTTGAAGAAATACTGAGCAAACTGATCTTTTATCTAAGTGGAAGGAGGGGTGGCCTAACTAACAGAAGGGTTCGGAACCATGAGGGAATGGAGAAAAACGAATTCGGCTAAACTCACATGTTCAAAGGCTGAAAGTGCAAAACCTGTAATTAGAAGAATGTATTTAAAATGCCTGGGTTGTGCGACTAAGAGGGGCTATTTGAATTCTGAAAGTGCCGCTTCCTGACAGCAGGAAGCTTTGAATTCATATTCCACAAGGAAAATAAGAATTACTATAAGACACGGGCATAAACTGGTACAAACAGGTATATATTTGTCATGAATACTTAAAGGCTTGAAATTAGAATGAAGTGACTAAAAGTGTCTGACAACAAGAATATAAGAAGTGCTTTCCAGTAGGAACAGTGAGAGTTAAAACTCTTAACTGGACAAGCTGGCAGAAGGGATTTTCTGGTATAGTTGTCTATTGTGGGTCTGTGCTGTTTAATATCTTCAGCAACTTGGATGATGGGGATGGTGTGCACCCTCAGGAGGTGTTCACTGTGAGAGCGGTGCAGCCCCAAAACAGGTTTCCGAGGTGGGCAGTGAAATCTCCATCCTTCGGGATGGTCAAAACTCGGCTGAATAAGGCCCCGAGCCAGCCTGGAACCTGACTGGAGCAAGTGACCTCCAGAGATGCCCCCAGCCTACGTTATTCTGTCGTTCTATGGCTCTATTTATTCAAACATTAGAAGCACTAGGATAGCTGGTTTGAAAGTTTCTCTCGAAGGGTATCCTCCAAAAGACCATCTGAATGCCTGAAGTATGGCCATTCCCAGAATCAGGGGTGCTGTGAGGGGAACGTGGAAGCAAGGTGATATGGATGGGATGTTTGGTAACTATTACTAAAAAATGGGGCTGGTAATTGATGTACTGACTGAGAGGAATGTTGAGGGAACTACTATTTCAGAAGAGTTAAAGAATGGTGACACAGGAGGAGCTCAGAAGGTGCGAGTGGTTACTTGGCAAAGGAACAAAATTTGGGCTACGGTGGCAAAGGGACAACATTTAGCTGGTTTGTTGTTTCAAGATAAATGTTTGAATCTGAAGCAGAAATCTCCCCAACATAACAGCTTAGAATCATAGAATCATATAAGCATTTAGGTTGGAAAAGACCTTTAAGATCATCAAGTCCAACTGTTAACCCAACACCGCCAAGTTACCATAAACCATGTCCCTCAGCTCCACATCTACAGGACTCTGAAATCGCTCCAGGGGTGGCGACTCCACCACTTCCCTGGGCAGCCTGTCCCAATGCTTGACAACCCTTTTGGTGAAGAAATTTTTCCTGATATCCATCCTAAACTTCTCCTGGCGCATCTTGAGGCCGTTTCCTCTTGTTCTACCGCCTGTTACTTGGGAGAAGAGACCGACCCCCCCCCCACTACAGCCTCCTTTGAGGGAGTTGTAGCGAGTGAGTTATAGGGGGTTGTAGAGAGCATCTTTAGCGTGTTAGTGCATTTTTTGGTGCTTTTCCAAATGAGCTTTTATTTCCTTGGCCAGGTACACTGGAATGAGCTAGCCTGTCATTTCAAACGCAGCAGGGGTTGACACTTACACAACGGATGTGTGTGTGTGCGTGTGCACATGTGTGCATTTGGTGGACGTGATTTGCATGCAAACAGTATCATTATCAAGTCGATAGTTGACTGTTTGACCACACATGGACTTTGTACACATAATAGCACCTCTCAACTGTTTTAAAATCTTGCCTCAAAATCACCTTTAAAATTACAAATTAGCCGGGTGGCGAGAGCTTTGCTGAGGTTAGAACACATGTATGTAAATTCTGAGGGCAAAGCTACATTAGAAATTTAGTAAGCCACTAAGGACTAAGAAAGAAAAAAACAGAAAAGCAAGATTTTGTGGTTCTGCCTTTAGCTAGATGAGCTGTTTGAGTCTTGATTGACGTGTCCATGTCCTGCGTATGTCACCTTCCAGGAAAGGGTGACACAGTGCTAAATCAGAAGCCCACTACATCGCCGTCTCTTTGAAATAGAGACTTCCTATTCTGGACCAACATTTTAAAAAGCTTTTCTTTTCCCTTTCCTTTTGAAAACCCGTTCTCTCTCTTCCACAGCTGGGGGGTCAAAACCATCCTTGCTGTAGTTCCACCAAGGCTAATTTGGCCCATGTTTTTCCCTATCTCTCAGCCAAAGACCCAATTAAAAGAGATCCTGTCAAATCACAGCGCAAAGGGAGTTATTTCCTCACTAAACGCTCTCCCTGGGCTAAATCCTTTATGTGAACTGTAGTCTTTTGCCAGCCCATGGGAAGCTGGTGGCAAACACATCTGATGTGTCTGCTCAGTCAGAAGACCCTATTTCAGCAGGAAATATCTGGACCTACTTCTCCTTACTGCTGCTCGTAAATATCCCCTTGTGGCTATCTCAGCAATTACATGGAGGCAGTCCTGAAAGCAGGCATTTTTTCCTTTTTTGTAATGGGAGAGTTCATTTATGCTGAGAATACAGTTTTTACCAGACTGCCTGCAGGACAATACAATAAAAGATTTATCCTTAATAGCATTTCACTGAAGTTTCACCACAGGAGACTGGCGTTTTGTTGTGCTTTTTTATATTTCCCCCTTCAGTTGCTATGAAAGTCTCTGCTCTTAGCTTTTTTTTTACAGAGCATAATCCCTAGATGTCCTCTGCCACCTTGTCTCAACTGAATTTTTCTCTTTTCTTCGATCCTTTCTCATCTATGACACACCTCTCTCCTTTTTGTTCTGCTTTTCTTCTCCTATTATGCAGTGAAAGGAAATTTAAAAAGTAACTGGTTATGAGCACAGTAACTATGAAGTTGGACAAGCCATCTGTAGCAGAATTAGCATGAAATAGGAACTAGCCTTTGCTTACCTGTAACTTCACGTTTGCTTTCTCTCTAACTCTCTGTTTGACGCAGCCTGCTGATTTACAAGCTTCTCCTACATCTCCATGACTGTCCTCCACTCTTCCCTCCAGGTCGCTGCTGAGCCCAAAGCGCACCCCCATCTTCCTGGCTCTTTGAAGGTCACCCTGCTCCAGGATCTATCTCATCTTTTGTCCAGGTGAGGTGCAGACACTTAGCTGAACTTCCAGAGCTTCTCCCAAGGGAGACAGCACGCTGCAGAGGACAGATGCATGCCTCCGCAAGGGATGGGATTCTCTTGCAAAGTGCCCGTCTCTTCCCATTAAGCTTAGCAAGCTTATACAAGGCACTAAGTGCCAGGTGGCTAAATAAAAGAACACAGTCCTGACTGAGTGATAACACTGACAAATTGCCTGAATCTACTCCAGTTCTGCGTAGTCCCTCCTGAGTCCTCTGGAGGTACAGTGATGTCTAGTGTGCACGCACTGGGTTGGCTGGAGGGAGGCTTAAGATAATATCCCATCTCACACCAGTCCCCCCTTGTCTGCCTCTTGTTTCTCTGACACTAAATAAGCAGAATGGTACCTACCTTCTTCCTAAATTGCTGGAGAACTCAGGGTTGCAAAGAGCTGCTTGGGCAGCACGTCTCACAATTAATGTTACCCTAAGCTTCCTCAGGTGCCTGACTGTTTGAATATCTAAGAATTTATGGGCATTTGGCAATGTCTAAAAATGAAAAGAGTCTCTTTAATATGCTTATGATAAGTATTTGCTCTACTTTAGAAAGCTATTTTTATTCCACTCAGACATTTGTTAAATAACTTTTTAGAACTTGAACACTTACTGCTCATTTTATATGTGAAATAAATCAATCAGGTTTAACAAAGGAAAGAACCTGGTTTGCCCACAGCCCTGTCTGAGCACAGAGGTGCCATTTTGCAATCTAATGAAGCTTTCAGTTAAAGAAATTGAAGGGGAGGGGGAAAGACTTTGATGCCAAATAAAAATGATTCAGCATCCTCCTAACTTTGACAAGTAGCATGACTTATAAACCTTCCAGTGGAGCAGTATAACAATAGATTAAGAACTTGTAAGTCTAGACCACAGAAGATACCTACCAACAATGATGCATCCTCCCCGAATCTGAAAGAGCTTTGGGAAAGGAAAGGGCCCCAAGCAAAGTGATGAATATAAACAGAATATAGTGAAGAATACCCATGCCATGGGTTTGGACTCATGGCAAGAACTGCTACCTGCATGCACTCAGCGTTCAGTAATCATGCTTGCCCAAGTTACTAAGAAGACACCGAGATGGCAGACTTTTTAGGAAAGGGTTTGTCTGTGCCTTGCACAAAAATGAGATACTATGCCCTGAAATGGGGCTTCTTTGCTATTAATAACACATTCTGTAATGCATAACATATTTTGAAAATGAAGCACTTGCTTCAGACTCTGCCTAGCTCAAGGGACACGAGTGATAGGGTGCCGACCGCCTCTGGTGTCAAACAGAGCCCCACTCGAGTAATGAATAGCGCTCTTCAACTCCATAAAATCAGAGCACAGGACCTGCGCAGGTGGATTTACCACTGGAATAGGATATCTAGAGTTGCTGGTGTAGCCTGTCTCTGCCTGTCTTGGCACTTGTGGTGACCACTGCATTTAAATTCAAGAGAGTGACTGACAGTTACGGTTCGTTACGGTTCAGGGCTGCTATGCTTTGGCCTCATATATGCTTAATGGACAGCAGATCTTCAGGGCTCCCCAGCACTATTTGTGGCTCTAACATGGCTACAATCTCTTACACAGCGCTCAATTCTCCACTGTTTCTAAAACAAGACATTATTTTTCCTTTTATTTTCCTGGTGCTTCATAGCTAATCAGTACAGAGTTTAAACAGGGATTTATATATATATTTTTATATATATAAAAAAAAGAAGAGTTTCTTAACACCTTTATGAATCATCCATACTTCACAGACTGAGGTTATTACCAGATGGGTATTTGTCGAGGCCTGTCTGAAGAGACTATCGGTGACTTTGATGTATTTTTCCTTTGCTGCTAACAAATGGGTCACAGCCCAGTTATGTGATTATACAACATGTTTACAACTTCTGCCATACTGAAGATGCACAGAATATTGCTTGGCAGGAGCCAAGACACGCATCTTGCATGATATAAGAAGTTCTGCCTCTCTGCCTTCCATCCCTCTACATACACAAGGCACCTCACACAGACAAAACTTCCTTGCTGTCATATCTGAGAATGGTGGGGCTGAGTCTCACAAACAGAAAGTCTCTCAATCTTGAATATGCTTTCAAGCTCATCAACAAAAAAGGATTAAAATTCTACTGTGTGAAGGCTTCTGTGTTATGAAGTATCATCATGCAAACACTTTAAGTGGTATTCTATAATACAGTCTAGCCAAGTTCAATTTTTACTCAATCACTTGAAATGCACTTAGGAAAATTGCTCTTTTGCTGTTTTCACAACAGCTCTGGAAGTCAGCCTCTGGTTTAATGATAACTGCTTTAATCACAGTTTGGCTTGTTTCATTTTGACAGCACTGATGTAACAAATTATTTATTTTCTGTATGTTAAATATACTATCGTTGCAGCTACCAGAATTTTGTTACTGGTGCACTAAATGCAAGCGACAAGGTTTGCATCTCATTAAGGTAATTTGTGTGTGCATAATTTTCAGTAAACACAGTGAATGAAATCACTTATCTTCTCTACCAAAGTGTCATCTGAAACTATTTGTGCTGCGTTTAGTAACGGAAGTTTTTTTTCAAGCCCCACTATATATAGCAAAACATGTGTTTTCTCAAACAGGAGAGCCAGACTGTAAAGCGAACACAGCATCCTCAGGCAGGAATTGCATTAAAAAATATTGTTACACCATTAGGCTGAACAAGCCCCCTCTCGTTTGCCACAAATCGCTGTGTTCTGCTCCAGGTTCGATTCAGCAGGGTAGGCAAGGAGGAAAGATGTTTGTTCCTGCACCGCGAGCAAGGGGACGGAGGAATTCTGTCACTAATTTGTTCTGATCCTGCTGCCTCATTAGGGCAGTCTGTGAAAGATGGGAAATGTGTACTATGTCAGTGAACGTGAACTTTCTGCATGGAGCTGTTAACACAGTAAATAGCTCAGGAGGAGGGAGGGAGACAGCTGGAGTACATTGTGTTTCATAAAGACTATACCAGGGCCTTGAATCTTCATTTAACCCATCACTGAGGTGACAAATATCCACCGCTTTGCTGCTGTGTGATGCCGCTGCTGCTTGCCTGTTAATTTATCTGTTTTCAGGCTGTCTAGACATTGTTTGGGTCAAAAAGTGCTGTCTCTCCCCTGCCGTGGGATTTGCCTGCTCAGCTCTTGCTGCAGGCTTCTCTGCCAAACGGGCTTTACAGAAGAATGCTCCCTCTGTCTGGGTGGCTTATTAAACAGGACTCCCAATATACGGAGAGGTTTTCAATCAGGCTAAGGCTTCCTACGGATAAAGTTTATTTTAACCTCTTCTCTCTAAAAATACAGTGTCGGGAATAAATAATTCGAATACTTTGGGTTTTTTTCCCCTTGTGATTAAAAATCGGCCTAAAAGCGTCCTTGAACTGTTCTCTTATGAGGTTCCAGCAGGTTTTGGATGGTCCAACCCCAGACTAAACTAGGTGCCAACCTGGGGCCCGTGCTGTGCCTTCTCTGGGGTGGTACTGTGCCCAGCACTTATCAGAACCCCTTGTTGTTGTTGCCAAATTTTAGAAAATACTTTTTAAATGGTACTTCAAGTTAAGTAGAACTAGTAATGAACATCTTGGCCATATAGTTCTTGGGAACACTGGTAAAGATGTTGCCCTTTGGCGCACTTAACTGCAGGGATGTTTTTTATGTGAAGAAATCATCCAGCTGCTTTACCCAAATTGTTGCCATGAGATTCTGTTAGATTCAGCAGGAGATGACCAGAAGTTCCATAAAAGCAAAATTCCCCTTAACTACGAAATAATGTTGTATTGCATTATATCTTTAATATCAGGATTGCTTTCCTAATCTACCTGCTGTGATCTTAGACTGTAAGAATTATGTCGTATTTGGGACTTAATGAAAAGTGTTGTCTTTTTTTTTTTGACGGAAAAATGGGGTTTGTATTAACTGAAGTATTTTGCAAGGACTACAAGGACTATGGAAAACATTTGTTGATATTTGAAGAAGTAAGTCTCCCCAACCAAGGCACGCTACGTGCACTGCATGGTGGGAGCTGTCATTCCTATGTTTCGTGTTTCCATTTCGTTGTATCAGTCAGCCTGACTTTATCTTCCAAGATCACTTCTTACTGCTCCAACACAGGGAAGGTAGCCCAGCCAAGGGAGCCATAGTGAAAGATGGGACGGGCATCCGTATTAGGGCCCACAGCATGCTTCTTATGTGCACACGTTGCTGTGTGTTCAGCAGAAATACTTAGAATTCTTCTTTTTTGCCATAAATTCACATTTACGCTTAAATACTTCCGATACATGAAAAATCTGAGGAAAAGAAATCCACCCTTACTGGAAAAAAATCCTCCCAGCCCTCTCTGCTGGTTTGCAGGTCAGCACAGGGGCTGTGTCTGCTTTCCTCGGGTGGCCTGGAGATCCCCTCCGAGCTGGCAAAATTCTGTCACAGGTCCCACAAAGGGAAAGGGATGTTGTTGCAGAAGATTAACCTCTCGGGATTTTCAGCTGATTTTTTGGAGGACAGGTCTCAGTTTTCTCACATCTGTTAACTATACCCATTTATTTTCTGAATATTTTCTGTGAAAAAATCTTTGCTGGCCATTCTCTTACTGGAAAAGAGCTCATAACCCTGAAATGGGCACCCAGATGAGGTGGAACTCGTACAGACTCGATTGACTTCAGCAAAGTTTTGCTTGAACCCTGCTCTTGGCCACCTGGCGTATACCCAAGAACCAGGCCCTCAGAGTTCAGGCAAGTGTGCCCAGACAACTGCAATTAACTCTTTGAACCCAGCTCTGAGAAATTTTTACTCTCAGCTTTTGTGCTCTGCCGGGTCGGCCGGGATTAGTGCCTTTTAAGCACTTTGCTAGCAAGACTACTGAAGAGAGCGTGGAAGCAGCATGTGTGCAGATGAACAGAAAATCCTGACAGTGTTCACCCAGGCTGGCTTTAAGTCACTCTCACTGCAAGATTCTCAGGCTTCACATCTTTCCTCACAAAGCAAGGACTACAGAGAACCTCTGTTCAAAATTTTCTGCCTCCTCCCCATTGGAATTTAAAACAAAATGTCATGTTTTGTTAAAGCTTACTATTACAAAGGCTAAATTTTAGGCCAAGTCAGACCTGAAAGAGTTCCTTTATTATTTTTTTTCCATAACTAATTCTATATTTTTTCATAGAATTTGCATAGGTTTTCTGAAATAGCTACAATCAATGTAGTAGTCTTACTGAGCACTTTCCAAAATACAAACTGAATAGAGAAGTACTTTGTCTGATTTACTTGTAGATCTACAGCTACAAGATTTTTCCACTACCCTTTTTACTCTGAATGAGTAGGTTAAAAGAAGAAAACTACCCATATCTTCAAGATGATTATATAAGGCTATTATTCGCAGGACTTCAAAGCTTCTCCTGCAGCTCCTGAGTTGTGGACAGCCACTGCGTGGTATCTCCCACTGAGGTAGGGAGTGAAGTGAGGTTTAAGGAGAGGAAACTGTGAGGAGTGGGAGGGATGCTCAGAAAAATTAAGGGTCCTAGTATATTTTCCACCCACCTAAATTGCTGACCTTCTACTGTATCACTTACAAGTCTCCTGCTAGAGGCATCTCCCAGAATCCTGTTCCTAACTGTATTACAAATCTCATCCTTCTCTTCCCCTTCACTATCCAGGCCAAAATGTGCCTCTGGCGCTGTCTGAAACTGCGGAGGACTCCACAGCTCGGCATTAACACGGGAGCTGCCTTGGCAGGCCACTGTTGGCTTCCTTTCATGTCAGATATCTCTTGCTATGCTCACAGCTGATCTACTGCAGTCATGATTTTAATGACCTTCCTCTCTCTAAATCAGATGCTAAGGGCAAAGGAGTGTATTTCACTTCTCCAATTTGTAATTAGCAAGCATCAAACCTAAGTAAGTCAGGCAGCGTTTTCCTGTTGTCTTGGCAGAGCTTGGGAGTTTAAGCCCTGTTCACATACAGGGGCACCCAACGGAGTGCCGCCCCCCTGAGTTCACCCCCAGTTCTGCCAGGGATCTGCAGCGTGGTTTGGGAACAGTCTCCCTCTGCGTGAGGAAGCAGGACAGAAGTCAGACAGCAGGGGAGGAGAAGTGGGTTCAGTTCCTTGGTCTGCCAGGGACTTCCCACCTGAGACTCAGCCAGATACTTTATCCTCTTGTGTTTCAGTTCTCTGTCTCTAAACCAGGGCAAGCAAAGCTTTCATACTGTGCTGTGGTGCCATGGGGACACATTAGGAACTGTAACATCCCCTAAATTCTGTGGGAGAGATGAATGGGTTGGTTTATACACAGACCCAACAGCTGTAAGAGCAGGTGCTCTTTTTAGGGCATGCCTACACTGGAGATTGGAGATAGGCAACTTGTTTCTGACAACAGTGGGCTCTAGAGATGGGATGTGTTTGGAGCCTGTGGCCGTTACCTGGTTACAGGCAATAAAGAGTAAGTTTGTGCTGATAAAGGATAAGAGCAAGTGCGTCCTGTTACTCTGCTGTGATGCCTCAGGCAATTCAGGAGCATGGGCAGGCAACATTCCCTAATTCAATCAGTCCCACAAGGTGGCTGTCACTTGGATGCCAGTGTCAAAATTGGACAAGATTAAATGTGGACTCGTCACTCCTTGCTTTAGGCAACGGAGCAGGTGAGGGGTCTGGAGCACGAGTCTTGTGAGGAGCGGCTGACAGAGCTGGGGGTGTTCAGCGATGGAACACCATCAGGAACAGGCGATGGGACAAGAGGAAACAGCCTCAAGTTGCACCAGGGGAGGTTTAGGATGGATATTAGGAAAAAATTTTACACTGAAAAGGTTACTAAGCATTGGAACAGGCTGCCCAGGGAAGGGGTTGAGGCACCATCCTGGGAGGTATTTAAAAGATGGGTAGACGTGGTGCTTAGAGATATGGTTTAGTGACGGTTTTTGTCAGTGTTGGGTTGATGGTTGGACTAGATGATCTGAAAGGTCCCTTCCAACCTAGGCAATTCTATGATTCTATGATTTAAACATGTACAGGATATTTCCAGTAGGTCTGTGGGGCAGTTGTCAGTTTGATAGCTACATCACATTGCTTTTTAAGAATAAAATATGTACTGATGGCACCCAGCAAGTTACTCTTCCCTTATCTCAACACTCAGGCAGTAGGCTTTAGAGCTGTAGAGACTGCTGATCTCAACTCAGCAGGTGATTTTGTTTGATTCATCTTGTGCTGTTTTGTCTGCTCAGGTTCCTATGGCTTGCTGTCTAGCAAGTGCACACAGACAGCTTTCTCACCGTATTTGGGTAGGTAGACTTGATGCCAAACAGCTGCCGTGGAGAAAGCATCTTTCATCTCTGTTGGGCTTATTTTGAATTGGTAGCCCTCAGGTGAAGAATGCTGGCCTTCCAGCTGTCTTGTTCCTTGGCATCTCAAAACAGTAATAGTGCCACGGTGGCCTTTACACCTGAGAGGACATAGTAAGTTAACAATTCTATCTGAATGTCCTGGCTTTGACTGGGAAAGAGTTAATTTTCTTTCTTTCTTTCTAGTGATTGCTATGAAAGGAATGTCAATAATGCATATTGGTTTTAGTTGTTGCTAAGTGATGTTTAGACTATTCAAGGACTTTTTTCAACTTCCCATAGAAGCCAGGACAGAATGATGGAATGGCCAATGGAATATTCTGTACCATAGATGTCCTGCTCAATATATAAACAAGGGTTAGCCATGGGGGCGGGAATCTGTCATCTCCGGACGGTGCTGATTCACTAGGCGGTGAGAGTAACCTGTGTCATTATTATTATTATTGTTATTATGGTTATTTTTCCTTTTCTGTTACTGTTTCTATTAAACTGTCTTTATCTCGACCCAGGGGGTTTGTTTTCTTCCTTTCCCCTTTTTTTTCCCTCTTCTCCTTACCCTTGGTGGGGAACCGGGGGAGGGAGCGAGAAGGTGTGTGGTTCTAGTTGCCGGCTAGGATTAAACCATGATACAGAACTTGGTGAAAGCTTGGGAAAGTGGAAATACACAGTAAGAAATGTTTGATTCTCTGTCCACCATTTGAAGTTGATAGAACAGAAAAAGCCTGTGCAGACATGCAGATATTTCAGGGCACTGGTAAAAGCCCCACACCCATTCAGAGTTTGCCATATCCCCTTTTGGTATTCTACTGGCCTTTCATAGATTGCAGCACACCTCCCTTTTTTAAGTTTTAGTTCCTTTTTCATTTTTTTAGGTGAGGTTTCCTCATTATGCCCAGACAGAAACTGAAGTGAAATACAATGCAAGTAGTTTTTACCATCAGGGTGTTTTCCTCGATGTGCTCTTATTGCAGTCTGCGTCCTCGGTCTCATATAAACACTCGTTTGGCTTGTAACCCTGTGATGGCCACACAACAAACTGGAGCTCGAAGTTGCTGTTGCTCTTAGCTGCTGGTAATTTTGTTCCTTTTGTTTATTCCATCTGAAATCAGTTTATAGTTCAGCCTACTTCTGTTCCTGTTGGAATTTTTGCTCTATAAACTGTATGTCTCCCTGGCTGAAAAGTCAACAGTTGCTGCACTTTCATTTCCTCTTGTGAGGGTGAATCATAACCAAGCATGAGATGTAAGACCAAAAACAAAAGGAGAGAGAAGCAGTGCGGTGGATCAGCTTCTCCACCGTGTGAGCTCCGCAGGGTGCCCTTTACAGAAGTCTCCAGGAGCCGAATCTGAAACAGATGCCTTCGCAATGGCTGAAGTAGACTGACCTTTGAAGGTTTGCTTAGGGGTTCCAGTCAGATGAACTCGAGCTTTCTAAGGAGAAGAGTCTCCCAGCCCTGCCCTCCCTGCTTCTTCAGTGTACCCTTTTGTACTCGTCTACAGCAGCGGCAGATGGGCTTGATGACTTAGGAAGACCCTCCAAGCCTACCTCAGTGGGCTCTCGACATTCATGGAGATGTTCAGACATGCAGCAAAACATGAGCCTTAGGCTGGGACCCTCAATGCTGTGCGCAGGGTGGGTTTTTTGAATCTCTCCATTCTGAGTCAGCTTCTACACTGAATGAATGTATATGGCCTGATCAGCAGCTTTCCTAAAAAGTATCTTTGGAGGGCAAAACTGCCAAAGTAGTGGGGTTTGTGTGACTTTATAATTTTCTTTTAACATAATTTGTAGCTGTTTACTGCTTATTTTGATAAACTACTTCCCCATGCCAGCAGGGGAGGGCTGTTGCAGAATATCATGCCAACTTTGGCTTATAGAGAAGAGGGGAAGACAGAATACATGTTCAAATCAACAAGCATACATATGTGTGCATATGTTTAAAGACTAATATTTGCATGGAAAATATGACTATAAGATTATTTCCATTTTCATTGACATCTTTTTGAGAAAAAGGAGTACTGGCTGATCAACTTCAGAGTTAGAAATAACCTGAAATTTATTTCACTGAGAAACTTGCTCTGCTTTCTTTTTCCCAGTGCAATTAAAAAAATCAAAATGGCCAACTTAGAGACCTGGCATGGTTTTCAAAACAAATGGGTGTTCATCTGTGACTGTGACATCTCAAACAAAGGTAGTCCATGAAAGTATTAAATCATCAGATTGCATGGTGGTGTGGGGGATTGCTCAACTAGACACACTGATGAAAATGTGAAACAAAATGCTCCATCCAAGGGCAGTAGGCATCGCTCATGTGTTTTAAGTGTGTTTTCACTTGACTCTAATGCAAAAAGGAAGCAGTTTAACTGTACTGCAAGTCAGTCTGAGGTGTCAGTCCAGAAATAATTTATACTGAGGGACTTTCAGTCCCACATTTTGGACCTTCAAGAGATGCCACCTTACTTGAATTTGCAGTTTCTCTGAATTTGCTACTGTAAGTTAGGCAGGGCACACGTACTCCCTAAATGGAGGTATCAAAAATTTGGCAGAAGTTTGGGAAAATACGTTCTGCAGTTTGTTGAGTTTTGCTTATATTTGAACCCTTTTTTGTCCTCTGTGGCTTGGTCCAATGCCCATCAGCGCTCATGGAAAACTCCAGTTGAACTGGATGAGTTTTGCAGATCCGGTTCTGTAATGACCAGTTTCTTCCATTCATGCTAGAAAGAACGAAAAGTGCTAAACAAACTGCAGGAGGTGGGTGACTCCTGTCTGTGCCAGCTCCCCAGGTTCTGTCTTTGGTTATTGAAAGACAAGATAGAAGAGAAAAGCCAGTTTCCCAGCAATGGCTGAATTCTGACCTGAACCAGCTCTTAGGCTCATGTAGGCTTTTGAAAAACTGACATTTTTCTCTATGAATCACACATGGAGTTTGCATCTTACGTCACACACGCACGCTGAACAGTGGAATGAGCATGACTCAGTTATATTCTTTTTATGAACTGAACTCTAAGACAAGATGTTTTGCATTGTTCTGTCGAGAAGTCTCTGTTCTACACCCACCCACTCAGAGGCACACCCTCTTACCCCCCTCTCCCTGCCACGCACTCCCACCACTCCTTTGCTTTGACCCTTCTACTGGCAGTTGTTTACTGCTACCAGTTCCCTTCAGTGACAAGTCACTGCTGTTATTACTGTATAGTCATTATTATTTTTGTGCCAGTCACTCATCTGGACAGGAAAGCTTTAAGAACCTTAATTACTCTGTGGCCAGACGTGGAGCTGTATTTCTAAAAGTAGCTTTTCTTTTTTGGATCAAGTTCGTTTCCTACAGTGTCTGGTTTTATGAGTTTGCTAAAAGCTTTCAGGTTCTCAGGAACCCCCGTACTTTCTTCTCAGACACACACACATAAATATATATAAAGAGTTGAAAATCTGGAACAATTAAATTGCTTTCACCTCCTGTCAGTCACCTACACAGAGTCATTTGCAGTTTCACATACATACTCTGCTTCCAATTCTGGGCTAAATACCTCTCTAAAATGATTTTCATGATTATTGTATGCGACCCTTCCAGCTGAAATGTTCTATAGAAAATATCACTGTAATTCTTGAAATGTAATTTCTGGCACTCACCACCGACTATGTTAATTTTTATATTTTTTAAAAGAAGTGCAGCAGAACTGGCAGAGAGATAGTGAGTAATTCCCTCGAAGCTATGTCCCCGCTGATTTGATTTTTCCTTGACAGCTTACGCATCGTGCTATATGCTTATTTAGACAAATAAATAAGAGGGCTGTTATCTGCCAGCCTGGCCTGAGGGCTTTTAGCAACACCAGAAAGTCTGACGGCTTTCCTTTCAACGTTCAGCAAGACAATTAGGGAATCAAATTATGGTAAGCATGGATACTACATGCTTGAGTGGGAAAAGAAACGCTGGTCTGAAACTTGTGAATCCATGAGAAGTCCAGTGTTGATTGCACAATAACCCACCTCTGACCTGCAACTCAAAGAAACACCCTCGGAGCAGGGCTTAGAGAGGCAGCCGAAGAAAAACTGGAGCCTAATTCTGTGTGGTGAACAGAACAGTTCTGGGATTTATTGCTAGTGCTGGGAGACAGATTTTGATAAAACATCATGCTCTGAAGAAAACAGATTTGGGTCAACTGAAACATTTTGTGAATTCATGTTCAACTTAACAAGTTGTTTTATTCTTAAAATTTAAGCAAGTCAAAATGTTGCCTTTCGACATTTTTACATGAAACATTACACCTTTCAGAAATGTACCTGGTTTTATTTTTTAAATGCTTACAAGTGAAATGATACCTTTTACTTCAAACAAAGTGACTTATTTTATTCATCCTAAATGACTCATTTCATTTGGTTAATTGGGGGGGGGAAAAGAAATTTGCTTTTGAATCTACCTTAAATTTTTTTTCCACAATTTTTCAGTAGAATTTTGCAAATAACGCCTGCCCCTTCACAAGAAACCCTTTGGGGCAGCCACAGAAGCCATTCCTCCTCCTGGTCTCCACCTGCTCGCCAAGGGAAATGCTCTCTCAGTGGGAATCATAGAATCACAGAATGGTTTGGGTTGGAAAGGACCTTAAAGATCATTTAGTTCCAGCCCCCTGCCATGGGCAGGGTCACCTCCCAGTAGACCAGTATATAGAATAATAACAATAACAGAATAAACCATCTCTTCACCACTCCTCAGCTGCTGCAGACTCGAGGGCAGACTGAGGGCTGAAATGAGCTGCTGGCTCTTCGTGCTGTTCAGTTACTGACTGTCTGAGCTCGGACGGGCGCTGAGCTTTTCACTCAGGTAAGCCAGGGGTGAAATTACAAGCAGAAATTTGCTCTGTCCTAAAACTGTGGGCTTGATTTCTAGAAGTTAGGCAAATAAATTCATGCAGCACTGTATGTCTCTTTGGAAAGTAAAATTCCAGAGAAGTTGACATGAAATTATAATTAATAGGAAAGTCTCATAAATGTTCGATTCTAGTTCTTTTGGTTCATATTGTATGCAAGCAACTTCCTTTTATGTGCAAAGAAGGCCCACGTATACTGTCCTGCTCTTCTGCAAAATCTAGATCTTACTGCACAATCTATCCTGGAAGTTTTCATAATGTGGGATAACGGGATAACCGTGAATTAGGCAGAAAATCAGCTCTGAGACACAGCCTTAATACCCATGTGACACTACATCTTCACCCAGGCAGCCATAAAAAATTCCAAGTTGAAATAAAGCGTGGAGCTGTGTCTATATTCGCATGGGTGTCTGGAGAAGACCTGATCTCATCTGACCTGATGAAACATTGCCAGCAACTTCATAAGGCTCTGATAAATAGTAACTTTCCAAGGATGACTTAATTTCTCTCTCAGCTTGGTTGGAAAGCTGGAAAAACTTGCCTTATAAAAGAGAATAGTCTCATCAAAATGAAGATCTCCCCAGGTTCAGAGACCTGAAGGAGTAACAAATTCTATCTTCCCTTAGCTTTTTTAATAAATTAATTTTATTAGGGAAAGTCTAAAGTGACAGCTTTAAAAAAAATCACTTCTCATTCTTTGCCTGTTCTCTCTTTCAACAACACAATCACACCCCAATTAACTAACTGTACTGCTCACAGTAAAGACTAGCGATCCTCTGCTGGCTCCCACCTCCATTAGCAGCTTCAGAATCCCACCAGAATCCCAATTAACACATTGATTTGCTTAAAAGGAAAATAGTGATCTTTGGCTGTCCACTCCACCAGCTGGGTGTTCCATCACCCAGATTACAAGCAAGTCCATTGATTTCCTTAAAATAAAACCAGCAAATGTCCATTAATTCCCCTCACCTAATGGCGGGGTCCCACTCTGATTCTTCTTTTTGCCAGAATTCACTGGGACATTTTATCTAAGAAGCTTAAAGACTAATATGACGTGTTTCTCTCCTGCTGACCCACCGGTTCATCAAACTGATTTCAACTGACTGCTGGTGTGGGACCGAGGGAGAATGCTCAGTGAGGATGTTGGCTGCACGCTGCCAGCTCCAACTCGGCGAAGCATCCAGATAAACTGGGTAAAGAAAAGGGTCATGAAAGCCTGTATGTTAAGGTTGTGTCCTCTACAATCACACTCAGATAATTAGACTTTGTAATGAGGGAGGCCTCATTACGGGAAGCTATACAAGGAGTCTGCAAATGTTATTCTTGAGGCTGGCGGGAGGTCAGGAGGGAGCACGTCCACACGCTGACTCGCCCGGAGGCCCGGCAGAAGAGCAGCGGGACTCTGCTTAGGGCGTCCTCGTGAGAGAAAGCAGCAGAAGTTTGATGTCCGAGAAGCTTCCCGTTTGAGAGTACTCATCGTGCTGTGCAGTACACTGCAGACGGAGGTTATAAATAATTAGGAATGAGTGAACCCAATTCGGATAATAGAACCAGCCTGCCTGCAAGCTCTTTCAAGCCCTCGCCTTCTGCCTGGGCCGCACAGTGTTAGAAACTTCTTCAGGACATGCACGAAACAATAATGCAGCTGGCTTTTTGAGTAAATGGCACCAGGCACCTTTTGAGGTTTCCTCACAATGTACAGACTTCACAGATGGAAAATACCAACTTCCACTGGCCACCTAAGTACCTGTTTTTCACAGGCAGGCTACAGCGACAGGAGCTTGCTCTCCAGTTGCTAACACCAATACCCACAAGACTCCTGTAGTAAAAAGTGCAATAAAAACCACTGTGAAATAATAACCAAGTGATAAAATTACAAGTAGCGACACATAAAAAAAAAATCCCATGCACTGCAGGAACAATGATAAAAGCCTGCCTCTCAACCTGTCTGGTCTCACACGCAAACCACACCTGCGGGCATTGCCAACCAGCCGAGGGCAGGAGCAGGAGCAGAGTAAGTGAAACCACATGGATGTGTGAAGTGCAGCAACCAATCTGAGTCCATGTTACGGTGTTTTTCTTTTACTGCTTATACTAGATTTCTTGGGAAGGCTTCCTCCCTGGCTGGATTTGGGAACCAGAAGTCAATGGGACATCGCAAGGTATTCCACAAAATAGGCCTGACGTACTATAGAGCCATTGCCGATAGCTGCGTTGTGCCAGATTACTTGTGCGAGAGACTGTGACACTTCTCTTAAGAAGGGTTAGGCGGTACCTTCTTGACGTGTCCTTCAGGAGACAGCTTCTGTGAAGGGGAGAGAACGAAAAGCATAGGAAGGGCGTACTTAACAGGTACGAGCAATAAATAAAATAGTGATGGACACAAAGTACGTCCTATGGATTTTATTGTAAAATGCACTTTCCTCTTGCTTTTCTTGCTGACTGCCCAGTCAGAAATTAAGATCTGTGTTAATTTTCGATGAGAGCCAAGTCAGTCTCAGCACCTTACTTTACATCTCCTGTGTCGGTATAACAGGTTAAGGCACAAACCGTCCAGCAGTGATATCTCATTCTTAATGAAGTCAACAAAAGGTTTGCTAATGTCTTAGACAAAGTCAAGATTCCACTAGCCTTATACTCCAATCTTCCTGAATGCAAATTCCTTCCCTACAAGGAGATTTGAATAATGTCCACCTCCAGTTTTTATGGAGAGAGCACGCTGGGGCAGGCCAAATCATACTGAATTCAAAACCTTCCATTTTATTTTATTTTGGTTTTGTGGTGGGGTTTTGGGTTTTTTTTTTTCCTTTCCTAGCATTTACTAGACTTCAAATGCAAACGTAGAAAAAGTACATATAAAACCCGGCTGCATTCATCTTTTCAATTAGAGAGATCATTCTACATACTGAACGAGATTAACATGCTGCAACTTGAAAAATCTGTGCAGCTTTTAGGTTCAACTACTGGATGCCAGCATACTACTAGAGATTTGGGGATAACAACAGGGCATTAGACAGTCTCTAAATCACAGCAATTATTTTTGATTATAATAAAATGAAGATAAAGATGAAAGCGTGATTACAGGGTCTAGAACCTGGGCAGCAAGGTATATGTATTTTAGCAATATGCAAACTGAATGCTAAGCAAAGCCTTGCATTTGTCATCATTTCAGCCAAGCCCAAAGCCAAGCACCCATGGCATGCACATTTTGAAACTCACCATTTTAAGGGATTAGTGGGAAGGATATGATCCCAACCACACTGAACCGAATGCAGCCTTTTCTTGCTTGGTAGAGGAACGTGCAGCTTTTGTACACCCTCATCTAAAGCCTCCTCATTCACCGAAGTGCCCACTCCAACTATGAAGGCCCAGCCTACCTCAGGGTTTGCCGCTATACCTGGATCTGCCTCTGTTTCCTTCTCCCTCTTTTTCCCCCCTCTTTAACACTAGAAAATTATTGCCAAGTGATTAGCATTTGCAGTAAGAAAATGGTTGGGTTAAACAATTCAAGTTTTAATTCTGTTCCAAAACATGCGATCATTTGCAGAGCCTAAAGAGAATTACAAACACTAATTGAGTCTGACAGCATGCGTGTGATGGCAGATAAGGAATATTAAAGCCATTTCACTGATAGGTAAACAAAAGTAGGTAAAAGTAATATAATTTCCCTGAGCTCACGCAGAAAATCTGTTGTGAGGGTGAGATGAAAATTCAACATTTCTGATTGTTTAATATCACGTCCTATGTAAGAGAAAAGCTCTCCATGAAATTGCAATCTCTAGTTATTAATTTCTGTACTGTGAGGACTTGGGATCTTGTTTTCAAAATAACATCTGCTAAAATACGCAGGCTAATAGATACATCTGCATTCACAAGGAATAATGTAGCTCCACATTCGGATTGCCACATGCAAATCTTGAATTAGTCTTCTAACAAGTTCATTATGTGAACGATGTCTAATTTGCACATGCTGTTTTGGCAACTGTCTGTGCAATTTTCAACACGCAGAACTGCATGCCTGCCCTTTGGAAACTGAAGCTCTTTAGCAACCCTTCATGTAAAATTCTCTGTTTTTCTTTCATTGAATTAAGCAGATCTGAGAACTGTGAGCTCTTTTTTTTATTATTATTTAAAGGGAACCAATAGAGAATATTACAAACGACATCCTTAGAAATGAGTTAAGAGTATGATTGACTTTGAAATCACTTTAGTCTTCTAGTTTTTAAAGAGGTTTATTCTGATTAACTGACCTGAATGTTAACAGAACTGGAATTTTAATTTGTATTCAGACTGTAAGAATATCATCCGCTCAGATGAGACAGTGTTGTTTAATTAGGTCTAGTAGTTAAGTCAGAAGAAAGTAAATGTACTGCTAGAGGTTTGGAAGACTGCTACAGGCTCCTGGGATTTGCAGGAGTTTGGAGAAGCTTAAAATTAAGAAGTCAGTAGTTTTAGGAATTAGAAATGAGTGCTTAGAAGGTATCGCAAAGGTTCTGCAAAGTCTGTAGTCAGCATCTTTTAACCTTGTGCTTCCCATTAACGTAATGACCTTGGAAAGATTTAAAATTTTGCAGTCCAATAAATAAAGTAAATCATATATATGTAAGGTCCAATTTCTGTGATTCCAAAGAAAGCCCTCAGCTATGATGAGAAATGTGATATCTACAGTATCTTCCACAGGACTGCGTGTTTCATTTATGATGCGAATGAGCTGTGAAAATTAGAAGCAATGTATACGCCGCAGACAGCAGGCATTAACAGCAGTAGAAGGATATTATCTTCACAATTATAATTTGAATCTTTGCAGTTTTCTCTATAGTTGATAAAACAAATTATACATATTCTTTCAAATTACCATGCCTGCATAGTTTAACACATTGTTGAGACTTTGCTCCCGAGTTGTTTTTTTTTTGTTGTTGTTGTTATTTGGGGGTATTTTGGTTTTAATTGAAAATTACAGACTGACATATTTTTGATGAGGTGACAAGGCAAGCACAAAGCCATACAGAGTTAACAAAATGAGACAGAAAAAGGGAACTGTTCTTTAAAGTGATAAATGTGAAAACTGACTCGAGAACACTAGCTGTTTTCAGTTTTTTATTACCATGTAGTCTAAGGACACCCATGTTCTTACGGACTGGAGTTTATGTTCTGATATGAAAATATAATTAACACTTAAACCGACACTTTATGTCCTGTGGAGTGGAAATTTTCTGCTCTGAAGTGCAAGCAATTTCTAAAGAAACACGGTAGCAGTCAAACACCTAAACACCGTGAGGTGGGGTGTCCTGGGGCAGCCCCTGGCTCTGCGGCTGGATGGTGGCCCCGTGCTTCTCTGGGGCCGCCCACCCGCAGCAGCGCGACGGGTCTGTCAGGGGCGGCTGGGGCGAATGCCCGCGCTCTGGGGGCTGCTGCTGGTCTCCCCGCAGCAAGTCGCCCGCAGGGGCTTTTTAAGCACCTACGTGAGGCGCTTTGGGGAAAGGGTGAAGAGCGGTTGGGAGCAGGCTGGCGTCTTCGCATGTTTAGTTTGTGTGACTTTCTGAATACACTGTACAAGGACAAGAACTTGGTAGTGCATTCTGAGCATCTGGTTGTCAACTAGATTTCCCTGTCACATCAGAGAGGGGTGTTTGGAAATAGTCAAATAACCAATTCACTTTTATTCCCTATGTTCATGTATATTCCCTGTGGTTCACTTTAATGGCTGGCTTATATGAAAGCCCGTGCCACACAAGATATTTGCTTGACCAAAGGTTCTTTCTCAAACTGCCTGAAGAAAATGGAAAGACTCCCTGTGACAAAGCAGCACAAACAAGCCCTCCAAACACAGCTGTCTGCTATTACAGCAGTGTTGAGAAGGTCGGCTCGCTGAAGGCACAAGTGAGATGCATTTCTCTAAACCACATGGCAAATGCCCTGCACATACCTGAATTCTCTATAGAGCGTGCGAACGGAGGACAGGGGCTTCAGCACAGCACAGTGCTTGTTGCAACAGTAATTTTCCAAAGCCAACACGAAATGTCCCTTTAAGAGCTAGAAAGGTCTGGAAGAGACCTGTTGCTTGGAAAGATAATTGTAGAATCACAGAATATGGATTTCATTGTCATTACATTCTAATGTGGCAAGCTTCATTGTCAAAATCCATAAACACAGTGTTAAAACAAACTGCACAGTGGGGCTCTTTAGATTCAGTCTTGCGTGGTTGTACAGTAGCTTCATCTTAATACCTCTGCTTAGGTAGTAGTGAATTGATGCACTGTTTCCTTCAAGGTAGCAAACAAAACCTCATTTTGCTCAAAGAAAGAAATCAGAAGTCATTGTTCTCTGGTGGCAACAAATTTCTACCAACTCAATACAGATGACAAACATAGGTTTCAACCGAGAAGGACCAAGATGACCAAGGGGACAGACTGTGTCCCATACATTCAGAAGAATGAAATTCACTCATAACGCTTCACACAACCACAGTATGCGCCGCACTGGACTAGTGCTTAGCTGTGGTCTCCATTCCCCATATGTTTCAATGAGTCACTACTAAATCCCTCCCTTCCTTACCATGTCATGACAATAATCTGATCAGCATTTATGAGATATTCTGGCCTCACCCTACTGGAAAAGTCGGTACAAATGAAGAGGTAGCTGGTAGCACATGGGAATGCAGCGAAGTGCTGAGCTGTAGAAACACTGGGCAAAGTTACCAGAAATATGTCCTTCAGGGTACAATGTGCACCATTGCTTCTCTGGGCAGCTGAGGAGGTATAACACATGGCCGTTTTTTCTTTGCATAAAGCGTCTCAAAGATGGACACTTTTTCAAGAAAATGCCACAAAGCAGGAGACCTCCACATTCCCGTCCCTAGATTTTATCGGGCAGATCAGTTCAGAGAAGAAATCACTGCTCTCCTTGCCTGTGTTGATGAGCAGCATGAGAGGACGCAGCAATACATTGCTCAGGAAAACAACATACTAGATCCAGTTTGGGAAACTTTAAAAAAAAAAGGAGACAAAATCCCAGGCAAGGGGCAACAGGAACTATCTCAAATTTAGGTACCGTGAGTGAGAAGAAAAGATTGAAAGATCTAGATTGGTTTTGTCTGGGGAAAAAAGATTAAGGAAAGGCATGATAAGGTTGATTTAAAGAGGTTAGTTATTTCCCATCTCCACTGGAGGCAGGACATCAGCTTCAGAAGAAATCAGCTTAATTTGCAGCAAAAAAAGATTCAGATTGGATAATAGGAAAAGCTTTCTGCTTATTAGGAGAGTTAGGTAGTGGAACAGACTCTCTAGAGTAGTTTTAGATCTCGTTCTCTGAAAGGTTTTTAAGACGGTGTTACACAGACAAAGACGATAGTAGAACGCCAGGGACAGTCCATGCGTAGAAGGAACGTGGACTGTACAGCGGAAGGAGAGGATGTGCGAAGTTTGCCTCAGTCCCTCTTCGTGCTCTCCTTATCAGAAGAGGTGGAGGCGGTTTGGCCTAGGGAAGGTGTGTATAGCTATTCAAACATGCCAGTAACCTGACCCAGTTTCAGTGAAACTTTTACTTTATTTCAGACAAAAATGGGAGGCTATAGGAGAAGTTCCATTTCTAGAATGAATTATTTAATTTTTAATTTTCTTTACAGTAAATGATATATTTTTCTATGTCTTTTCAAAAGTCTGCATCAAAACATACATTTTGGTTTTTTCTGAAACAAAACTAAAAAGCTGAGCAGAAATTTAGCCATTGTTTTCAGGGAATTTTAGGGTTTTAGATTCTTGTTCTTGTTTGGAAAAGAAGCAAACCTCAGAAGTGCTAAGTTGTTTTTGTCTTGGAACGGCTCTACTCTCCGCAGCACTTGTGTGATCTTTGGCCTCTGGCAACTGTCAGGGCTCCTCAGGGTGCCCAGGGAAGTTTGGGAAACTGCTCAGAGCTTCCAGAGGTTTGTGGGCTGGATTGGGCTCGGCATCGGCAGCACCTGCATCCCCAGGGGAGCCGGGGAAGGTGGCCTGCGAGCATCCTCCGCTGTCCTGCTCCCTCTTCCCTGGTTTGACAAAAGCTTTAATCGTCCCTGTAAGTTTTGAGAGACTCCTTATTTCACTACGGGGGGATGACAGAAAGGGATGAGAATCTCAGAGGATTCTATGACTGAATCATGGCTAAAGTTCAAAGTACTCGGTGCCCTGGAGTAGCCAGGTGGCTCCAGGGACCGTAGCTGCATTCCTGCGAGTCCTGCATCCTTGGCGGGCCAAAGGCGACGTGTTCCTGAGCTGACTTGACATTACGGTGGTTTAAGCAGATTCCTCCAGAACAAGCCCAGACTGGAGAGGTTCATTTAGGACATCATCAGCCATCTCCTCATGAAGTAATCAGCTAAAGAAATAAGACTGAGCAGATGAAAACCTGGGAAGGTAATAGAAGCTGGGGGAATGGAAGTTGGTGCCTGAAACAATTAAGAGTTCAGAGGTGAGTCAGAGAAAAAACAACTGCTTTTTATTAAAAATTCATTTCAGTTTCATGGGCAGGCTGGAGAAGTAATTCCAGCACAGTCTGACTTCAGAGAAATGCCTCCCAGACGGCAGGATACAGAATAGCTAAAAAGTACCGAGGAGACACAAGACAGAAGTATTATCATCAGAGCGAACTCGTACCAGCTAGATGTGCCGCCGCTGAAGAACACTAGAGAACTGAAGTGAAATGTCCTTGGTGCAGGGAAATTTACAGGCTCTTCTGCAGACAGTCCTCTCACCAAACTCTCCAAAATCATATCAAATCTACTATCTCCGGAACCAATGATGCACCAGCTTTGCAGCATTACATCACCGGCACCCGGCTTCATTGGCTGGTCCTACCCTGAGGACAAGACATTCCTTCTTGCACCTTTTCAAAGCAGCTGCTTCTCGGGAATTAACTCTTTGAAGGGTGTCACCTAGGGACAAGTCTAAATTTTTGACTGATACATATCTACACGTATTTAATACATGAGGCTGTGTTTGCCACAGCTTAGAACTCCAAAGGAACAGTCGTGTTTCCTCAGTTCAGGTTATTTCTCACCCTTCAATGCAGAAAAATGAATGATATATTTTCTGTCGTTCAGGAAAAAGAATCAAGTTGTCAGTGATATTATAAAAAATAGAATAGGCTGAATCAAGAATACTATGCGACCTTGGTAAATAAGGAATTTATAAGGGAAGCAGAAGGGCTGCTTCTGCTGCAGTGTAACGAAAAATTCCTCTAACTGGTTAATTAGATTAATTGGTGGCACTGCAAAAAAGATGCTGCAGATGCAGGTTAGCTCTGCCTTGCTTGGATTTGTATTGCTCTATTTCAATTTGCATCCAAAAATAGCTGATAGATTTAGACAGTGTTGCAGGAAAAGAGTGGGGTACATCTGTGCGTGTATATTTTGTGTGCGTGTGTGTTCTTTCCCCTTTCCAAATTTCCATTTTGTCTAGTAAGTGTGAGAAATCAGTTTCATAAGATTACTGCCCAAAATCAGCGGATGAAACCCATTGCGTTCTAAGTAATTTGGTTATATAATTTTTCAAAAAAAAACTCCAAACCAACAAAAACACCACAGTGAAAAAAAACCACACAGAGAAAGATGCAAGGAAGTTTCTGGAAGATCATTTCTTGCCTAACTTTTTTTTTTTTTTTCCTGAAGAAATGTTGTTCCAGGGAGTGTCTGACTAGTTCTGCAGCTTGGCAAAAAAGCCAGACGTTACCTCATAGCTGCGGCCAGACAGCCCATTTCTATGCCAGGCAACCACTGCAGAAGCACAGCACAGGGCCCTGCTTGATTAGCACTTCTGCTGTTTCAAGAGTCCTGGAGTGTTTTGTTCAAGGTGGGCTGCGGAGTGGGGACTCGGTGTGCTTTTGTGCAAATGAGCCCGCAGGCGGGGGGGCAAGCGGGGTGCGGGGAAATTGGGGAAGCGGGGGGGGAGGCATAAGGGGCACAATAGGAGAGGTCGGCATTAATATTCCGCATTCATGTTGTCTTTCAGAAACAGGATCTGGTTGATCTGACCTGGTCAAAAAAAAATAATAAAAGCAGTCCACAAAGTACCACATCCTAAAGGTCAGAGTACAAGAAAGAGATGGGGAAACAAAGAGCTGTAATGACAGAGCAGGTCAAACTGAATTAAATGTTGAGTTGTCTCCCTTGTGCCTCATCAAATAGCTTTCTTTAAAGCAAGAGCGATCTTTTCTTCCCACAAAAAAATTACCGATTCATCAGTGAGTTGGAAGGTGACGAGTGTTTGTAAACATTATAGTCAATATAATTCTCTCATCTTCTCCCCCATTGTTGATTTACCGTGTTTAAATGTGTCGTTCACCTAGTAAAGCTGTGTCTGTATGCTGCATACCATCAATGCTGGGCTCCCTGCACAGAATTACAGCTGCCCAGCAGTACTCTGATGTGCTTTTAAGCAAACTGTACCATTTGCACAAGAGAAGGGCAAATAGCAGGGCACGGAGCGGGCAGAGATGCTCAGCCCTGCACCACCGCACCTCCTCCTGGCAGTGTCCTAGGGTGACTTCTTCCATCAGCCAAGATGTAGTCTGGCGCCCTGGAACAGGGACAGTCTGTGCAGTGAGCTGGGAAAGGAGGTGGTGGGTCTGCGCAATAGCCCACGTTCACATCCGCGTGTTGCACGTAGCTGTGAGGATGCTGTGGGGCACTGGAGCTTTATGACCCGTCCTGATGTATTGCCTATGGTCTCATACATGATGGTAGAAATTTCTGTTTGGAAGAGAAAAACCACATTTTAATAACCTTATTTTATTGGGCAACAAGATAACTACTAATAAACTCACCCTTCTATCTGAGAGTACTGCATGATTGTCAGCAAATTTGGTATCAGAAAATGTATGGCTTTGGATTATCTTTAGTAGCCAATTTTCCAGATGAGAAAAGTTATAGATAAAGAGGTAAAATTAATTGGGTTTGGTCACATATAAAATCAGTGGTAGGATCAAACCCTTAACAGCTCTTGACTCCGAGTCTTATATTTGACCCCTAATGCGAGATGTGCGCCCATCAGAGGCATGAGTCAGTCCTTGTTCAGGACAACTTCTGAAATTTCTTCCAAGCCTTTTTCTTATTTTTTTTGGCTTACAAAGAAAAGCAGTTTCCCAGATTTTTAGGAACTTCAACTGGAAGTTGGAAGAGGAGTGAGAGGGACTAAAATGTTCTGCTAATGGACTTAGGGTTAAAAGGGGGATCCATCTGACTCATTAAGACACAGTCCAACTGCTGTATGATGAGGCCCAACAAAATGTGTCAACACCAGGGATGGGGAAACCACAACAGCAGCTTTTCCAAGATTTATAGGAAGAGATGCGCTCAGGATTTTCCCAGCTTCACACAAGTGGGCTAAGAGGCTGGTAATTCCAGTCCTCTCTCCAGCACAGTTGCTCCAGGCAATTCTCCTGCTCAGGATGTCATGGAGATCTGGAGAGCTGTGCTCTAGGGGTATCACCAAGGTTCTGTGCTTGCTAGAAACATCACAAGCTCATGGGGGTCAGAAGAGGAGGAGATGGAGATTCCACCACTACCAGTAGTTCTGTCATCACCCAGCCAGATGTGCAGCTTCTGGGCTTTGGGTCCATGGTGCATTCATGGGCAACCTGACAGGATCAGGTGCGGCCCAGTTTGCAAAACCAGCACCGATTACAGCTGGGAAACTGGAGCACCCCATAAGATAGCACCCCAAGACAGAAGAGTGGTCACGCTCTGTTTCGTCTTCTCGGGGATTTCCCAAAGTTGTATGTTACTGGCTCTCAGACCACAGCTTGGCTCAAAACCATCTGGCTGGATGTATGTAGCGTGGCATGGGTCTTTGTGGGTGAGAGTGTCTTTATCAACGATAACCATAACATTAACAGAGTTTTCCTATGGGGCAGAATATAGCTGATGCCCTGGATTCCAGGGAGCCCCCATGGGGCTATGTAGAGACTCCGGTCACAGCGCTGCAAAAGAGGAAAAGAAGGAAATTGCTTTTCCCTTCCTTTTTGGCAAATAAGCTGGAGCAGTGAGCAGGGTGGATTGCTGGGTGCTGTGAACTGTGCTGGCTATATCACGCTGCATCCCTCCCAAGCTCTTCCACAGATTCCTAATGTAAATACATTTTAAATCCCATTTTACAGTCACCATAGGACCAAATAATTTTGGGGCCAAATTTCCTTTTAGCATATTTAAGTTTAGTGTAGAGTAAATGTCTTCAAACTTTGGCCTGGTGCTTAAAAACACACCAGTAACCCTTGGCACATGGGAGTGAATCCTAAGGGCCTCCTGTCTCCTCTGACTTTCTCCCCAGCCTGAGGGGGTTTGCTGCGTCTTACAGTTTCCCATATCAATGATGACAAAAGATGGTGGCCATCACAACTTCCAGGGATGTTCTGAGCGTCATTTGGGAAGCTCTGGACTTTGAGTTGTTCATGCACTCCTCATTTGTCTACTTTAGAAAATCTTGCTCAGGGCACCCTGTGCGGACCTCCTGGCAGGCTAAACACAGGAGGGCATTTCGCAGCTCACGCTGAGTCTGTGCTGCAGCATCCTTGCTCAGATTTAGCATAGGGGATGAGAAGGCATTTGGTCACATCTCTCCATGGGGCACATGCCAGTGACCTGCAAGGTGGTTGGGGTATGGTGAGAGAGAGCCCACAGCTTTGCTCAAAGCTATGTCTGCCCCCGTAGGACTAGAAGTACCTGAAACCCAGCAGAGAAGATGTCTGGGCCGAAGAACCTCATTAGGTTCAGTCCCACTGCAGCAGAAATATATGCTAAGAAAATGCAGTTGGAGGAATTTAAGGCATTGGAGGTCAAGGTAGGCAGTGAAAACCTCAAGGACAGTTTCACCCCCAAACACAAGGTTCATCTTACCAGCCTACACCACAACACAGGTAGAAGGATTGTTCTTGCAATGGGAGTGGGAAAGGCTAGTGAGATATATTTATGGGATACCGTAGAAGAAATGCATTAAAAAGTAGAAATCCTTGACTCTAACCAGATCCTCCATTCCAGATAAATTGGAAGCAGTTGGTGAAGTGGAGACTTGCAGGGTGATGGACAGAAATAAGAACCAGCCCTGCTTACCCTGCTCAGGAACAGCAAAGCCATCAGTCCCAGATGCGGTCAGGAAGAGGTTATATTTGTACAGGGAATGGGAGGAGGAGGACGCTTATTACGGTGCCTCTGTGTGGATGCTAGGAGTTTCGCTGTACGCGTAGGCATTGCCCAATGGGAAATAGGTATGGATGGAGCTGCAGTTTCCTTAGAAGATAGCAGGTATTAACATTAAAGGGTAGAGATTGTTTAGATTGTTTGGGGAGGAAGAGAAGGGAATGAGAGAAGAGAGAGCTATCTGAGAAGGAAAAGGATTTATTAGCCTTTGAAAGTGGGGATCTGAGAGAGGCTGGAATGGGGCTGCTATGTCATTATGGGCTGCAGTTGGAGATGTTTCAGAGAGTAAACTAGTAATAGAAATATTTTATAGGCCACCTGACCAGAAAGAACAACTGGACTGTGAAATGACTGTGCAAATAAAACAGCCACGTAAAAAGGAGAGAGTGGTAGGAATTGAAGATTTTAACTACCCAGGCATAGACTGGAATACATTAAGGGAGGGAAAGTAAGGCTGGAGGTATGTTTGCAAACCAGACGCAGACCTGCTTTCTAATTCAGTCTGCGCCTCAACTGCACAGCTCCGGTGTTACAAAGGGACTGCATAAGGACACGTGCAATAAGGGAGAGCCCTGGGGAGGCAGCTTTGACAGGCTCCAAGGGAAAAAAGATTTTTAAGGCAGATTGTGAAGCAAAGGATAAAGATAAAAAAAGAAAAGAAAGAAATAATGGTTTTGGTCTGAGTGGCCTTAGAGCTTGAATTTAAAATATTTGGGTTTTATTAGGCTCACAGTTCCACAGAAGCAACCAGTTGTGCATCTGACCCACTAATGAATTAAAACCTGCAGTAACCCAGCTTTACCCCAGGTGAAGCTCATTCTGCCATTAGTTAGGTCTGGGGAAGTACCAATGGTCAGACTTGATTTAACGAGGCCAAGATTTCGTGCCTGGTGCTCATCATCTCGTTGGGCAGGAGAACGATTGGGGGAAGTGAGAGTACAAAGCCGGTTTGAGGAGGCAGGGAGCCTCCGCAGGGGGAAGGTGGTCTGTGGTTTTGTTGCCTGCCATGTGCACCTCTTCAAGAGTCATTAAAGAGTGAGAGACCTGCCATTAAAGGTAATGATTTCAGATCAGTAAGAGCAAAGCTTGAGACCGTTAGTGCTTGCATCTCTGAGAGCACAACCAAGGGGGTTTGGCAAAGGTTTGTTCACCAAAAATGTCTTGGGTGGCTCCATTTCAGGTCCTGGGCCATGCCCTCCAAAACTGAACGCTGAGTCTGGAGTCAGCTGTTGCCTATGGACGGCACTGCTGAAGGGTCTGTCTTCTTGCTAGCAAAGGCTGAAGGAACTTTGTAGGGACAGGGGTGTCTACAAAGCTCCAGTACCGCAGCCCATGTGACCTGCTTGGGTTTACAAATGTAGAACATTTGAACTGCTTTGAAAGTATATGGTGTTTCTGTTTGGTTTCTTTCTTTTTTTTTTTCATAACTTTGGAGACTCATGGCTTGCCAGGTTTTTTTGCTGGCTGATTCAATGGTACTATTACCAGCTACGTATGAACATGACTGATTTTTCTAATTTATTTCTTTTTTTAAGCTGGGGGGAAATGGATTCCTTCTAGGCAGGGTACTGTGTCTGTACATGGATAAAATGGACAAGGAATAGCTAATTTTTGAGCTTAGCAGCTGTCATGAATCATACACTGTTTTCTTATAGCCCATATGCTTGACTTCACCTCATATTTCCTATCTGATGAAAAAAAATAAAGACAAACAGCATGGTAGGTAAATTTGAGAGGTTTTAGGAACTTACAGATGGCTCTGAAGTAGCTGCAGGTATGACACATGGTAAGACAAGGATTTTACTACAATTGCAGAGTTACTGCCTCCAAAAAGCCTTCTTGTTTTATTCCTTTGTGTCTAAATAAAAAAAAAAAATAAATGCATGTGCTTAGGGGAAGCAGAAGGAAGAGGTTATAAAGAGTGAAACAAAACCTCAAACCCCAGATACCAACAGGTGCCAATGAATCACAGCTCTCTCAGTCACCATTACTGGCTGCATGAATCAACAGAAGACTCTAACTATGAAATAAAGACTCAGTCTTTGTATAAAATATTATCTGATAACCAGCCAGTCTATATTCAGTGAATGCCTCATGAAAGACTCAGACTGAGGCCTCCAAAGAGAGACAGTTCTCTGCAGAATCAATCATTTAGCAGAAGCAAAAGTTGAAGCTTTAGAGTCTTTATATGAAAAATAAAAAAATCTGCTATTATTATTATTAACATCATTTTTGTTTTTAATTGAATGAGAATGAGCACTGCAGTAAAATTATTTGGAGTGCAAAGGCTACCGGAGACAAAGGTAATTATATTTGTGTTGCAAACATCTGCTGAGCAAACCGACGGGCAGCGCAGGGGCCCGGGCTGTGGCTGGGAGGGGGGTCAGACCCGCTGCCGTCGGCTGCCTGAGCCCCTGCCTCGCTGCGCTTGACAGCAGCGTTTTGCAAACTATGGGGGGTCGTGTCTGTGCCCAGCAGTGGATGTTGCAAGTGTCCAGAGCCGGGGATGCATCCATTGCATCTACTGCTTGCAGAAATGTTGAATCCATTACAAACACTCCTTCCTTCTTCCCTCCTTGCCTGTCTCTCCCCAACTTTTCAGTTTGGTAGACAAAACTCCCTCCCCCAAAACACCACTGAAAATAGTGACTATTGAAACAGATTTTGTTTCAGTTGGTAGTGTTTTTTGGAGGTGAGATGTGCATTTGCTCATTAGAACTGGGGCTTTTCAAGAACGAGCATGTTCTGTGACAATTGTCTCTGAGCGCTAATCCATTTTTCCACCTCCTTCTCCTTTAATGTTTGGTGGAGAGTTTTCATCCATTCTTAATAAAGACTACTCATTAGAAGAATCTTCTAGCAGAACTAGCAGGGTGTAATAAAGAGATTTTTAATCCCTTTTTACTCCAAGCAACATACAGGCAACAAATATTTTCAGTTTGATTAACCTTGAGTTGTTTGGGGGGCTCTTAAGAATCTGGTTGCATTTCTCAAATATGTTTGGAGGATTTTAAGCAGCAGCTGATCTCCCAGTTTCTAAAATGTCATTTGCAACAATACTTTGGAGATGCTTAAATGTCCGAAAAGGCTCCTGAGGCCGGCTCCTGGTGTTTGGGGATGGTGCTGATGTCGGGGGGGGACAATGCAGGGCAGGTGCTCCCCAGGACCCGAATCCTCTCTGGCCACTGCGCTTGGCAAAGCTGCTTCCGTGGCAGGAGCCGCCGGGATGCTGCAGCCTGGGAGAGGGCCGGGGTTTGCTCCACAAGAGCCAAGCGCTGTTCTGTACTGCTGATGCTTAGGATAATTAAATAATAGAAGCAAAATGATTAGTAATGTTCTCTTCCAAGGCGTGGAGAAGGCTGAAGGCCTGGAGAGGGGCCATTGAATTTGACTAAATAAACTTAACAGAACAGGAATATTTTCAGCAATTATTGGCTCGGTTTTTTCCTCAGGCTTTCTAAGCCGTCGCTTTAACTTATTGGCTTAAGACACTCCTTACATCCACATCACATTTTGCCTTGGGCCATTCTGCTCCTCTTGACAGCTCTCTAGGGCAAAAGGAAATCACCCAACCACAGACGTTTTCTCATAATGTCATAACAAGGCGATCTGAAGAAGTCAAAACCTTGGAGGTTCAGACCCTGCTTTAAAAAACAAGATAAAATTAGGACCTGAAAACCAGGCGTTGCCCTCTGCCACCCTGGTAGTATATCCCGTCGGGCTGTTGTGTACACAAATTAATAGCCAGTAGCAGCAATTTGGTTACCTGAATCGCTGGAGTCGTCGTGATAATTAGAAGCCAAATAGCAGCCAGTCGGTGCTGCTGTTGGTACCTGGTTGGCAAGGCCCGTTACCAGGGCAGCACTGGGCTGCGGCTGAGTCCAGCTGCTGATGGATGGCAGCGCCCGGCTGCGGGTCAGGAGTGTCAGGGCACGTGGGCAGAGCGGTTTGGCCTCAGGCAGTGCCAGGTGGGCAGGACAGTCTCGATAGGATGGTTAGTGCTCAAGGTAGAGCTGAATCCCCTTCAGCATGGAGGTGTCTGCGGACTGTCCCACAGCAGGGAAAAGGGAAAGATGCCTTTGGGCCCAGCCAGCCCTTGTGGACTGTGCCAGCAGATGCAGAGCCGCAGTCACACGCCTCGCCACGGAAGCAGGTCTTCCTTGTGCACGCTGCTTGGTTGTCTTTATTGAGAATGTGCTGGCTTCATCGTTGGCTGTGAATGTGCCTCTGGCACCTCGAAGCATGTTTGCGTGAGCCCTGCCCGCAGCACAGCTGGTGACACCAGTGCCAGATTCTCTCATGACACATTTTTGATGCCTAGTGGAGATGTCAGTTGCTGAGGGCTTCAGTACAGTATCACCTCTATACTGTAGATTTTCAGTGTTTGTATGTCTGAAATGCTTGTAAAAGGTGTCTGTGAAGGGGTGACAAAGGCACTGGGAAGACACTGCGCTTATGGACATTACAGTTTGGTGATGTTCAACTTGTGCTCCATCGGTGTCGTCTGCCAATGGTCCCTACAGCAGGTGAATCAAGCAATGACTAGGAAATAATAAAAACCACCTTCTCACACAGACAAGCTAGTAAAGAAACTGCAGGAAAATAACAGCAAATTAATGTGCAGTTGGTGTTTATGGTCTTTTGTTTTCTCTGCAAGTGGGTGCAAGGGAGTCTTGGGCCTGCTTCGGGAAGGTCGGGGTTCCTTTAAATGTCAAAAAGCTTGAGGGATCCAATTGGATCTCGCTCTGGTGTCCACGTATGAAGACAAGGCAGACAATGAGCTGCCTTTTAGTTTCTTCATGTTTTATTTAGACCTCTTCTTCCTTTGAATCTTTTAGAAAACTCACTCAGTCATTCTTCCGCACCCCTGTCCCTTTCCGCAGAGAGGAGGAATGGGGAGGTGGCTGTGGTTTTGCTGTGAGTGTGACTCTGCCTGTCTGAACTAGTCAGAGATTAAGCAACTTGCGCAAGGTCACAAATAATTCACTGACTTTCTCTGATGCTTTTCAATACATGTGCTCCAGCACAAGTCCTCTTTGGAGAGTTTGTGTTTCAGTTTTACTGTGGCTACCTGTATATGATGATTTTCCTTTTTTTGTACAATTACTTGTGCGCAGCCTGAAAGCCTGGTTTGAAGGAAAGTTGGTATATTGTTCTCATGAATAAATCTGTCTGCCAGTTTGATAATGGTTGAGGATCTGGGCCTTTCCGTCTTCACTGTTCTTTCTCCAAATTTGTGTTGGAAAATCTTGAATGGATGTTGTTGTGGCTCTGAGATGTACTGCCCAGTTCTGATTCCGGTCTGCAGCTATGGCGTGTGGCTGTGAGCGCAGCTGCCCACATTCTGACCCCCTCACGCACGTTGTGTGGTCAAACTCTCAAATCTTGCTGGAAGAACAGTTGGAGGTTCATGGCACTGCTCCATGGTGCATCCAACAGGGATAGAAACAAAACTGCAAAGCAGTAGCTACCAGCTATTAAAAAGCATAATTAAAAATTTAATTACTTCTGAAAATAATAGTGTCACTGGCTAGATGTGCAAATCCCACTGCAAGCCAAGTAAGAAATCCAGGTTTCCAGGAGGACTTGTTGGGTGCGCTTACAAGAGTGGAGTGAGAGGATGGGATCCCAGTAAGATGGGCAATGGGTGCCATACCTGTCCTGGTTAGATCACCCTCCAAAAACTGCCCTCCCTCCTCAGCAGGCTGTCTGTCCATCTGTCTGCCTCTCACTGCTGTGCTTATCTGATGGTCGAAGTTGCTTGCTCTCGTTTACATTGCCCATAGGGCATGTTGGATTGGAGCACATTCCCTCTCTTGTTACAGTTGATGAATGCAGCCCTATTAAAATATCATCTCATCCTCACGCTAGATTGCAGTCTAAGATAATATGTGTTTTTTCTATATCGTTTATACAAGAAAGATTATGTTAAATGCCAGACCCAGTAAATATTTCAAGATCCGCTGCATTGCTGAGAACAGCTTCTCCCCGGGCGTATGTTTCAGAGCCAAAGAAAACACTTAAAAAATTTCCTTCCTGTTTAATTTTTTTAAAGGGCATTTTCCCTATATCTTTTACTGAAATGACAAGTTGTCATGTTCCATGATCTTATTACAGTTGCAGATGTACCTCAGCAGGGAATCTGCCCAAGTTTACATTTAAAATCATAAGACCCCGATTCTGATCTTTTTTTTTTTTAATCAGTTTAAATCTTCCTATGGTGTAGGGCTTCCAGCTTTACCTCATTGTAATCAAGATCAGAATTGCTCCTAATTACAACACTTAACTCCTGTGTAGTGCTTTACACTTTCCAGGCTCTCTCTATTAATCTATTAATTGATCCCCAAAGCAGTATTACATTCCCACTAGAAAAATGGGAAACCAAAGCACGAGGGTGAGAAAACCTTGACAAAAGGCAGAGGTGATGGGGCTGGAGCTGGCACAATCCAGGCAGAAGCCTGGGTCCTTCCCCGTGGAACATCACCCCCGGCGTCCTGGAAAGAACCCACAGCGGGATCTGGGTTCCTCTGGATTGTGGAGTCTTGGTGATGGTTTAGAAAAAGAAAAGCTTGTAAAAGAAACAAAAAAGACTTATAAGGTGTCTCACCGAGGCCTGCCAGTCCATGTGCGTTGCTGAGCTTTCATCAGGAGGGGGACAGAGGGATGGCCAGGCATGAGAAATAAAAACTCAGACCACTGAAACCTTCCCTTAGGGAGATATATATTATGGAAAAGCGCATTTAGGAGTAGCCATATGCCTGAATAGCTTACAGATCTGTACACCTAATGCAATAAAAGGTGATGGTTTTTAACCTCAGTGGGACCAGATTTGTCCCGTATTTCAAACATTTGCCCCACGCTCTGAAGACCTCCCTGTCCTGGGCTGATGTTAAGAAGGTTGATGACAGTGAGGAACAAAACGGCTTTGGGAGGGAGAGCACGGCCCCGCTTCCAATCCCAATGTCTCTGTGCAGTTTATTCCCTCTCAAGTCCTCCTGCCTCGCGTGCCTGTGCAGGGAGAGACCTGGGCATAGTTGTGTCCCCCGAACTGCTCCGGGCAAGCCGCACAGGATAAATCCCTGCGTGGATTCTGGAATAAAGGTCATGGCTGCACAGAGATGTGCTTCCAGAATAAGATAAATTTTATTCCAGAAGAATATCCAGGCAGGATACTTTACTGGCCTATCTATAGTGGATTAATTATTCTAGTACAGCTGTTCTGGGAAGGTATTTCCCTGTAGACAAGCCCAAGGAAGGGAAAGGGAAATGTGAGCTTGTTGAGGGATTAGGCAGAAGGGTGGGACGTCTGAAAGTTCAGCTAAGCTTCAAATAAATGAATCGAAACCTTCGGATGCTTCCTCATTGCTTCTCATGGAGATCAGATCACTTTTATCAGAGAGCATAAAAAGGACTGAGATGCAAATTTTTTCTTACTAAGTTGGTTTAGTTGGAACGGGGAAAAGAAAGAAGTGACTTCAAGAAGAAAAGCAGGTTACATGGACTTTAGATTATGTGATTATTTTTTTTTTTGGAAGGTGTGAGTCATTAGGAAAGAAGGGGGGGAGGGGGGGATAATTTTCTCTGGTCGCTATGCAGTAATGCAGAACAGTTGTTCCTGTGTTTATTTCTGTGTTTTCCAGCACAGAAATTGCCGCGAATGCCAAGCATGCACCATTGTGAGGTAGGGATTGTGCAAACTCAAATGGAACAGCAAATATTCACCAATACAATAATAGCAGCTGATGCCAACTCTAACACCTGATGCAAATATACTGAACCTATCAGAGAATGAGGGATCATTAAATGAAACAAGTATTATTTTAACTTTCATTTTCTGAAGGGTTTTTGATTTGTTTGGGGTTTTTTAAGACTAACTGGAACAACTGCGCTGGACTGGAATTGCACACAAAATGCAGAGAAGAGATTTTGATTTCTCCTTTTGTATTAGAGTCTGAAAACAGAGAAAAGTACTTCATTAAAAGTAGGGGCATCAGGAGATTTAAAGGTTTATTCTTCTTACAGTGTATTAATATTTTGGTTCAATATTTCATGCCTTTCTACTTTTTCTTAAGAAAAATTGAAAATCAAACACAAGCAAAACCAGTTGTTTGTGTTCCTCCTGAAGGTCCTCTCCCCTGCGCATGTGGGTGTTTGTCCCTTTCCCCCATTTTATTTTCTTTTTAAACCCTGAGGTTGATAAAAGTCAGGTTATTATCAAATTGCTTATATTGTTGCCTACACTAAAATAAGCCCTTTTCAAGAAAATTAACGTAAAAGCACCCAAGTCTGCCGACATGGTATCGTCTGTTGAAAACGCCTCTGGTCACGGCTGGTTTTCTCAGGTTGGTTACCGGTACATGAATCACGGCAGCAGTTTTCTCTTGCTTTCACTGACCTTGCTTGTACGTTTGTTTGACTTTTGAGATTTTTGAGCAGATTCATAGAGTCACGCAGGAGATGCTGCAGCATTAACCTGGGCTGCCAAAGCAGCATCTTGTTCCACACCTTTACCCAGAGTGTTCAGAGCAGTGGCTGCTCCAGGCCCCGGGGGGGTTCCTATTCCTGCGGTGGTGGTCGGTGGTTGTGGAGCAGCTCGGTGGCCTCGATGTGTGCAGTGGGATGCTGAGAGCTCTTCGGCGCTGGAGCAGCCTCAGCGCTGGTCTCTGACGCGTGGCAGATAATGGTTTAGCCCGAGCATCCCGACTAACATTTCCAGGGCAAACCCCTGCTCACGCTATTGCATCCCTGGCATTCCTCTGTTTACTTCTCTGTGCTCTCCGTGGTTTGCTCGAGGACCCGAGCGCAGCAGTTCTGCTCCCTCCTGGCCACCTCTCCCTGTGGCTCATCTCCCCGCCATTCCTGCCCTGGGGAAAGCTGCTGCGGTGCAGACTCGGGGCTTGTCCTGACCCTGGGCATGGAGGGACCCGAGAGCACAACTGAGAGCGCTCAAACGCTCCTGGGCTCACCAGAGCAGGCACAAAGTACACAGCAGGAGAACATCTGCCTACAGGGAGTACTGTGGAGAACTTAAGATGCTTGAATCATTTTTGTCGTCTCCTCTGGTGCAAAATGGACAGATCTCAACCCAGCACATAGCAAAGCTAGAAGCTGGATTCTTTTCTGGCTGAATAAATTACCCCTGACTACAGCTCCTTCGCGTCCCGGAGGGCTGGGCAGCAGCACGGCGCTTGGGCCAGCTCTCTGCTGCGAGGAACCGCTGTGTAGAGTTGTGCGCCTCGGCAGTGCCCCACACCTGGAGGCTTCGGACCCAGTGGGTCTGCCACTTATCTCATGGGGCCCCCCAGGAACAGGGCTCAGATCCAAATAAAGATGCTAGTCTCCTGTATAAAGAAAAAACTGGTGTTTGGGGAAATTACTCATCTTGCGCAGCCTTGAGCTGTCTCTCTCCATCCCGCAGAGTTCCCCTCTCTCCTAGCGTGGGTGTATTTGTTTTTCACTGGTTCTTTGATACCTGCATTTCTTCTCTCCCAAAGCTTAACTCTACTACAAAAGAGGCTTAAACGTGTTTTCTGTACATTCATGGTTGGGCTAGCAGAGCCACGCAGACAGGCCAGCCAAGCAGGTCAGAGAAAAGAAAGCCTTCCTATGCTTTGTGGATTGCTGTTATGGTTGGTGAAACCGGCAGGACAGGGGAAAAAAAATATCAGTGTGTGTACGTGGAAATGTTTGTAGCTCCAGTCTAGACCTTGCCTGCTGTTCAGGGAATGAGGGGAAACTGCAGCCGGAGCAGCAAGGCTGGGTGAAATCATAATAGTCCCATTGACATCAGCCTGTGCCGGGTGGATGTGCAGACCTAACACCCTGTCAGGGACAATGTCTCGTGCTCGCACTGAGGCGCTGTTGTGACTGTGGGACCCTGGCTGACACCAGTTGTGCTGCTTTCTCATGCAACAGCCGAAATACCAATCAGGACACTTCCTCTGAGCTTTAAGTAGATCCAGGAGAGCTGTAGATCAGATGTTGCAAAAGTAAACAGCACTTTAGCACCCCGTTTATACAGGAATGTGTATGAGGTATGATGAGACTAGCTTTTCCTTCCATAGTGCCATCAATGCTCTCCACTTCTGATGTGAGAAAATTGCATGTGCTACCCTGGAGACTGAAACGTGTTGAGGTTGGCCAAAGATGGGGCATTGGGCCATATGTTGACCCAAATCACCAGGAGATTCTGTGCGTTTCATGTCCCAGCTTTGTTGCGTTCAGGCTCCCCCTTCTATTTGTCAGGCTTCCAGGGACTGGTGTCTGGTGTTCCCACCCTGTCTGCCACCCGGCCCCAGAGAGCTTTTTGCTAGAAGAGGAGCCTTTGATTTTTCATTTTGAAATAACTTTGCGGAGGAAAATGTCTTTCCTGGGTGTTTTTTTTTTTTTTAAGGTTTCGGATGAAAAGAATAAAAAGGCTGTATCCAAACCAAAACCTCTTATGTTGGGGGCAAATGAAATGTTTCCCCTTCCCTTTTCCTAATTTGATAATGGTTTAAAACACAAACTGGAGTCAACCAGAAACGTTACAGTGCTATTATCCTCTTTTTCCTTCCTTTGATTGGCACGGATGCATTGCACTGCCTGCATCCTGACTTCCCGAGAAGACACTTCCCAGGAGCCTCTTTTTCCTTAGAACTCCAGCCCCGGCTCCCCAGGTTGTTCCTGTGTGTACCAGATTAATGACATCAACTCTGCCAGTCTGCGTTTGTGGCTGCAAAAATAGCAAGGTAGTGACTCAAAATGAAGAGTGCTTTCCAAGTGGTTATGTTGTATTGAGTATATTAAGCACCACCCCTCAGAGGAGGCGGACGAATGTGGAGGAGGAAGAGGTTGTTTTGGAGATTTTGTGAGAAACTTCTTTTGACTGACAGCATTCTGTGACAGTTCCCAAAAGCAGAGCTTTTTACTGGCTCCTGAATTTCTTATCTTTGGGTAAATCTCCTCCCCAGCCTGCTGCCTCTCCTCCTTGGGATACTGAGGCATTGTAAAGAAACAACAAAAGAAATGCCCCACGCTCTCCCCCATGGCACAGGGAGGTGTGATGAGTGCAGCTCGAGTCAGTTCTTGGCAGACGGGCTTGCAGCAGAGCGACAGCTCCTGCAGCCTCCAGCGTCATTTTGGCCCCGGTGACCAGAATTTTGATCATGTGTCCCTGATTATTTTCTGAGCTGTTGCTGACTTTTAAGACCTACTGCATGGCTAGCTGATGGAAAATGAAACCTTTAAAAGCACTACCGGCAGCAAGGGTGGGGAAGGATTTATTGTGAAAGCCACGTATGGCACACTGGCCTGTGCTGTAACTGTGTACTGCAATTGTGCTCTGCAAACTTTGCCCCTGCAGACTGATGGAAAATAGCTAGATGGAGCATGGATTCATTTTCTAAAGGAAATGAGGATATAAATTCATTTAAGAAATGACATGCCAATTTTTCTTGCTCCGTTTTCCTCTCATAATAAATGGTATAGCTGCCAGGAATTTTTGTGAAAATAACACTTGCTTTCTTTTTTTTTTTTTTTAAATCCTGCTTAAACGTTATAAAAGACCCAGAGCCAAATATATCATATTTAAGATATGATAAGGTATAAGAGGTAAACCTTACTAAACAAATGAAGATCTGTCCCTGTCCCCACTGACTGCTGACAATGATAGTGACATAGGCTGCAACATTACTTGCTCGAAACTTGGAGAAAATATATAACCCATTTACTTAATGGACTGAGCTGTAATGTCATCAGTTAAGTGAATCCCGTGAATAAAGAACAAGATGAAGTAATTGCTTCCAAAACATCTCTGGAATGAAGTAAAGCTTCACAGTGACTGGTCTCCTGGGGTCCCATTGATAACCTCTTCTGAGCAAAGTTTCTTCTTCTGTGATGCAGAGATCCTTTTCCAGATGTTATTAAGGACTTAGTTCACTAGCCAGCATTAAAGGGGCGGCTTGAGCCAACCCCACTGTCGCTGGGCTTGTGGGTTGCTGTCCTGGTTTGGGTTAAATTGCAGCAACTGGAATAAGAGCCCCCTCTAACCGCACTGATTAAAATTGTTACAGAGGCATAGTGCCAAGTGCTTTTAGCTTGTCAGGGGGTATAATAAAGTCTTAATGCCTACAAAATAGGCTGTTGTAAAGATCAGAGCATAACCCCAGAAGCCAGGCCCCTTGACCTGTGTCCCCGGTGTGCTGTGCGGAGCTGGGCAGTCGTCCCCATACCCGTAGCCTATGCTGGGTGGTGCAGGCTGAGATGTCGGTACCTTCGTGAGGTGGGCACTTGTGGCGGTGCAGCTGCCGCTGGAGGAGCCAGGGACCACCACTGCGGAGACGTGGCTGTCTTGCCGCTGGGATCCAAGCCCCCGCTGCCGTGTGGACACAGGGCTACTGGCTTCAGCCCTGACCCCAAGCTGAGCTCTGAACACCAGCCCCGTGCCTCCTGCTCTTCACTTTGCTTCTGACTCACGGTGTGGCCAAATCTGGGGGGAAAACAATCTGAATTGGCAAACTGGCATGCATATAGCGTATTTCGTCTATATTTCTGGAGGTGCTGAGCACCTGTAGGTCCTATGTATAGCAATCACAAAGAGAGCCAAGAAATGCCAAGAAAGCTGGGGTGTGTGTCCCAGCTGAGACGGTTTCAAAACAAATGACGAAACTCTGCTGGTCTAATATGGCAGTCTTCACTCCTTGACTGCCGTGTGAGACCAGCAGGAGCCAAGTCTACAGCATTTGCAGCTTATCTTTCACTTGGCTTTGACTTTTTTCTTAAGAGGCAAATAAACTGGAGAGAAAATGCTAGTATGACATCCCACAGCAAAAGCAGAGAATGAAAGGCTTACCAGTCCCTGAGTAGCTTGGCAGTGTCTCTGTAGAGACTCTGTTTGCCCCAGGATTTCAGGGGTGTTTGGCCCCTGATATCTAGGTGAAGGTCGTCTTCTGATAATGAAAAGAAACAACTGTTGGAAACGCTGGTTTTGTAGTCCACAGGATAGAAGAGTTGTTTTCCTGAATCTTTGCAGGTTTTACTGGTAACCTGTGACAGAAGACTAGGTTGGAAGGGACATCTGGGGGTCTTCTAGTCCAACTGTCTGCTCAGGGCAGAGCTATTTTCAAAATCAAATCAGGTCATATAAAATAACCAGTTTAGCCCTTGGCTATCATTTTTAGAGGTTTCTGTCTCTGAAGCCACAAAGAGCTAATCTGGCATTTGGCACAATGAATTAGGCAGAAATTTCCAGCTCTAGAGCAGAGAGGCGAGAAGCTCTTGCGGTAGGTCAGCCGTGGGCAGGATAGCTCGTTTCTTTGTCTGTGGCAGATCCACTCCGCAAGGTTCCCACCTTCCTCCCGTCCCCGCTGCCGAGGGTCGTGGGATTCTCACGGTTGTGCAGAGCGTGAAACCAAGTGTTTGTGTGGCTGTGCTTCGGGAGCGGGGGCAGGAGTGGGAATGGGAATTGTGCACCAACTGTGCTTACGAAGCAAAATTAGTGGCCCTTCCATGTTCCTAACTCTCCTTCCTTATCCTTTGCACAATGCCCCATCTGCCCTTCTCATGTAATTTTTGTATTTCCTTCAGCAATATTATTTGCGCAGTGTTTTTTTCCCACACACTCATTTTTCTGTCTACTTTACATTGGCTGAAATGTTGAGTTCTTTCCATCTGACTTAGAGGTTTTTGGTCTTACAATTGCTCTGTAAAAAAATAAGTGTTTAATTAATGTGCAACTACTGGGAGGGAAGACAAAAAGGAAATGTACAATCACATTCTTTTTGTTTAACAGAGGAGAGACCTGTGGTACAAAACACACAAAAATGGGTTTTATCGAGAGATACGGATTCTCTTTCTGTCCCAGTGCCTTCTGTGATTTCAAGCCAGTGCCTGTTCTCTGAGCCTCCTTGCCTGCCTCCTGCTATTGTGTCTTGTTTTCCTTTCCTTTTCACTTATTTTCTTATTTGTTGAGGTGGTGAGCAGCTTTGGGCTGGCACCATCCAACCTAAAAAATACCTGTTTCAGCTAGCAAAGCACCTGCCCTGCGATCCCTTTGCACTCAGTGGGGAAGAGAGACACCTCGGAATGATTCAGGTCTGAAGTGGGATATATCACAGCTCTTAATGGAGCTCTTCTTTCATTTAGCTGCAGTGGGAACCTAAAACTACTGTGTTGCAAACCTGGACAAAGAAAACCCAGTGGGAACGTATGGTGGCTGGAGCATGTGCAGTGTTTATCACAAGCAGCTCAGCTGAAAACTTTTAACACCTACCTATAAAAAATTATAATGCAAGGAAAAGCTACTTTTCCTGGGTTTCTTTCACACAAAGAATGTCATTGCTGAGTATCACTATCAAAGCAAGCAGAGCAGAAACGACTTGAGCTCTTTTTTGTAATAGCAGTGAAGGACTGTAAGCAAAATCAAGCACTGTTCTTCTGGAAATAACTAAAAGAGCAGGGATCTGTGTTACAGCAGCCCTCATGGAAACTTAGAGGAAACTTAAGGCCCTGATACTTTGCAAGGTGAAAAAGAATAATGAAGGTGCAGTGATTGGAGCAGGGAGTTTGCCCTGTCGGGTCATTCTTTAGTGGAAGTGAATATTCTGTGTAGCTCCGCATGATGAGCAGACTGCCTCATTATAGCTGATGTGGGTGGAGGAATTACTTTGAAGGGGAAAGAAACTGCATGGTGTTGGCTTCTAAATGAAAAAATTTGTGGGATTATGATAGCAAAATGTGTAACACCAACAAGAAGTCCCACTGAAAAAAAAATAATAAAAAGGATCCCCTACCCCCAAGCCTCTCAGTAGCTGTTTGGAATTATGGTATTTTATCTGAGAACTGCAATAACAATGGAGCGTGAAGGTCAGTAGGGCATTTCTAAAGGCAGTTGCAACTGCTGGGTGTGAGGATGGAAGAACAGGTCTCATAGCTGAGCTGGTGGAGTCACCTCTCTTTGTCCACACTCATCACTTTCCTTACATCCCGGCTGCCCTCTCCTCCCTGCACGGGCCGCCCTTATCTTTGCTCCCATTATATATTTTTCCACTCGGATTATTTTTGATAGATACACTTTTTCCTCAAAAATTGATGAAGATAATCTGTCATTTGCCACTGTGATTTTGTGTGTTTTGTTTCCTTCCTACTGTGTATTGGGGTCGTCTTTAGCTTTAGCTCTGGAAGACGGGGGGTTTCTTTTCTTTTCCTGCTGTGCCCTGTGCTTGTGCAGCGCCCAGCACCGCAGAGCTCTATTCTGCTGCCATAAGCACCATGACGAACCACTCCTGCGTGCACTGAGTTGTTGGACTCATCAGCCAGCAAGTGGCTGACAGTCTCTACAGCAGCTAACGTAGCCACTGCTTAGGTAAAATAGCAATAAAATTCTAATAATTAATTTGCTAAAGCCTTTTCTCATGGACAGATTTCCTGCTACAAAATTATGACTCAGACACCGCAATGTTCAGTGGTCCGTTCTCAAAGGCTGAACGTTTTTTACCCAACAGGGTATTGAATCCATTCCCTAGGACACGTTAGGTATTTGTGCAAGGACCATGTCGAGGTGGTGTTGTTATGGAAACTTCTGTATTAGTCTTGATTCCACATATAGTGCAATTATGAATGCTGCTGTTTTAAAATAATCCGAGCTGTCTCCAGTCCAGGGAGCCGGCATTGCTCAGTAAGACCTGCACATCCACACTGAGGCAGAGCTGCTTTACCATATGTTGTTAAAATAAAAAGATGATTAGGGAAAATAACACATCAGAAATATTTCTGTGGAAAATCAATGGAGAAGTTCACACTTCCCTTGAACTGTTCTCTGCAGCTATGAGACAGATGCCGACTTTTTTTTTTTCCTTTTTAAACTAATTCAGGCTTGGTTCCCGGGTAATCACATGAGTCCAAATGAGCATTGTACTAATTGAAATGATTATATAAACTGTGATACTCACACAGAGGTGATTTAGATAAGCCCCCTTTCACCCAAGTCTGTCAAAGTCCAGAAATAGTACACCCGTGCCAGACCTTCCTCAGTATATCCCAGAAAAGCCAGGGGAGAGAGCCGGGGAGCAGAGCGGCACATGCAGAGCGATGGAGTCCCCTGTTCACTGCCTGGTGAGGAGGCAGGGCCAGCTGAAATCCAGGGCAGGTGAATGGCACTGACCCTGACCACTGCGCATGGAGGGGAGAGGGAACAGGGGACAGGCTTCTTGCCTTCCTGAGCAATAACTGACTCTGCTCTGAGGTGTGTGATGAAGATCTTGGCAAGCTCACCTCAGGAATAGCCCCCTCGGACCTGGCCAGGAAGCTGTTATCTTTATCTCTGTAGTAGAGCTGGTCCAAGGCAGCATCCTGACCTGCAGAGCCCGGCACGCTCAAGCTGCAAGCAGCTTTTTCAGATCAAAGTCTGAATTTCGCAGCTTTTTCAGATCAAATTCTGAATTTCACAGCTTCAAATGTCCCCTTAACTCGCAGCCTCCAGCCCAAAGCCTCTTTCTCCTGGCCACCTCTGCAACCTTGGCCATATACCGACCGCTCCTGCGAGGTTCCTACGGACACTGCCACAGTGCAAGGACCTTCTCTTGCCCCCTCCCTTTCCAGGTTTAATCTGCTTTTCACTTGTCTGGATGTGAAGCAGCTCAGATCTCAGTGTAATATTAAGGATGTGCAAAACCACTGAGGACTGTGGCTCCAGCGTCCACAATTTCCCTCAAGGCTCCAAAACATTCCCTGGATGTTGCCCAGGGGACTATAAATCCACTTCTCTATCTCTCCAGACTTTGAAGGACAGACATTTTCTCTTAAATAGACCTTCTCTGTTTTCATTCCCTTATTTATCTGGAGCTGACACTTTAACACAGTAGAAGCAGCCAGACACTAAAAACAAAGAGAAACTTGAGTCCTTGACTTCTTCTGAGACTTGCAGCCTGTGTTTAAGAAGGGAAAAAAAAATAATCTAAAAACAGAGAAAGTGCTTTTACAGATTTGTCTCTTCGGCTTTTCTAAAACATCACATAGGGAGAGCAAAGATTAGCAGTTTCTTCTACTTCATGGGATGCTAAAAAAAAAAGAAGTCACAGAATAAAAAAAGAAACAAAAGATTCAGTATACAAGACGTTCCTTCGGCTTCTTGGGAAAATCATAGAATCATGGAATGGTTTGGGTGGGAAGGGACCTTAAAGCCCACCCAGTCCCCCCCCTGCCCTGGGCAGGGACACCACCTCCCACCAGCCCAGGTTGCTCCAAGCCCCGTCCTCTGGGCAGCCTGGGCCAGGGGCTCACCCCCCTCACAGCAAAGATTTTCTCCATATTATCCCATATAAATCTCCCCTCTTTCAGTTTGAAGCCATTATCCCTCCTCCTGTCACTACATGCTCTTGTAACAAGTCCCTCTCCAGTGTTCGTGTAGGCCCCCTTGAGGGACTGGAAGGTCTCCCCGGAGCCTTCTCCTCTCCAGGCTGAACCCCCCCAGCTCTCTCAGCCTGTCCCTACAGCAGAGGGGCTCCAGCCCTCCCAGCATCGCTGGGGCCTCCTCTGGCCCCGCTCCAACAGCTCCGTGTCCTTCTGCTGTTGGTGCCCCAGCGCTGGAGGCAGCACTGCAGAGGGGTCTCGCAGAGCAGAGGGGCAGAATCCCCCCCTGGCCCTGCTGCCCATGCTGCTGGGGATGAGCCCAGGCTGCAGGGGGTTCTGGGCAGTGAGGCTTGAGATTGTTTGTCTGCATTGCAAACCTTCACATTGGGCTTTTGAAAAATGTTTCATTTAACTAGATGCTTGACCCCCTGTGTGGATAATGTGTCTCCAAAATGTAAGGGAGGAAAGGAAGAGGTAAGGAAGAAGAACGGTACTGTCTTTGCTCCTATTATCTTCAAAGAGTTGAACATTTCTGCAGGGCTGCTAGATAAGCTGCGAAGCAGAGATCTCCCGTCCTCCGCCCTGTCTGGTGGAGGGGCGGATTTCACTTTCTAACCATTTGCTGCAGCTTGTTTTACCAGGCCTCAGCTGCAAATAAACCAGATTACCCAGCTGGGCTGGCCTCAGCTGAGAGTGTTACCACTTCCAGACACTGAAATCAAGCTTTTTTACTTCATGTTCCAGTACTGAATAAGGCTGAAACCAGTAATAGGGGAGAATGGTAAAGCGGCCAGACATCCAAAAGCGCTCCAAGCTGCGTGGCATAAGTGGTATCTCTTACTATGGCAATTTCCCCTTTTTGGGCAGTTTTGGGTGGAAGTGCCCTGTTTGCTTTTGCTGCGAACAAAACAATGACTGCTGCAGGCGTGAGCACTGTGAGTTCTGAGAGGAAGCAGGGAGCAGTTGTGCCGCTCTCAGTGTGGGCGGTGGGATCAGAAATGAGGAAAGCAGTGACTAGAGAGGGAGGCTGCAAGGACATAATTTGACCCAAAAGCAGTTTGGGTGTTGGTTTGGAAACAGTGCGCTAGTCATCCTAGCAGGCCTTGCCATTCCCTTCCTACAGCGAGGGCTTCACAGGCTCTGCAAAACCCAGCCATTTATTGAATCACTCAGATAAGGACTTGTGGGAGTTTATATTTCAGGCAGCCAAGTTTGAAGCTCCTGGCCCTGGCCTTGAAGAGGAAAATGAAGCTGGTTCTAAACACGAAGGGTGGTTCTCACATGGGTTTTTCTGTCGCCACCATGTGAGACTAGCCTGTGCATGCAACAGGCACTGAGCCACAGCCACTAAGCGCATCCAGACTGCCAGCTGGACTTCAACCAGACATCCAAAGGTGAAATCTTATCTCCATGCCTGAGAGAAAACAGGAGGAGATGCAGATGGTCCCAATAAACCATTGCAGGAAACAAAGTACACTTGATAAGGAGCAAGGGAAAAGGAGGATGAGAATTCCTAATGTCAGTGATTCTGTTAAAGACTTTGACCATGCCTTATGGGAAACTGCAAAGTTAAAATATAAATAAACTGACTTTAAAACCTCAATATTGCAACAGTAGCGGGTGAGTTGAATTTAAATTACCTTCTGTAATTCTTGGAATGTCTAATGCTCTAAGAAAGTGTGATGTTTTTCTTACCTCTTACATAACTTTTTTTTGGTCAAATTTCTGAAGCAGTGTATTGATATTTTTTTTTTAAGGCAGAGATTATCAAGCCTGTTATCAGCTGTTTACAGTTAAGATGCAAGGAAGGGAACTAACAATTCAAGGGTAGGGGATTCTTCTCAGTGTCTTGCCCAAGGATCCTAACCCTTTTCTCAAAAGTCCCTGAGTATCAAAGAAAGATGGATGGGAGCATCCTATTAGTGACTGTCCTTTTATTTTATGTATCTGCTGAGTGCAGTGCAGAGAGGGAATAATTTCCCAGCTCTAAATTACTGTAGGTCTTGTCCACAAATAGGTCCCGAGTGTGGCAGACTACATTGTGCGTTTGCTCTCCACATTCTGAAAGACGCGTTGGCTTGAGAAAAAGGCAGTTTTGTATATGCTCATAAGCAGTGACAATCAGACAGCCACACACATAAGGTCTAATTTGAAGGTTTACTTTTGTCTTCACCATTGGCATAAGAATGAGTATTACATCAGCAAGAGCAGTCCAGCCTCCTCAATGGCTCAGCATTTTGGGATAAGCCCACGCGGACCTGCAATATTCTGTCTTATTGAGGAGAATTAATTTAATAATACTATTATGCCTCTACTGAACATAAAATCATGCTGTAAACCCTGGTGGGTTTTTTCCCCCTTCTGAAATGGTATATGAGACAAGGAAATCTACGGGACACTCGGACTGACTGCTGATTCATTTCTGATTCATAAAAATAAACAGATAGCAAGACATATGTCTGAGCCAAACAGCATTTACTCTGTGGGAACATGTAAATGTAATAACACTCTTTAACAGGGTTAAACAATATTAGCCCTCTGATTTGTCATTATTAGTGTCACTAATTCTAGTTTCATGAACATCACTGAAAATATATGGCACGCAAAAAACAGCTACCATAATGTGAGCACATCCATCTGTCTTTCCAGAAGAAAAACAGGCTTGGCAGGGACTGCAGTTCTGCAACGATTTGAAACAACAACTTTTTATTCATTAAAGTGTGGTTATGGTCTGAAAATGGACTTGGGGGAGAGGAGGAGGGAGGGAAAAAATGATCTCTCATTACAGACAGCACTTAGCCATTCCAGTTTGTCTTCCATTGGCAATCTGCACTGACAGATACAATGGCTTATTACTGCCCCCATTGAAGCCAACGGAAAAATTCCCTGTTGAATTCAGTGGGAGAAAGACCAGACCCCAAATCTGGACTGCTGTCAACAGTGGGGAGCCAATGTCAGTCCAAACAGAGCAAATTTGGTTTCTTTTCTGCCCCATGTGTCTTCAGCAAATTGCCAGCTAAGTGTTGAATCCAGACTCTTTATAGCTCTTGAGGAGAGTGGCTGGTCGGGCTTTGCCAAGCTTGTGGAGTTTGAGGCTTTGCGAACCTCGTGAAATATTTACTAGCTTTGCAGGACGTGATTGACTTCTGCAAGCCAGTTCTCTGACTTCGGGTCAGGGCTCACCTCTTTGCCAGGACGCTACCGTTTTGTCTCATGCCCGTGTCCACGGGCACGTGAAGGCGGTGGCGGAATGCGGCACCTGCACAGGGGTGCACTTCCCTGGAGCCACAGCCTGGACAGCCACTCTTCTCTGGTGGGTGCCTGCCCTGCTCTCCCTCCCCTCCCCGCCTGCTCCTCAGACTTTGTGCCGTGCCCATCAGTCTCACTCTGTACAAAGCCTGACGCAGTGGGGCCCCCCTCCGAGCTGCGAGGGGCTAATACCAATAAATAACAGCACCCCGAGCGGAAGAAACGCCTCCGCTGCAAACGGAGGGCCAGGCTGTGATGAAGCACTGAGCTGGAAAGACAGACTGAGCCGTCTTTGCCCCTGCACGTGCCAGAGGCCAGGGATGACCGCAGCCTGTGCGGGAGCTGGAGGGGACACGGATACCTTCTGAGGCCGCTCCCCTCCAAGTGACAGCTCTGCCCCAGTGGCCAGCCTTTCCCAGGCCACTGGGGAGTGGCTTCTTCCCGGAGCCCCAGCTTCTTCCCGGACCCTGCCAGGACACGGGGGGACGGTGGGCACAGACAGTGGGTGTCACGAGCAGTGGGAGACAGCGCCAGAAGAGGTTTTTGGAGGTGTGTGGCCTCTGCCTCATGAACCTGTTCTAAAAGCCCGGTGCAGAGGCAGTACTAGAACTGCCTTACCCAGCCTGGTCCAGGATTTCCCTGCTCCTGTATGTAGTTGGAAAGATGTTTTCCTAATGCCAGATCTCAGTTGTCTTTGCTGTAAAATAAGGTGATTTCTTAAGGAACAAGAAGAGCAGTTGATCATTATCCTCTTTATAACAAACTTCTGCATATTGCAAGACTTTTATCATATCTTTCCTCATTCTTTTCTTTTCTAGACTAAACAAACCCAATTCCTGCAGCCTTTTCTTACAGGTCATGTTTTCCAAATCTTTTATCATTCCTGTTTGCTCTTCTGTGGCCTCTCACAAATCAATCTGTGTCTTTCTCAAATGATGGTGCCCAAAACTGGACATCCCGCTCGTATTTTGCTGCTTTGGATGTAGGAGGACAGTGAGGCAAACAGAATTAGCATGAGATGAGGAGCTGATTTTTAATCCCCTCCATTATCCCTCAGCTGGATAGCACTGCTGCAGGGTTGTAGGAGCCGAAGTGGGAGATCACTGAAGCACTGAACATCAAATTATATCAATTCCTAGTTATGACCAACTCTTAAATTATAAATAACCCTGAGGTTATTACTTTGCTCAGATAAATATTCACCTGTCCGTTCACCTCTGATGGGGTTTCAGGGACAGCATGAAAAGTTTGCCTCGCTTCAGCTTGACTCCTGCCAGCACCCCTGCCCCTCTGCCGCGGAGCGGATCACGACAGATATCGCTGTGCCGACTGCGGGAACAGGGGGAGGACACTGTTGTCATGTCCATGTTCTATCTGTCATCTACTGGTAGCTATTTATACTGCGTTTATCGCTGTGGTGGGGATGAGCAAAGGGTAATGGTAACACATTAGAGAGCCTTTGAAGCAGAGAGCTGAAAAAAGAAAGATACTGTTGGTTTTTTAATGTGCTAGACTGAGCCTGGGAGGGAGTAGCTACCTGTCACCACGCAGGGACGGCTCTGCAGGCACGGCATCTCCACAGACCCACAGCCTTCCAGTGGCGCTCAGAATCCCTGAAAAAACACAGTCTGCGTAGGAAAAATGCAAATCCCTTCAGGACTGAGCTCCAGGGCTTTAATAGCAGCATGTTGTTCTTTATGTGTTTTCAATATTTAAAGCCTGTTTTTCGGGACAGTGTTTCTTATGATATTTCCACCCAAAATTTTTCTTCTTCTGTGCCTCTTCATGCCAGTAAAGATGTGGGTTTGTGCACTGCCCTCCTACAGTTGTGAAATCTCTGTGTGTCCATTGAGTTGGAGAGAGTGATAGAAAATTAAATGAGTTTTATTATCTATTGTAGCAGTGCTAGTGAAAAGGTGGGAGCTGTATCTGTTTGGGCTGTGTAGCACAGGTACAGCCAGAAAGCAAGACATGGCAGCACCTGGATTATTCATTTTGATTTTTTCTTAATACTGTTTTTCCTCTCAATTGATTTGTAAGGAGCCATCATTGCCTTTTATTGTTATAAACTAAGCTGTGCAGGAGGTTTCAAATGAAACCATTTAGTTTCCTAATCCTCCACTTCCTTCATGAAAAAAACATTCCCCAAACACTATGCATTCAGTGCCCCACGTGATGGGAAATCAAGGACCATTTTTAAATAGATTAATTTCTCCAGACGGTCCTGCCGTTGACAAATACAGTTAATAATACTACACAATTTTAGCGAACACAGAGAAATGTTATATCTACTCGTTCACCTGCAGAATAACTTAGCACTGCAAGTCAGCATTTAAAGTGGATTGTCTGTAATTAGGCTGCTATAAAACATAAGTATACTGGTCACAGACAATAAAAACCACGAAAACCCATATCTTTGCAGTGTGTTTGAGCACAGGCAGTTACACATTACTGTAACAGTCTTTCACAGAAGAAGAATAACATGAATGTGTGTATATAACTGTATATACACACAGGCATACACACACTACGCAGAATTGATCTATCAGTGGTATTAGTTATGTATCGCCTCCAGGGAAAACAGAACTTGGGTTTGGGGAAAATTTAAAGGAATTATTTTTAACTGAAAATGATTACATCTATGTCTGTGATCCCGAAAGACACTGGGGTTTCTCTGTCTTCCTCATCATGTTCCCTGGAGCCTATATAGGAGAATGAACAAAGCAGAAATGCAGAGATCTGTGGCTGCTCTGGAGACAGCCAGCCTCGTTTATGGCATGGGGGAGCAGAACCAACACTACGCTTTCCTTTGGCAGTCCGAAGCGCCTTCATAGAGACAGATACGCTATTGCTCTGCCAATGCAGAGGACATCCTTTGAGGGCTCTGGAGGCTTTGGTGTCACTCTGGACGCTGTTGCCAGCAGGTTGCAGCCCCAGAGAATTGTTCTGCCACAAGAACAGAGCTGCTTATTCCCTCTGGAACAGAATATCGAGGGGTGGGGAGTCCCAAATGGCCGGGGCGTCCGGACTCTCGGGTTGTATGGCCAACTGCACAGCCCCTCCGAAGTGCTCCAGTCTCTCAGTCCTCTCCTTTGCCACACAGGGATGGTGACCGGCCGCTCGGGGGGGTACAGAAGAAAAGGGCCGTATCGGTTGGGTTGGCGTGTCATGGCATGGTCCGGCACAGAAGGTGCCCACGGGACACCTTCCTTCAGGCCGGTCTGGCTGCAGCTTATCTGCAGCGCTCGCGTCTGTCAGCTGCACGTTTAATGGCACTGCTCTCTGGGAAGGTGAAATATAGGTTGGGCAATCAAAGAAAAGCTGGAAAGAAAGATTTCTAATTTTCCCATTAAGCCTGTCATTCATATCATTAATATAGATGTGATTCAGGAGGGCAACAACTTTTTCTTTTTTTTTTCATTCTTTTTTTGCTAAAAGCTTTATGTATGCACCCACAGTCTGACAACCAAATAGGTCTGCCTTTCTTTTTTCCCCTCCAATATGTGGATTGCTTCTAATTCTGTCAGTCAAATGGAGCAGCAGTTTCGGGAGGGGAGTGATTAAGGCTCCCTCAGAATAAAGGACCGCGTGCTGCGTCCCTGCTGTTCATCAGAGCTGGAGATGGAAGAGCGATTCCAGGCTCCTGAATAACGTGATTTTTTCAAACATACAAAACACACCTTTGACATACTGTACAAACAAAGCTCAAAGTCTCCAAGTGCCAGGCTTAATTTCTTTTTATTTCTTCGTGCTTTATTTTCAATTTTCAGCGTGTGCGCCAGGATGCCACTCAGCCCAGGCGCTCGCTCGGTGCTCGACTGCAGGCTGGCTCAGCAAAGCTCTTGGTAGTTTCTTCATGTTGGTCTGTGCTTAACTTGACTTAAGCTTGTGCTTAAAGCAAAGCCTTTTATTATATAATTTGTTAAAAGAAACTTCCCAATTAGAACTGAATGCATGGGGGGGGGCAAAAAGTGCAGAGCAGGTGATACTACAGTGTTTCCCAAACCAGCGTCAGTTTACCAAACTATTTGTGTAAGGAAAACACAAAAATATAAAAAAGCTGAAATGTTTTTGAACATGTTTATAAGCAAAACATTTCCATTTATTGCAAACTGGCATTTTGCAATTTCTTCCAGCAGTATTCAGAAATCTTTAAAAAACACTTAAAATGTAAAAAAACCCCTAACCTTTTATTTATAGTCAAACAATATATTTTATTTGACTTCAGATAACGTCTCTTTCCTTTTTGAGGAAGATTTTTGACAAACATTCAAGTTCCTCTGAAACAGAAATACCGAGTTCTTTTTAGACTAATACTTATCAGCACTTATTGATTCTTGACTACCAGACAAGACTCTGTTCCTTTAGTTAAGTTGTTCTCTTAGAAAACAACATGAAAGCACCGTTGGACATAGTAAAGCAGGAAGGGTGTCTGTGCACTGTCCCCCGGCCCCTCGGCGTGGCCGGCCCAGGTTGTGGCAAGGGCTGGAGGAGCGGCAACACAGGCTGGGGGGCAGTGGGCGAACCCAGAGCCCAGGAGAGGCCTCGCCTTCTGATCGGGCTGGGAACCCGGCAGCTTCCCAGCTCCACCCCCAGCAAGCGAGCGTTTTCCAAAGAAACGTTTTCCAAAGAAAAGGGAGAAGAGGGGAAGCACAAGAACAAACACACAAAAATACAGAGTTCTCCCTATACATTAGAATTAAAGTGGGAACACGGACTGACTTTTTTGTTTGCAATCCAGTCAAAGATAAGCCCCATCTGTGTCTTTAGACGCATTCAGGGAACCAAGGCGGTACCTGTCCGGGCAGCGGGGCAGAGGAGCAGAGGCTTCAGTGGCTGTTCCGCAGGTGGGAAACCAAATGGCTGTGACTTATCGGGGGGGTCAGGGAGTTTATTACAGGGCTGGTGACTGATCCACAGTCCCCCAAACAGCAGTCCAGCACCACTGTCACAGTACTATCTTCTCCATGCAGTTAGGATAAAAAATATAGATGACTAGAAATTGTACTCCTACATACAAGTGTATCAAACGGATGGTGGAGGTTCTCAGAGATGGAGCATTTGTTGAAATGCAAGATATTACTTCCTGATTCCCCACTATGTTTTATGGTGTGGTAAATTTATAATGGAGATAATATTCAATGCCCACACTTAACTGAATTCAAATCCAGGAGAACGTATCCAGGGCAGGTTTTCTTCTCGTCTCTTTTAATGGCTGCAAACATCCTGCACATGTGAGTGACTGTAACAGCACGTCCGCTGTGTTTGCTAAGGTACAATGGAGTGAACACTTTGGTACAACATGGTAAATGTTTCATGAAAAGAGTATCAAATGGACTGTCTAAAACCCTCAGAGACGGTCTGCTCTGCACTCAAATGCAGGACATTATTTCATGATTCCCTGTGATCCCTTTGGCATTGTAATTCTAAACTGTGCAAAGAGAATTGGATGAGGGCGGATTACAACTTCTAGTCCCTATAAAGAACCTGTAATTATTTGTTAAACTGTTTTGTTTAGTCTCCCCTTCTGCTCTCTCCAGACTGGGCTATGCAGTATTTTCCAGTTTAACTCCCTGTCTCTATTACTACTTTATAAGAACTATGTGTACCTCCTCTTATTTTCTCACAGGGTTAGAGATAAGATTTCTCCTTCAGATCCCAGGCGATAACCTGAGCGCGGCTGCAGGCGGAGGATAACTGCCTGTGGGATGCCAGCACCGTCCCACACTGTGCTGATGGGACGTGTTTTGGCCTGACAGCAGACGTTTCTGTATGAGCATTTTACATGTTTCCAGATGTCTTCTCGTACTTTTTTTCTTTTGCTCTTGTTTCCCCTTAGTCATGATAGGATGTGTTTTGCTTCAAGATAGAATTTCCCCTAAATTGCAAGAAAGTGTCTGCCTCTCTGGACATCCTTCCTTTCTCAGAAAAAGTGTCCCCTCCTTCATCTGGAGACGTGCCTGTGTCTATATGTATGTATCTATTGATACGTATATTCTTTCTTGCCCTGTTCCACTGTGGTTTAAAATAGCAACACTTTCCCAGTCTCTTCTCTCCCACCAGAGACAGGTAGGGTTATTTTGAAAGGTGTGAGGGTTGTTTGTTTTAATTTTTCTTTAAGTCACCAAAATGGTGTTAAATATAATTTTCATTAAATGCTCCAAACCCACTGCATTTGCCTGGGTGTATTGTTTTTCAGGCTCTCTCCCACCTCTAATCAGCTATGATTTGGCACAGTTGGCAGTCTCTGCTCAGCAAGCAGACTGTCTGAATCACAACTCAGCCCTAGAAAGGATGGTCTTTCTAGGTCAGGGCTAAATATACTGAGTATGGGGGTGAGGATGGAAAAGTTCTCGTTCCAGCTGCTATCCTGCACTGAGTCTGCAGGGATGAAACTCTCCGCCTTGCCGGCATGTTGGGAAACTTCATTCACTGCGCTCTGCAAGGGGAAGAGGGAAAGTCCTACAGTAATCCTACCCCAGCAGCAGGGAGGTCCCCTGGCATTCAGAGGCGGTTCAGAGCAGCCTCACCGTGGCTGCAAGCGGGATGGAGACAAGGGGCATCCAAGTAGCCACCGGTCACCTCGGCATGAACCAGGCTTTTGTCTAAACTTAATGTCACTCTTTCCTAGGACTCCCAGCTGTGGTGGTAGGATCACGAGGTCTGGCCTAGCCCAGCTGGGTGCCCTGCGAATGCGCTGCCCTGCGAGATGCTGTCTGTTCTCCAGTAGTTGCCCATCCTCAGGCAGCAAGGGATAGCTACCAGATCTTTTCCTGATCTTAGGGATACTTCCAGGCTGGCTGGCTAGCAAGGAGAGCAAGCTCAGGAAACCTTGCTGAGCTATGGCTGTACTGCGAAGGGCAGGGTACAGATGACATTAAGCCGTGTCTGGATGAGGATGGTCCAGCTAGTTCATGAAGCACCAAGGTTGGCAGTGTAGGGAGAGCCAAGTGCTTCCTCCAGGGCTGACATTTGTGTGATGCCTTCTGCAGCACGTCAGCTATGGAAAGAGAGCACTCACAGCATCTCCCTCCAGCCCAGTCCAGCTTGTCCTCCAGCCCGTGGCTGAGACTTGGCAATCTGGCTGGAAAAATTAGAGCACAAGTCCATGTACAGTTTAAAGTCAGTAACGAAGCAAACTCCCTTTTCCAGGAGTGGGACTACATTTCCACTGGCCCCTTCCTATTAATTCTGTAATACCATCTTTCATTTTTATGTAATGCACTAGCCTCCTGCAAGAGTTTTCTTTCCTTTTAGAAGATGAAGCTTCAAGATCGTTACAGTTGCTAGAGGCAACTATTCTGCAAAATCTTTTTATAAAATGTATTTATCTAATTAAAAATCTTTTAACAGCACCATGCCTGTAGGATCAAATATCTCATTTATACGTGCAGGGCTGGGGCAAGTGTTTGCTTCTTCTGTAGAACCACAGATAAACAGGGACTGGAGGGGCATAAAATGGGTGCTCCAACTCAGCTAATCCTAATGCACCTTTTCCAATAAAAAGTGGGATCTAAGATCTCTCTGGTTTATTATTGGAAGAAAAGTAATGGGGGTGGGGGAGGAGTAAGCTTATAATGGAGTCAATTCAATGTAGTTGGCAACAAGAGTAGAACAGCCTTACATCAGTGACATTTTCCAGTGAAACAAACCTGTTGTACAGAGAACAATTTTTAATTAACTCTGTATCTCGTGTGTCGAGGAACGTGAGCAAACTTCTTTATGACTTTACTTTTGGCTGCAAAGTATATCCCAGTTTTTCTTCTCCAAGAATAGCTTCATGAGGTGAGTGGCAGGGAAGAGAGGGTTTCTAAATATGCCTGTGGAACTCGGTACAAAGCAACTTTGCAAGCACTTTATTGATTTTTTATCTGCTTCTTTTACATGGTGTAGAGCACGGTGTATTAAAC